>NW_006408610.1:451369-451918 GCF_000296735.1 Chrysochloris asiatica | reverse complement strand
CTGTAGGATAAACATTCCACTCCACCACAAGGTCGGTTTGAAAAGCAAGGTCAGCAGTTCAAACTCACCAGCGGCTCCTTGGAAACCATATTCAGGGTTGATATACGTTGGAACCAACTTGATGGCACTTAACACCACCACCAACAAGAGCCATAGTGGTGCAGTGCCTGGCTGTTAACCATTAGGTCTAATCTACCAGCTACTCCAGAAAAAGGTGTGGCCATCCGCTGCCTCTGTAAAGACTTACAGGCTTGGAACCCCTGTATAGTAGTTCTACTCTGTCTTACAAGGAGCCCTGTTAGCAGAGTTTGTATGTGTTGGGCTGCTAACTACAAGGTTAGCAGTGTGAATTTACCAGCTACTTCACAGGAGAAAGTGGAGGCTTTCTGCTCCTGTAAAGATTTATTTGTTATTCTTGTATGCTGAGCAAATAATCCGAGAAGCTAGGTTGTACGAAGAAAAAGGTGGCATCAGGATTGGAGGAAGACTCATTAACAACCTGCAATATGCAGATGATACAACCTTGCTTGCTGAAAGTGAAGAGGACTT
>NW_006408610.1:443430-450624 GCF_000296735.1 Chrysochloris asiatica | reverse complement strand
TGAACTAATAGAACATGTGAACATCAGTCCCACGATTCTGAGACCAGAAAAAACAAATGGTGCCAAGCTACCACTACCAACTGCTCAGAAAGGCAGTCCTGGATACATCGGGAGAAAATGCGGACCAAAACTCAAAATGATACGACTGGGCTTACTGGTAAGAAAGAGACTGGAGGAACCCGAGACTGTGGCCCTCAACCACCCTTCAGGTATGCAAAAGAACTCACCTTTGTGGCCTAATTTCCAGCCAAGCATTAGATGGGTATACAAGGGGACAGCAATCTAGTAAGGTATACCCACTATGGAATGGTCAATCATTCAGAATCAAAATGGGAAGGTGGGTGGAATGGAGATAGGAACCCCAGGAAGGAAGTGGGGTAACTTGTATGGAGGGGATTGCAGTCACTGAGATAAGCAAAGTATAGGATTTGTTGAATGTTAAACTGATAATCTTGTCTGTAAACCTTCACTCAATTCACAATAAAAAGTTAAAAACAGAAAAACTTGCAACAGGTATAATTTGTCAGCTTCATCCTGCCCCCTTGTGGCAGCTTCTTCCTAGTACAAGTCCATACTAAAATCTAATGTCTTTTAAATGACGAAAATTTAAAGCAGGAGTTTAGGCAAGAAGCCATTCTGCTTCCTCCAAACTACCTACTCTTGCTTTCAGTATCCTAAAACTAGTAACACCCAGAGGAGGATTAGCCTCAGAAGCTGACTAATCAATCTGGAGAAATTGGGAAGATCTCTGGCAAGACTCTTGCTTTGGCTTGGAGCATGGTACTTTACTTGCCTAACCTGTAAAAATCACTTGGGGACACTTGTTTAAAATCTGATTCCATAGCCTCACCTAAAGCCCATTGAAATCTAATCTCTAGGGGAGCAACCTGTGATTTCTATTTTTAAGAATTAGCAGGTGATTCTTATCAGTAAGACTATTTGGAAAATACTAGCGCTATAAATAATATGGAAGGAGCTCTGGTAGCTTAGTAGTTACGAGGTGGGCTGCTAATCTCAAGGTCAGCAGTTCAAAACTACCAGCTGTCCCGTAGAAGAAAGATGAGGCTTTCTGCTCCCGTAAAGATTTACAGCCTCGGAAACCCTGTACAGGGTCGCCATGAGACGGAACAGACTCCATAGCACATAATCATCACCACCACCATCATAAATAGTACAGAGTCCTGGTGTGGCACTGTAGGTTAATACGCTGGACTGCAAGTTCAGTTTGAACCACAAGGTCGGCAGTTCAAGCACACCAGCTGCTCCTCAAAAACCCTATTCAGGGTCACTATGGGTCTGAATGACTCGACAGCACTTAACAACAACAACATAAATAGTACAGGCATTGACTCAATGGACTGAGGTGACTATGAGAGGGAAATTTTCTGGTAAGGAGCTATAAAACCACATGAAAGAACTGAACTATGGATTTAAGTCTTGTATATGTCACTTTCTTGCCAAATACACCTGTCTGTTTCTAATGTGGCAGTAAATTGGGATGACATCCCATACCAAAATGCCTTCTGAAGTAAATGAAATTTTCTTTTAATTAAAAAGACTGTTTATTAAAGTAGCAAGGTCTCATAAGAAAATTAGTGTAGGCACGCAGCTGTAAGATTATGGGAAGGCAGATTAGAGATAGTGTGAATCCTGTGAATGTCTGAAAATGGTATTAGAATTTAAGATTTTATTCCCTTAAGATAGCTACTTGTGCAAACAGAATATATGAATCGGATGCCACATAATTTGTGAAAATTTAAATACCAAAACAAACAAACAAACAAACCCCTAACCCAAAACAACCCAATCACTGTAGTAGAGCTGATTCCCACTCATATTGTTGTTAAGTGCCGCCAAGTCAGCGCCAACTCACAGGAACCTTGTAGAGGGTTTCCGAGGTACAACTGGTAGATTTGAATCACAGGCCTTGCAGTTCAAACAGACCTTGTGGTCTAGTGCATTATCTTGCAGATTCCGATTCTCTATATAGGGTTTTGGAAACTGTAAATCTTTACAAGAGCAGCCAGCCTTATCTTTCCTCTCTCTCCAGGAGCAGCTGGTAGGTTTGAACTACTGACCTCGTATAAGAATACCAAGAGACTTTAAATTGTTAATGTTTATGTAAATGTTAAGATTGTGAAATTTCTTTCAAATTTTGCTTTAAAATGTTGTTGTTAAGTGTCATCAAGTTGGTTCTGACTCATAGCCACCCTGTTCAAACTCTGTAGCTGGTGGGTTTGAACTGTCAACTTTGTGGTTAGCAGTCCAGTGCTTATCCTACAGAGCCACACCAGAACTACTACTGTTTTACAGCCAACCTCGGTGAAAACCATGACAAATAGAACATATGTGACACTTTGTAACATTTTATTTTAAACTGTAAGAATGTACAATAACTGCTAATGAAAGTTTTAAAACAATTCTATTGAACTGACTTTAATGAATAAACACGAATGACTTGTAATTAGCTGCATTCATGTCCATAGGAGTCCTGGTGTGGCACTACAGGATAAACATTTGACTTAACCACAAGGTCAGCACTTCAAAGCCACCAGCTGTTCCTCGGAAACCCTACACAGGGTCACTATAAGTCGGAATTGACTCAATGGTACTTAAACAACAACATGTGCATATAGTCCAGGATATAAAACACAAATCTTAGTTCCTTGTGCTCAATAAGCACTCAATTTTCAAAACATTTTCTCATATGTAGGTTAAACTTGCTTGACTCAGTCCATCTTCAAGGATACTGTCCCAGTGGCAGATTTCAACTTGAGGAGTGGCATGCCGTGGCGGGACAGCAGGAACCTATACCTGGGCTATAAACCAAATCAAACACTCTACCTTCAAGTTAATTCCAAGTCATATCAATCCATACAGGGTTTCCGAGGCTGTAAATCTTTATGGGAGCAAACAGCCTCTTCTTTCTCTCTTGGAGCGGCTGGTGGGTTTGAACCAAGGACTTTGCAGTTAGCAGCCTGATGCCTAACCCACGGAGCGACTAGGACTCCAATACCTTGCAGTCCTGGTGTAAGATAAGCACTGCACCACAAGGTCGGTTTGAACCTCAAGATGAGTTGTTACCAGTCACTCCTTGAAACCCCTATACAGGGGAGCTATGAATTGGAACCCACTCGATGATACGTAACAACCACATGCCAAACAAAACCCAAAACCAATGCCATTGAGCCCATTTTGACTCATAGTGACCCTACATAGGATCTTCCAGACAGTAAATCTATGGGGAGCAGATAGCCTCATCTTCCCCCCCTCCCCCCCGCAGAGTAGCTGGTGGACCTAGGCAGGAGGGGAGGAGCAGAGCACCCAGTATGGGTCAGCACCCTCTGTCAGCCACGGAACTCACATGGTAGAAAGATGGAGGATGGAGGGTACACCCAATCCTAAATGGGTTTCCTAGCAACCTAGGTGTTGGCTGTAGTCTTGCAGGCTCAGAAGGTGGCTAAGATCAGGGTCTTTTTTCCTGGAAGGAACTCTTTCCGGTTCAGAGGGCAGCAGGGGGCAAAGCGGCTGATTATGGAAGGATTTCCTGCTCGTCAGGGGTTGGCCAGGCTCCTGACATTTCTCGTTTTGCTGGTCTGATGAGGTGGACTTCGGGGTGATCAGGATGCAGGTAGAGAACACCTGTCGCCTGATCCTAAAAGGGTATGTCTCCAACCTCAGGCGGAGTAGGTGGCTGTACAGGGAGGTGGGGGAGGCACGCTGGCTGCTGGGTGGGTGAGAGTGGGGAAGGCCATCACCTGGTCACCGAGGGGGTGTGGGGTCTGGGGAGAACCCCGTCTCTGGTCTCTGGTGGCCAGTCCCTAGGGCACATTTCTGCGGTCAGGCCGCTGGCTGCTGAGAGCTCACCTTCCATCTCCGCAGCACTGCTTCTCCTCTGCTCGGTCGGATCAGACTCCGGCCACCGCTCTAGCTTGGCAGGTGATATTCGGAGGGCCAGGCTTGTGGTCGCCGTTCCTTGTGGGGCCTCGGGTTTGTGTTGTAGACTCGGCCTAGTCCACCGTCTTAATGATCGTCTCAAGACTGTAATCTTCCGAGTAATTGATTGTTGTTGTTGTTATGGAGTCAGTTCCGACTCTTAGCGACCTTGTACAGGGTTTCCAAGGCTGTAAATCTTTACAGGAGCAGAACGCCTCATCTTTCTCCCGCGGAATGTCTAGTAGTTTCAAACTGCTGACCTTGAGGTTAGCAGCCCGATTCGTAACCACTACGCAACCAGAGCTAATTAGGATATTCTAAACCATTGCTGCGATCATCGTTTTAGTGCCATGTAAGTATCGCTCTCGGTAAAGTGGATTGTCGAGCATCTTGTAGACCACCATTTTTCCTTCTGTCCCGTGTTGAAATAATCCATCAACCATTACCATGGAAGAGACTCCCGACTCATAACGACCCTATAGGATAGCATAGAACTGCTCTTTAGGGTTTCTGAGACGATAAATCTTGACGGGAGCAGACAGCCTCATCTTTCTCCCATGGAGTAGTTGGTGGGTTCGAATCCCGGAACTTGTGGCTAGCAGCCCAGTTCTTACCCCACGACACCACCAGGTCACCTTAATTGAAATGGCAGTCTTTATTAAGTCGATTTATAATAACACATCAGGACTAATAAACCACTGGACTAACCCACCCGCTGCCCCTGAAGAAAGAGGAGGCTTTCTGGGAAAGCTAGTGAAGACTTCCAGCTTCAGAAACCTTACACAGGGTCTCTGAGTTGGAATCCATTCATTGGCAGTGAGTTTTTGAGACAGTTGATGATAACAGGATGAAATTTTTTTCTTGTAGGAAAAATAACGAAGAAAGTAGCTTTAATAATAAAAGAAATATCATTCTTAATTCTTACCATTCCCCCAAAATGCCTGTTTGGGGTGTGAATGGGCTTTTTGGGGGGGTTTCTTTCCCCCAGATAATCTTGTAATAACACTGTTTCCTTCTTAACCTAACTTCTAGCTTTGTATTTAAAAGTAATAACAATAAATAGTTATCCTGTGCTTAAAAAAAAAAAAAAAAGGTTGGGGAAGGAGGCAAAATTAAACATGTTAAAACAATGAAACTTTGCGTTCCCTTTTTATGAACTCTTCTGAGGTATCTCTAAGTAAAGAAAAAAGTTCATATAACATTTATAAATAGATATTAATTTTCTTCCTCCATTGATAAAATTGTTATACAAAAAGTATATATCTTTATTCTTCCTTCATGGTGACCACAATTCCTATCAAAGCAGAAGAAATGGAGGTGAGCCATAAAGAGTCAGTTTCCTTGCTATTCTGTAATTGTTGTTGTTGTTAAGTGCCACTGAGTTGGTTCTGACTCTTAGTGACCCTGTATAGGGTTTCCAAGGAGCGGCTGGTGAGTTTGAACCACCACCCTGCAGTTCAAACCAACCTTGTGGTCCAGTGCTTATGACTCTGATTTGGTAACTATAGCTCTAGACCATCCGTTGAATTTAACTAAGAGATCATAAGAGTAGTCTCTGCAATTTGAAAAATTCTGTATTTTTTCATTTACAGAAGGTTGGTTTTATTTCTGAAGTTAGAGAACCCTGTATACTTAGAATTATGTTGGATTATATGGTAACTATGTCTAAGAACATGTTAGAAACAATCAAGTGTTCTAAACTGGTTAAACCTAAGTTTTCGTTTCATGATTGAAAAATAATCGGAGTAGAATTAAAGGAAAGGTAAAGTTTTGGAAGACAGAAGTCTGGAGAAAAGCCCAAGTTGTTGAGCTTTAGAAAGCTGAAAGTAAGGGGTGACTGATAGTTTTTAAGGAGATGAGATCCTCCTGAGCATGGTACCTGCCCTTCTGCCATCTCCCCAGAAAACCAGCAGGAGTGGTTGAGATTCAAAAAAGGGAAGAATTTGAAATTAAAGAACTTTAAAACTGGAACGATTTACCTTGGGAAGTTATAGATTCATCTTTTCTAGAATATCTTCTAAGTAACTGATGATCTGCCAAGAATAGCTAGTGCACATACTAGAAAGCTCCTTAAGGCATTTACTATGATTTATTTCCAAAACCATATGGTGATTTATGTCTAAGGTAGTAGCTAGCTAACATGATATATTCTTTTCCTGCCCAAATGATTTCTTAACGGTAAAAAATATAACTTTTAGAAATTTAGCATTTTTCATGTATTCAATTTCATGATAGCAATTACATTAATCAGGTAATTGATTAAACTAAACACGGGCTCCCTCTTTTCCTTTTTCCTCCTATACTTAGTAACCACTAATAAGCTTTTTTTTCCTCTATAACATTTGCTTAATCTAGCTATTTCATAAGTGAGATTACATAATGCCTTTTGTGATTGACTTTCTTCACTCAGTGAATGTTTTCAAGGTTTGGCCATGTTGTGGCATGTATCAGAACTTCATTTCTCTTTATGAATGAATCATATTCCATCATATGTACAAGGGGCTTCAAAAATTTTGTGGAAAAATTCCATGATCTTTTCATTATATTTTCCATAAACTTTATGAAGCCCCCTCACATATTTGTTGTTGTTAAGTGCTGTCGCGTCGATTCTGATCCAAAGCGACCCTATATAGGGTTTCCAAAGAGCAGCTGGTAAGCTTGAACCACCAACCTTGCAGTTCAAACGACTTTGCAGTCTGATGCATTAGCCCACAGAACCACACCAGGACTCCAATATATATAGCACATTTTAAAAAATCCATTCCTATGTTGATGGGCATTTAAGTTGTTTCCCCCTTTTGGCAATTGTGAACATTGCTGTACACTAAAATGATTTAAAATAATAATAATAATATACTATGGAAACTACAGAGTTTGACTTTAGGAGTATTATGGAAAATTATGAAGTTATTTTTATGACTTCAGAAGTAGTCACATATTTAATTTATTCTATTGTTGGCAATGTAACTGTCATGACCATGTGTCTTTGTAACCTAGTGCTTCTATAAGAGAAATACCATAGTGAGTGGCTGTAACAATCACATTTATTTTCTCAGTTTGTTGTTGATGTGAAGTGCCATCCAGTAGATTCTGACTCCTGGCAACCCTGTATAGGGTTTCCTAGGAATGACTGGTCAGTTTGAACTGCTGACTTTGTGGTTCAAACTGACCTTGTGATCCAGTGTTTTATACCACAGAGCCACACCAGTACTTTGTAGTTATGTGCCGTGGAGTCGGTTCCGACTCATAGTGACCCTG
>NW_006408610.1:440520-443285 GCF_000296735.1 Chrysochloris asiatica | reverse complement strand
TCTGAATTCAGGGTACTGACTCTGGAATGCCCTTTTCTGTATATTGAGCTCTGGAAGGAAAGTCTAGACTGTTTTTAGCTTCTTTTCCTTGATTCTTTGGCAATTGTCATGTGATGTGTATCTTCTCCATTTGTGCTTCCTTTCTGGTGCCTAATCTGCTTTTTAGATCTCAAAGGTGATTATTTTAAAGTATTTGTTGTTTTTGAGTGCTGTTGAGTCGATTGGACCCATAGCGGCCTACATTAATGTGGTCTCATTAACCCAACAAAGGAAACCTTATTCTCGAAAGGGTGGGGGTGGGGGGGTTGCCGGGTTTAGTATTTCCAAACCTAGGAAAATTCACTGCCATTGAGTTCATTCTGACTCACAGTGACCCTTGTAAATCCTTATGGGAGCAGAAAATCTCCTTTCTCTCTCAGAGTAACTGGTGGATTCGAACTGATTACCTTGTGGTTAGCAGCCCACTGCATAACCTATGACAGCAATATGAGGAGACTTCAAAAAGTTTGTGGAAAAATTGAATGAAAAGATAAAGGACTTTTCCCAGGAACTTTTTGAACCTCCCTGTATTTTGGGGGGACAAAGGTAATCCATAACAGCATGTTTAATTTTTCTGGTTCCTGAAATAATCTCCAAAAATATCTGTTAATATTGGTGGTGGTGGTGTCCTGTGGCTTCAGTTCTGACTCACAGCGATCCTGTCTGGGGTTTTCGAGGCTGTGAATCTTTACAGGAGCAGAAAGCCTGACTGAATTAAATTGTGGACACTTCATGAATCGCCTCTACTGAAAATAGAAAGATGGGAGGATACATTTAAAGAGAAATATGTGAAATATTGAGGACGCTTTCTGAAATTATGTGGAAATTACAAATAGTAAGTGGACATCGGTTTGGTAGTTTGGAAGTGGCATTTGGGAGCAAGGAAAAGGCAGGTTCTCACGTCTTTCCATTGAGTCATAGGAGCTAGGAGACAGTAAAGGCTAAATAAATACAACAGGGCTTCAAAAATTTTGTGAAAGAATGGAATGAAGAGATAGTGAAATGTTTTCCATGATCTTCTTGAATCCCCTTCAGCTGTTTGAGATCAATAGGCCAGCAAGTGTTTTGTGATCCAAGTGAGTGCCCAATTTCTATTAAAGTGAGGTGCAGTTAGTGAGAGATAAATTTACCATGGGAAGAATTTGTTCTTGGGGTTGATGTCAGCAAAGATGGCAGAAGAGGGAATTCCAAGGCCCCATTCTGCCACAGAAACACCAGAAGAAGTGGCAAAAACTGTTAGGATCAGCTTTATCAGAACGCTAAAAAGCAATTGGAAATTTACAGCAACAAAGTGAATGCTTAGCAAGAAAAACAACTGAAACATGGTAAGAGAGTTTTGTGACATTTTAACTTATATTTGTCCCCCCGCCCCATCCCTGCTTGGAGTCCTGGTGTGGCACTGTGGGTTAATTCATTGAACCGCAAGCCTGGCACTTCAAGCTCACTAGCTGCTCCTCGGAAACCCTATACAGGGTTGCTGTGGGTCAGACTGGACGGCACTTCACAACATCCCCGCTTCCTAGTGGTCTTTTTTATGGAGCGCATCATCGTTTTTATAGTCAGCAATTCAGACTCTTCATTTCATCTCAGTGATTGCAGGTCCCCCAATGTAACCTCACTTATCCTGCTTCTTCCCTGCATGCCTTGTTTCCATTCTCCCTTCTTTCTCACCCCTTAGGAATTGTGTTCTTAGGTAAGTGGTGTCCTATTGATGTCAGATGGTCAACCTTTCTGTGGTGT
This sequence comes from Chrysochloris asiatica, assembly GCF_000296735.1. Classification (NCBI taxonomy): domain Eukaryota; kingdom Metazoa; phylum Chordata; class Mammalia; order Afrosoricida; family Chrysochloridae; genus Chrysochloris; species Chrysochloris asiatica. The sequence continues at coordinate 441,506 of NW_006408610.1, read as the reverse complement.
ATGTACCTCACCAGTATCATTGTCCTCCCTATATACATATCTGTTGCTTGGCTGTAAATTGAGCCATGGGGTGAATTCAGTTTCACTCCTGAAAGGTGACTGAGAGCCATAGTTTCTGGAGTTCTTCTTTTAATGATTTAATGATTTTGAACTTTGTTCCACCTTTCTCCCATTCTAGCCAAGACCTTCTAATGTGATCTCTTTTAGAGCAGGGGATAGTGGTAGCCAGGTTTCATCTAGTTCTTCCGTTCTCAAAGTCATGGAGACTGATGTTCATGTGGTCCATTAGTCCATTGGACTCATTGTTTCCCAGCAACTTCAGTTTTCTTCACTCTTTCCTCGGGATGGGGAGAAAACAATGGGTACATCAACGATGACTGCTCATGAGCTTTTAAGATGCCAGTTGCTACTCATCAAAGTCGGCTAGAACATTGTCTTTGTGGACTACGGTATGCCATTTGACTATGGTATCTCCCAAGACTACGTTCTTGAGTCCCTCTGCCAAGAAACTTATTCCATCTAGGTTTTTGGTTATGTCTATGAAGTTTTCATAACTTTGACCCAGGCTCCACCACATTTATGGATAGATAAGTTTACAGTAAAAGTAAATACCCATGGACAAATATCCTCTGTCAAACCTCTATATATTTGTGGGTATATTTCCACTCTCTCTCCCACACTGTGATCACTGTTATTGCAGGACTGTGGATATAACAGCATTTACCTCTCTTGCCTTTAACTCTTGCATTCCTCACCACGTCTTCTGCCTTCAACATTTTTCTGTCAGCTCCTTCTTATTTTAATTTGCCTTTCCCCTCACCCAAGTTAACACATGTCTGATGTGGCATTGTAGGGTCAGCACTGGATTGTGAACCACAAGGTCTGAACTTCAAACCCACCAACTGCTCCTCAGAAACCCTATACAGGGTCACCATGAGTCAGAACTGACTTGACGGCACTTAACAACAACAACCCTCTCCTTCTCT
>NW_006408610.1:433593-439750 GCF_000296735.1 Chrysochloris asiatica | reverse complement strand
CATTGTCTTCCAGGTTCATTCATGCTATGAAGTGTTTCACAGATTCATTGTCATTCTTCATTTTAGAATTCCATTGTTTGTTTGGTAGTTGGTCTTAAAGATGGCAGCCTGGGTTCCTGGTGTGGGTTCTTGGTTCCAGAGGGCCCAAAGTGGACCTTGTTCTCAAACAATTGTGTTTGTCTCTTTTGACCTCTATGGGAGCTCCCTGAAGGACTAACGCAGAGGGCTTACATTTATTTTGTATCATTCAGTACCCATGGCAGAGAAATGGCTATGGAAGGTGTTCTTGGAAAATACTGAAAGGCAAATGAAATCAGCCTCTGGACTCCTGGTGTAGCACTGTAGGATCAACAGTGGACTGCGAACCACAAGGTCGGCAGTTCAAACCCACCAGCTGCTCCTTGGAAACCCTATCCAGGGTTGCTGTTGAGTCGATTTCAACTCAACGGAATTGACTCAATGGCACACAACAACAACAATAGCCTGAGACAAAAGGTATCAGTTAGGACAAATAATAGACATGACAGAAACGTTGGGGACTGAGATACTTTGGAAAATAAGGGTTTTGAAAAGCTTCTACATATTTCTGTGGTTTTCCAGAAAACCACACACATGCCCAGGATGGGATACATGCTCAGAAATGTCCTGAGAAGACCTACACTTTCAGCTCTGGCTGACCTTCAAGCTCTGCATAAGCAGAAAATGAAGGCAGAGGCAGAACTGTTAACTTCATTGCTAAATACTTAGGTGGGTCCCAATCTACACTCAAAGCCTGATTGGTGGTTGTTGCCGTCATGTTGGTGCCGACTCATAGCAACCCTTATAGGTTTTCTAGGCTATAAATTCTTATGGGAGCAGAAAGCCTTAACCTTACTCCCCTGGAGCGGTTGGTGAACTTGAACTGCTGACCTTGCAGTCATCACCCTAATGCGTATCCTGCTACACCACCAGGGTCACTACACAAAGTCTAGCTGCCTTTTTTGTCTCCAAGTATTTAAAAGAATCCTTCAAAAATCACTAGCTGATCATGAAACAAATAGAGACTTTAATGACCACACATCGACAAAGATTATAGTTCTTATAAAACAAGTTTAGAAAAGTCACTAAACAAATAACTATAGCCTATAACACACAATAATTATAAGTCCTGGTTAGTAAGTATAATATTATTTCCAGAGTTACCATATTACAATATTCAAAATGTCCAATTTTGAACAAATAATTATGAGGCATACAAAGCAAAAAAGAAATGGACAGAAATTTTCTCTGAAGAAGTCGCAATATTTGACTTCATAGTCAGAACTGATACCAGTTTTCATAAATATACTCAAAGAACTAAAGTAACTCACAGACAAAGAATAATGTCTCAACAAAGGAAGAATATCAATAAAGAGGAATTCTATAAAAGAACGAAATAGAAATTCTGGAGCTGAAATATAAAATAAAAAAACTGCAATGAAATATTTGCTAGTGGGGTCCAATAACAGATATGAGCAGGTAGAAGGAAGAATAGCAAATTTGAAGACGGTTGAATTGAAACGATCCTATCTGAAGAAAAGAAAGAAAAGAGAATAAACAAAAACAGAGACCTGTGGGATGCCATCAGACACACTATGGGATGAAAATATTTGCATAATGGAAAGGAAAGGAGAGAAAGGAATAGAAGGAATTCTTGAAAAAATTTGATGTGGACATAATTCTACACATCTAAGAAATTCCATGGGCTCCAAATAGCGTAAATTCAGAGACCTATACCAAGACATTAAAAAAAAAAAAGAGTTTGTCCTCAAAGAAATGGATTTACTAGTAGATATGGTTGAGGCTGGGGAGAAAAATGACTGGGACGTTGCAGAATTGGATGTGAAGTGAATGTGGCTGTGAAGATTTGAGAGTGAAGACATGAAGATCATAGGCAAGAGGTAAAAGAGACTTGTGCTTTTGGAGGTGAGTAAATAAAACAAAGGAAGAGAGCATTTGGGTAGAAAAGAAAACAGATGTTAGAGGAAAATTAGGGCCTTTTCTGATCATACTGCATTGGAAGCAAGGAAATAGTAAGGGTAATCAGCTCCAAATACACCATCAGTCATCTCAGTTTGTCATACTGTGGGGACTTGCATGTTGCTATGATGTTAAAAGCTAGGTCACCAGTGTTTTAAGTACCAGCAGGGTTACCCGTGGTAAACAGGTTTCAGCTGAGGTTCCAAATGGAGCCAGACTAGAAAGAAGAAGAGACAGACTGCTTGCAAATATTTCGTCACTGAAGGTCTTAATATCAGTGAGACACTGTCAGGTCCAACATATTGAATACTGAAACATGATGAAAAGCACCAGAATATTGTCAGATATATAGTGCTGGAAGATGAGCACCTCAGGTTGGAAGATACTCAAAATACGACTGGGAAAGAGCTGCCTCTTTAAAGTAGAGTTGACTGTGATAATGCAAATAGAGTAAAGCATTCCGGACCTTCATTTGCTGACAGTGTACAATTCACAATGAAGAGAAGCAGCTTTAAACATCTGTTTATCATTGGAACATGGAATGCCTGAGGTATGAATTGGAAGTTGTCAAAAATGATATGGAACCCATAAACACCGATATCCTAATCATTAGTGAGCTGAAATGGACTCGTATTAGTCATTTTGAACATGATAATCACGTGGTGTACTATGCCAGGGATGACAAATTGAAGAGGAATGGTGTCTCATTCATCATCAAAAAGAAGATTTCAAGATCTACCTTGAAGTACAATGCTGTCTGTAATAGGAAAATAACCATATGCCTACAAGAAAGACCAGCTAATAAAACTATTATTCAAATTTATGCACCAACCAGTGATGATGAAATTGAAGAATTATACCAACTTCTTCAGTCTGAAATAGATCAAACATGCAATCACAATGTATTGATCATTACTGATAATTGGAATAAAAAGGTTAGAAACAGAGGAAGAATCACTCATTGGAAAATATGGCCTTGGTGCTAGAAATGATGCTGGAGATCACATGATTGAATTTTGCAAGCACAACGAATGACTTCTTCATTGCAAATACCTTGTTTAAACAGCATAAAAGATGACTATATGTGGACCTTACCACATGAAATATGCCGAAATAAAATTGACTACATCTGGGGAAAGAGATGGTGGAAAACCACCATATCATCAGCGAAAACAAGGCCAGAGGCAGACTGTGGAACAGACCATCAACTGCTCATATGTAAGTGCAAGCTGAAGCTGAAGAAAATTAAAACCAGTTCATGATAGCCATATATGACCTTGAACACGTCCCACCTGAATTTAGAGATCATCTCAAGAACAGATTTGATGCATTAGACACTGATTATTGGAGACCAGAGTTATTGGATGACATCCAGATCATCATACATGAAGAAAGCAAAAGGTCATTAAGAAGACAAGAAAGAAGGAAGAGACCAAAATAGATGTCAGATGACACTTTGAAACTTGCTCTCCAGCATACAGACACTAAAGCAAATGGAAGAAGTGAGGAGGCAAAAGAGTTAACAGAAAATTTCATAGGGCAGCTCGAGAAGACAAAGTTAAATATTGTAATGAGAAGTGCAAAAGACTTGGAGTTAGAAAACCAAAAGGGAAAAACATGCTCAGCCTTTCTCAAATTGAAAGAACTGAAGAAAAAATTCAAGTCTTGCCTTGAAATATTGATGAATTGTGTGGGCAAACTATTGAATGGTGCAGAAAGCATCAAAAGAAGATGGAAAAAATACTCAGATGCACTATAACAAAAAGAAATGGTCAATGTTCAACCATTTCAAGAAGTAGCATATGATCCAAGAGCCAATGATACTGAAGAAGGAAGTCCAAGGTTTACTTAAGGCATAGGCAAAAAACAAGGCTCTAGGAATTGATGGACTACAAATTGAAATCTTTCAACAAACTGATGCAGCACTGGAGGCAATAACTCATCAATGCCAAGAAATTTGTAAGACAACTGATTGGAAGAGATCCATATTTGTGCCCATTCCCAAGTAAGGTGACTCAATAGAATACAGAAATCATTGGACAATATCATTACTATCACATGCAAGTAAAATTTTGCTAACAATTATTTTAAAATGACTGCAATAGTACATTGACAGAGATTCAAGTCAGATTCAGATAAGAACATGGAGTGAGGGATATCATTGCTGATGCCAGATAGATCTTGGCTGAAAGCAGAGAATACCAGAAAGAAAGATGTTTACCTGTGTTTTATGGACTATGCAAAGGCTTTTGATTGTGTGGCTCATGACAGGCTATGGACAACATTGTGGAGAATGAGTATTCATTCTGGAACACTTATTCAGTCCGCACTGTGAGCAAATAATCCAAGAAACTTGATTATATAAAGAAAAATGTGGCATCAGGATTGAAGGAAGACCTGAGCTATGCAGATGATGCAACCTTACTTGGTGAAAATGTAGAGGACTTAAATGCCTACTGATGAAGATCAAAGAACACAACTTTGGTATGAGTTGCACCTCAATGTAAAGAAAACAAAAATCCTCACCACTGGACCAGTAAATAACATCAAGATAAATGGAGAAAAGATTGAAGATGTCAAAGACTTCATTTTGCTTGCATCAACCTTGAACACTCATGGAAGCAGCAGTCAAGGAGTCAAATGATGTATTGCATTAGTCAAATCTGCTGGACAAGACCTTTTTAAAGTGTTGAAGAGCAAAGATGTTAGCTTGAGGACTAAGGTGCGCCTGACCCAAACCATGGTATTTTCAATAACCTCATATGCATATAAAGCTGTAGGAAGACTGATGCTTTTGAGTTTTGGTGTTGGAGGAGAATTATAGTGTCATGGACTGCCAGAAGAGCAAACAAATCTGTGTTGGAAGAAGTACATCCAGAATGCTCCCTAGAAGCCAGGATGGCCAGACTTCATCTCTTATACTTCAGACGTATAATCAGAAGGAATCAGTCCCTGGAGAAGGACTTCATGCTTGGCAAAGTGGAAGGTCAGTGAAAAAGAGGAAGGCTTCCAATGAGGTGGACTGGCACAGTTGCAGCAGCAGTGGGCTCAAGCATAGCAACGATCATGGAGTTGGCGTAGGACAAGGGAGTGTTCTGTTGCCCGTAGGGTCACTATGAGTTAGTATTGACTCAACAGCACCAAACAACAACAATATATGGAAGAAAATAGGAAGGAGTGATAATTACACCATTGCCGAGAGGAACATACACATAAGAAAGAGTACCAAACTGACTGATTATTTTAAGAGAAATTTTGTAGAACGGTGTTCAGAGACTGGTCCTAATGGGATACTGATTGTGAACTGAGTTTCTAGGTTATGGAGACATAGGACACCTCTAGGCACTTCTAGGAAAGCCCAGGGTACAAAGAACAATGCTGAGGCGGGTCATAAAGGGTGGAAGCTTTATGCTTTTTCTCTCCTTTACATCTCTGAACAGTGCTGTAGCATTTTCTAGGGATCATGTATAATTCAAGATTTCAAAGAATGATATGTTGGCTATTACCACTTGGCTGTGGTTTACAAGCATTTATAAGCCACTCACCAGCCAGCTTTGAAACTGTGATTCTGGATGGATTATTATTAATTTGGGGGAATGGTCATTACTTTACATTTTGTATATGAAGTGAATCTTTATTCTCAAACCACTGCAAATTTGATAAAATGCAGCCACAGGCTGTCTAAGTTTTCCATTTAATTGTAATGATGATAGGTAACACTTGTGGAATGAGTCTTTGAGCTCCAGGTTCTTTACACATGTAAGTTCATTTTATAGTTGAACAATTTTTTGAAGTAGATAATATTATTCTGGTCTCCTCCCACCTCCTATCCCCCATGTTATTAATGAGGAAACTGAACACAAAGATTTTTGTGCAAAGGTCATGCTCTTAACCTCTATACATCTGTCTCTTTAGTTGTCAAAGGTATGAGTTAAGAATTGATTGGGGGAGAACAAGTAAGATGGCAGATCGGGTGAACGTATAGCAGAGAGCTCCGCCAACAACAACACAGAATACCCGACCAAGCAGGCTCAGGGGATGGTCCTGGAACTCTGAACCACATATAAAGGAATACTTAGAAGGTTGGAAGGCTCACAGCTGGGGGAATCTGTGGCCGAAGCAAGAAATCTATTGCTTTCTAGTCCGGGACGCTCAGCTG
>NW_006408610.1:419147-430498 GCF_000296735.1 Chrysochloris asiatica | reverse complement strand
AAATTAAAAAAATAATAATAATAATTGCTTGGGAACTATTACACATTGACTGGTTGATGGCTTGAGTATGTTCCTAGGTGGCACAATTTATGTCAAAGCAAGTGACTTTTGTGAGCAGCTACATGGAATGAAAATAGATTTATTGCTTCTACAAAGGTTTTAAGAAAGAAGTTCATGCCAGTACACTCTGTGATGTGAAAGGATATTTCCTAGGGAGGCCTGCTGTCATTATTCAAAAGACCACATAGGGTGGTATGTTGTTGTTAAATGCTATCTATTTGGTACTGACTCACAAGAACCCTGTTTCTGAGGAACTACTGGTGTGTTTGAACCGCCCACCTTGTGAAGTTAAGTACTTATCTCCAGCACCACACCAGGATTCCAGGGTGGTATCATCTTAGTGAATTTACCAGGGTCTGACCCTCAGTCTTGTTGTTTTAGCAGTCTTAGTAGTCAGTTAGTGTTCCGGAGAGGATTAAATTAGTCTAACAGTTTTGAGAGATTAATGTGTAAAATCAGAATGCAAATCTGTTAATTTGCAGTGAAATAAAACTGTTTAGAAAGTAGTTTTACCAGGATGATTAATGTATTTGCCAGGTGGGGAACTAGAGAGGAAACCAAACTTTAATCAAAAGATTTTTTGGTGAATAACAGCTTAAATATTTTTTGTTTTGTTTTTAAACAATATTTTAGAAGTTCCTTAAGGATTTCATCAATAATAGCTGTTATTGGCATGTACTGACAGTCCTCAATTTATAAATAGCCTCCGCCCCTGTACCCCACCAACAGGGGCTTTGCTGCCATAGAAACAGTTGTTAATAAGCATGGGTATTTTAGAGAATCTGGGGGTTCGGAATTGAAGGAAAGGAAGAGTCTATGAAAAGCAGAATTGTCAAAGGCTGCTAATTTTAGGGATAAGATTCCTAAGTAGGATGGATTTGCCTGAGTGGGGATCTGTTTACCCAAAATGTATTTTTTTAACACTTACTGAGGGGCTCTTCCCTCCCCTCCCACTTCACTTTGCTATATTGTCTGAAATTCACCAAATAGATTTTGATTTTGATTTTTCAAGCATTCTCTTAAAACTGTTAATTTTTACGTGTGGCAGATAATCTTAGTGGCTGCCTAGCATTCATTCTCCACTGCTTGCCTTTGTGTTGTTAGGGGCAGTAATGCATCCAGCTTCAAGCAAAAGCCATGACAGATTCAAGCCAGTCAGGACAATCCCAATCTCCTTTGTCGGTGATTATAAAGAGACATCTGCTAAATTCAGAAAAAGGTTTTGCCTCCCTAACAAAGATGGCTAATACTCCTCCCTTTTCCCTTTCTGTGTGCCTTGAATGCAATGAAAATATGATATGTGGAGCTGTAGCAGCTATTTTGCAGCCATGAGATGACAAGTATGAGACTGAAAAATCAAGCCAAGGATGATACAATAGAAAGATTAAAAAAGCCTGGGCCATAGTTGAATGTTGTTAAGTGCTATCGAGTCAGTTCCAACTCATAGCGACTCCTTATAGGGTTTTCGAGGACCTTGCAGTTAGCACTCCTGTGCTTATCCTAGAGCCACCACAAGGATTCCATTATCGAATAGCTTTTCTGAATAAAGAGTGGAAAGTTGTACTCGTTGTTGTAACAAAGCATTTGATGAAACAACTGTTGACAGTTGTATTCCATGGAAGACTAATTATGTGCAAACTGGGGCTATAGTTTTAGGAGAAGTAACAGAAAAATTGGGAATATGGCTGTGTGTTGGTTACTTGTGACTTTCAGTGTGATCCTACAGAAGAAGGGTGAACTCATGAAAAATATGAAAGCAAAGAGGAAATAAATAATGAGTTTGCTAGAGATTACTTTGCCTTTATCTTACACTCTAAATTAACAAGTCCTATCATTTGTCATTTTGCAGGGAATTTTAGTTCCACAGGAGAAAGATGAGGCTTTCTGCTTCTGTAAAGATTTATAGCCTCAGAAACCCTGTATAGGATCACTATGAGTCGGAACCGACTCCACGGCACTTAACAACAACAACAAATTTAGTTACTCCCCACTCAAGTCTATTTACAAGATCTCAGAGGTCATCAGCTATGAGATGGGAAGTTTCAGCCTAAAGATTATTTCTAGAAATATATTTTTGGCTCTAGTTACTCACACAGCGAATTGATTTGAAGCAAATAGACTAGAAGCTTGATATTTTGTATGTGTGTGTGGTAAAAATATACATAACAAAACATACAACAGTCCATCACTTTCTGTGTATATAATTCAGTGACACTGATTATATTCTTGAAGTAATGCAGACACTCTCATTCTTTTTCCAAAAATTTCCACCAGGCATAAAAGTTCAATGTGCCCATAGCAAACATTCCCTCTTCCTCCTTCCCTCCCATCCCTGTTATCTACTGGTAACTTTTGATTTCTATTTATTTGCTTATTTTATATAAGTGAAATCATATAGTATGTGCAAGCTTGATGCTTTTATGAGGAACCTGTGTTCCAAAGCTAGCAATTAGCTGTAATTGTTTTTTACCCTCCAAGTAATCCTTATTTCCCTCTTAGGCCACCAAAGCTGTGTAACCCCTGGGAAGGGCATCAACTTCAAAATCTACCTTAGTTATGGCCACAAAAGAGAATGCACAAAGCAGGTCCTCGTGAGACTAAAACTGGGAGCTGCCAGATTAATTAACCAAGGAATTCACTTCATTGCCTGCCAGGGAATTTTCATGATTTCTATCTAGTAATTTATGATACTGTAGACCATTGGCAACTGTCTGCTTCCCAGAATTTGCTTTTCTGAATGGGAATTTTCATTTAGGCTACTCTGTTCTTTCTTTTCCACCACTGTAGATATCAGAAGTGTGGGTTATAGACAGAATCTCAAATTCTCGTGAACTCAGACTTTCTGGATGAACCCCTGACGCAGTTGCCCTGAGACATTCTTTAAAGCGTAAATCAAAATGTATCTCCTGAATTCTTTTTATTTTTGAAGACTTCTTAAAACCAAACAATAGTTTAGCTTAACTAGTGAAGAATGTTTGCTTTTAGCATTGTACTCTTTTAAGACATATCTTTATGGGGTCAAATTGACAGCAACAACTTGAAGATTAGATCGGAAACTCAGGGGTAGGGTGGAGGGAGCAGTGAGTTTATGTTAATGACAGGAACAAGTTGGAAATGGGTGAAAATGGTCGCACAACTGGAAGAATGTAATCACTGTCACTGAATTATACGTGTAGAAATTATGGACTTGCTGTATGTTCTGCTGTGTATATTTTCAACAACAATTAAAATAAACTAAGGGGGGAAAACACCTCTGAAAATGCTAATGATTTGACTTTCCAGCATTTCTTATGGGTGTAATGGCTGTTCATTCAATTCTAGCCTTTGAGCCGGCTAGAGGGGGTTTCATAGAAAGTTTGTCCTTTTTCTGATATGAGGGTCAGACAGGGCTGGGGTTACCAACTGACTTTTCTTCTCTTGATCTTAGTTGTACTGCTTGGTCCTGTAGCTACCTTCTTGAAAGTATTAGGCAAAAATCATGGAAATATTGATGGCATCACTGACAGGAAATCAACCTTAGTAATTTTTCACCATGAGACTTCTTGTCTTGTGAGAGAAATGAACCCATATTTGTTGATTCTATTTTGAACTGGGTTTTCTGTTACCTACAGCCTATAGCATTCTAAACAAATGCATTATAAATGTCATTCTTTTATACTACACTCTGGGATACAGACTTTCTTTTTAAGTCATGATGATTTATTAGTAAATAATGAATATATGAAATGGGGAAGAAATTGAAACACTTTTCACCTTAGGCTGATTCCCAGGTCAAATTGTATTATTACAGTGTTGCTGCTGACAGACATCTTTCCCGTCCATGGCCCAGTTTTCTGGGTTCACTTTTTGGAATAGTGCACTTTTAATATAATTAGGGAACACCTTCTGAAATTTTATATGATTAAGGAACACCTTCTGAAATTGGTTTCCCATGCTGAGTTAGTATTTCTTACTAAAAATTGTTACAACCAAATAAAAGTCTTCCAAAAGAAAGTGCTGAGTTCAGTAGAATAAGTTCAATGCAAAGTCTTGGTTTTGTAATCTTTCAGTTCCCTCCCTATCACTGACTGCTGGCAAATGTTTAGTACTTCCCTAGTAATGTGGCATCTAAGAACATTATCTCAGAATATATTATTTTCCTTCCAATTGTCTTTTTAAACATTTTCTCTCATCATTAAAAATTTTTTTTTTTAATTTCAAATTGTTGACTCAAGCATATGAAGTTAAAGATTTTGGTTTTCTATTTTTTCCCTTTCTTAAAATTAATTAATGGTTTTGGCTGTTGTTGTTGTGAAGTGCCGTTGAGTCAGTTCTGACCCATAGCGACCCTATATAGGGTTTCTGAGGAGCAGCTGGTAAGCTTGAACCGCCAACCTTGCAGTTCAAATGGCTTTGCAGTCTGGCACATTAACCCACAGCGCCACACCAGGACTCCTGTATGTGGCTGCTTTTTATATCATAAGGAAATGCTTACCACCAACTAGAGGAAAATATGGTGCTAAGGATAATAGACACAGTTCTTTGGCTGTATTTTAAAGAAAAAAATATAGTTTTCCTTCAAGAAAAGCAGGTAGAATATACTTATTAGCATAATGACAGAATAGAATTTTTTTCATATCTCTAAAAATTATTTTACTATGAAAAAATTTTAAGTTAAAGTCTAAAACCAAAAGCTTTAAAACATAATTTAAAAGAGCTAGTACCATAGATTCTATTATTCACCTCATCTAACTAGATATGAAATAAGATGTATTGGTATCCTTGTAATTTTGTTCAGGTTTCATACATAATAGTACTTTGCTTTCCTTACCTGAGGAGAAAAGATTGAAGGTGTCAAAAGACTTCATTTTGTTTGGACCCACAATCAACACTCAGAAACAGCAGTCAAGAAATCAAATGACATATTGCATTTGAGAAATCTGTTGCATAAGACCTCTTTATAGTGTTCAAGAGCAAAGGTATCAGTTTGAGGACTAAGGTGCACCAGACCCAAGCAGGGTATTTTCATTAGCTTCATCTGCATGTGAAAGCTGGACAATGAATAAGGAAGACCGGAGAAGAGTCAATGCGTTTCAGTTATGGTGTTAGAGAAGAATATTAAAAGTACCACAGAATGCCAGAAGAGCAAACAGATCTGTGTTGGAAGAAGTACAGCCAGAATGCTCCTTAGAAGTCAGGATGGCCAGACTTCATCTCACATACTTTGAACATGTATCAGGAGAGACCAATCCCTGGAGAAGGACATCATGCTTAGTAAAGTGGAGGGTCAAAATAAAAAAGAGAGGAAGACCCCTAACGAGATGTGTTGCCACAGTAGCAGCAGCAGTAGGCTCAAATGTAGCAACAGTGGTAAGGATGGTAGTGTTCATTCGGTCACTGTGAATCGGAATGGACTTGAAGATACCAAACAAAAACAACCTGAGGTGCCCTGAGTGAAGCATGACAAAAAGGTGCTAACAAAGCATGGTAAGGATATTTTTAACCAACGGACTGAAAATTCTTTTTAGTCTATTTCTACTGAGACTTGAGCTCTCTATAGAAGAGGTTTGACTCTAGAACGATACTCCTGAGCCGTTGAAAATCCATGTATACTATACAGATGACCCTTGAACAATGTGAGTTTGAACTGCGCAGGCACACTTATATGTGGATTTCACGCTCCTGTTGCTAGTGTGGTGAAGGAGCCTGCGTGCCGCAGTGGACTAAGTGCTGAGCTGCTAATTGCAAAGATGGTGGTTCAAACCCACCAGCTGTTCTGGGGCAGAAAGAAGCGGTTGTCTGCTTTTGTAAATATTTGGTGGTGGTGGCTGTGTGCCGTGGAGTCAGTTCCAACACATAGTGACCCTGTACAGGGTTTCCGAGACTGTAAATCTTTACGGGTGCAGAAAGCCTAATCTTTCTCCTGTGGAACAGCTGGTAGTTTTGAACTGCTGACCTGAAGGTTCACAGCCCAATTCCTAACCACTACGCTACCAGAGCTCCTTCCCGTAAATATTTACAGTCTCAATTATCCTCAGATAAAGAGGATGACATATACATTCTAATCTTGGAATTTTAAGGAATTTTACATATGCACCATATCTCAGATTTTGAGAATATATGAACATATTCCATATACCTTAGTAAATACATAGGAATCCGTATGTACAGTCTACTTACCATGGTAAAGTCTTAAAGACGTCAGGTACAGGATGCTCCCCTTTTTTGCTTGGTTAGCTTCTGCTCATTCTCTAGGTCTTGACTTCTTTAGAAGCATCCCCTGACTTGAGTACCATTACAATTTCATACCTGTGTACATGATTATCTTATTAATATCTGTCTGTTCCACACTCTCTAAATTTCAAGAGGCAAGGACCTTTTTGGATTTGTTCATCATTTTATAAGAGGGTTTCAAAAAGTTCATAGATTAAAAAGATAAACTATTGCCTTGGGTCAATCCATTTAATCTCTCTTAGTCTCAGTTTTCTTCTCTGCAAAATAAGATCATATTTACATGCTAAGATTGTCCTTAAGGGCTGTATAATGTATATGAAGTTTCCATTATTCTGTGTGGCATCCAGGGGATATGTAATAAATGGTAGTCATTAGTCATGAGCATGAATATTACTATCAATAATATTGAAACGTTTTTGGCTTTGATTTTATATCCACAGTCTTTGTTCATAAAAATTAAGAAGGCATAGGAAAGTGCTGTGAATATCAAAATTAGGTGATAATTTATAATCTTTCCTGTCAGTTATATTTGTATCTAATTCACATTTGGGGAGCTAAAGGTTGGATTAAGGTGGGACAGTAAGAGGCAATAGGAGCTCCTGGGTGGCAAGAACAGTTATATGCTCAACTACTAGCTGATAGGTTAATGGTTTGAACTTCCCAGAAGCACCTTGGGAAATGATCTGCTTCTAAAAGGTCAAAGACTTGAAAACATATGGAACAGTTCTACTCTACATGCATAGGGTTTCCATGAGATGTTTCAACAGATGCAACACTAGAAACACTCACTCATCTATGCCAAGAAATTTGGAAAACAGCTACGTAGCCAACCTACCAGAAGAGATCCATATTTCTGCCCATTCCAAAGAAAGATGCTTCAACAGATTGTGGAAATTATCAAGCAGTATCATTAACATCACATGCAAAGAAAAGTTTGCTGAAGATAATTTAAAAATGATTGCAGCAGTACATTGACAGGGAACTTCCAGAAATTCAAGCCGGGTTAAGAAGAGGATGTGGACAAAGGATTTCATTGCTGATATCAGATGGCTCTAGGTTGAAAGCAGAGAATATCAAAAAGATGTTTGCATATGTCTTATTGACTACACATTTGTTGTGTGGATCACAACAAATTATGGATATAACATTGTGAAGAAGGAGAATTCCGGAACACTTAATTATGCTCGGGCAGAACCTGTACATACACTAAGAGGCAGTCATTCGAACAAAACAAAGGGATACTGCATGGTTTAAAACCAGAAAAGGTATGCATCAGTATTGTATCCTTTTCCATTACTGTTTCATCTGCATACTGAGCAAATAATCTGAGAAGCTGAACTATATGAAAAAGAATGTGGCATCAGGATTGAAGGAAGTCTTATAACAACCCGCAGTATGCAGATGACATGATTGCCTGCTGAAAATGTAAAGGACTCTAATCATTCACTGATAAAGATCAAAGACCACATACAGTCTTCATCATGAGTTATACAACACATAGAAAACAAAAATCCTCACAACTGGACTCATAAGCAACATTATGACAAATGGAGGAAAGCCTGAAGTTGTCAAGGTTTCACTTTACTTGGATCCATAAGCAACACTCATGGAAGCAGCTGCCAAGAAACTAAAGATATATTGACATTGGGCCAATCTTCTGCAAAAGACCTCTTTAAAGTGTTAAAAAGAAAGTAGGTCACTTTAAAGACTAAGGTGTTATATACTGTTTTCTTGTCAGTGTTCATATGCATGTAGAAGCTAGGCAAGGAATCAGGAACTCTGAAGGAGAATTGATGCCTTTAATTATGGTGGTGGCAGTGGTTGTGTGCCACTGTCTGTTCTGACTCACAGTGACCCTATATAGGATTTCCGAGACTGTAAATCTTTGAATATACCACGGAGCTCTGGTAACGTAGTGGTTACGAATCGGGCTGCGAACCTTCAGGTCAGCAGTTTGAAACTACCAAACTATCCCTCCGGAGAAAGATGAGGCTTTCTGCTCCCATAACAATTTATAGCCTCGGAAACCCTGCACAGAGTCACTATGAGTCGGAACCAACTCCACAGCACATAACCACCACCACCAGTAGAAGGAACAAATCTGCCTTGAACAAGTGTAGCCAGAATTCTGCTTAGAAGCAAGGATACCAAGACTTCATCTGTCATACTTTAGACATGTTATAAGAAGGGACCAGTCCTTGTAGAAGGACATTATGTTTGGTCAAGTAGAGGGTCAGCTTCAAAGAGGGAGGGAGACCTTCAATGAGACTGACTGACTCAGTAGGTGCTGCCTGGGCTCACACCTAACACTGACTTTGAGGCTGGAACAGGACCAGGCTGCATTTCTCTCTGTTGTGCATGGAGTTGCTAAGTTAGAGCCCTTTCAACAGCACTGACTCGACAGCACCTAACAACGACAAGTACCACAGATTCAATTTTCTGGTTTTGTTTGGAATGTTTTAGTCTGTGCTCATGAGGCTTAATGGTATGTAATTTTCTTCTCTTTGTCAGGTTTTGGTATCAGGGTTTTTGTATTAGCCTTAAACAAAAGGTGGGGGGAAGTGTGGTGGCTTCACATGATAAACATTGAACTATGAACCACAAGGTCCATAGTTTGAACCTGCAAGCTGCTCTGCAGGAGAAAGATGAAGCTTTCTGCTCCTGCGAAGATTTAAAGCTCAGAAACTCTATCCAGGACTGCCATGAGTTGGCACTTAACAATGGCAACAAAAATAAGATGGAAAATGCTAATTCATTCTCTGTTCTCAGAGTTTGTATGAGGGTATCACTAAGTGCTTTCTGGAATTTACAAGTGAATGCATTTAGGCATGTGGGGAGGTTTTTAATTAGATTTAATTTTCCCACCAAAGACATGGGCTATTTAGCTTTCTATTTTATCTCATGTCATTCTTAGAGCTTTGATGGGGATTTTTCCAGTTCATCTAGGTTTTTATATTTAATGGCATGAACTAATTCCTAACAAGCTCTTATAGCCTTTTTAATGTCTGAATCAACTGTAGTAATGTCATCATCTCATTCCCAGTTATCAGTAATTTGTGGGTTCTCTTTTTCTCTTTATTCAGTTTGTCCAAATAAGTTTTTAATAGAATATTTATCTAATTACATTTATTTGCTGGTTTTGAGAATATACAAGTATATAGCTAAGTCTATCATCTTGCGATTTGATATTTGTTTCATCTCTTCATGGTTTCTATTTTCTGACCTCTTTTGGTGAGTTAAGCATTTTTTGGTACTCTGTTTCATTTCCTTACTGGTGTATCGTCAGTGTTTTTAATTATAGCAGTCAATGTTTTTAATTATAAGTAGGTTATTAGTGGTATCTCATGGTTTTAATTTCAATTTCCCTAATAATTAATGAAACTGAAGTTGTCAAAAATGAAATGGAATGCATAAACATTGATATTTTAGGCATTAGTGAGCTGAAATGCACTGGCATTGGCCATTTTGAATCTGACAATCTTATGGTTTACTATGCCATTAACGACAAATTGAAAAGGAATGGCATCACGTTTATCATCAAAAAGGACATCTCAAGATGTTTCTTGAAGTACGACATTGTCTATGATAGAATAATATCCATACACCTACAAGAAATACCAGTTAATACCACTATTATTCAAATTTATGCACCAACCATTAAAGCCAGTGATGATTAATAAAGAATTTTACCAACTTCTTCAGTCTGAAATTGATCAAATATTCAATCTAGGTGTACTGATAATTACTGGCGATTGGAATGCAAAGGTTGGGAAAAAAAAAAGAAAAAGGATCAGTAGTTGGAAAATATGGTCTTGGTGATAAAAACGATCCCATGATAGAATTTTGCGAGACTAGTGAATTCTTCATTGCAAATACCTCTTTAAACAACATAAAAGATGACTGTACACATGGACCTCACCAGATGGAAAGCACAGAAATCAAATTGACTGTATCTGGAAAGACATAGTGGAAAAACTCCATATCATCAGCCAAAATAAAGCCAGGAGCAGACTATGGAACAGATCATCAATTTCTCATATGCTAGTTCAGGCTGAGAAGCTGAAGAAAATTAAAACAAGTCCACAAGAGCCAAAATATGATCTAAAACATATACCACCTGAATTTAGAGATCACAACAAGAACAGATATGATGCATTAGACACCAAAGACCAGAAGAGTTGTGGGATGACATCAAGAATATAAGGAAGAAAGCAAAAGGTCGTTAAGAAGGCAAGAAAGGAGGACAAGACCAAAATGGATGTCAGAAGAGACTCTAAAGCATCTCTCCAGTGTAGAGATGCTAAAGCAAATGGAAGAAATGAGGAAGTCAAAGAGTTGAATAGAAAATTTCAAAGGTCAGTTTGAGAAGAAAAAGTCAGACATTGTAACAAAATATGCAAAGACCTGTAGTTAGAAAACCAAAAGAGAAGAACATGCTCAGCATTTCTCAAGCTGAGGAAACTGTAGAAAAAAATTCAAGCCTATACATGAAAAATTGAAGGATTTTATGGGCAAAATATGGAATGATACAGAAAGCATCAAAAGAAGATGGAAGGAATATACAGATTCACTGTACCAGAAAGAGATAGTTGCTGTTTAACCATTTGAAGAGGTAACATGAGCTCAAAAGCCAATGATACTGAAGGAAGAAGTACAAGGTGTATTGAAAGCATTTGCAAGGAACAAGGCACCAGTAATTGAAGGAATACAATTGAAATCTTTCAACAAACTGATGAGTCACTGGAGGTACTCACTCATCTGTGCCAAGAAATTTGGAAGACAGTTACCTGACCAACTGTCTGGAAGAGATCCATATTTGCTCCTGTACCAAAAAGAGGTGACCCAACAGAATGCGGAAATCATCAAATAATATCATTAATAATCCATGCAAGCAAACAAAATTTTGCTTAAGTTAATTTAAAAATGGCTGCAAGCGTACATTGACAGAGAACTTCCAGAGGTTCAAGTCAGATTCAGGAGAGGCCGTGGAATGAGGAATATCATTTCTGATGTCCGATGGATCTTGGCTGAAAGCAGAAAATACCAGAAAGATGTTTACCTGTGCTTTATTGACTATG
>NW_006408610.1:415564-418544 GCF_000296735.1 Chrysochloris asiatica | reverse complement strand
GTACCGACTCAATGGCACCTAACCACAACAACAATGACTAATGATGTTGAACATCTTTTTATGTGCTAACTAGCCATTTATCTTTCTTCTTTAGTGAAAGTCTGTTCCAATCTTTGTCCATTCTGTATTTTAGTTGTCTGTCTTACTGTTTTTGAGTTGTAAGAGTTCAATCTATGTTCTGGATGGTGGTGGTGGTGGTTATATGCTGTGAAATCGATTCCGACTCATAGTGACCCTTGTAAAGGGTTTCTGAGGAACAGCTGGATAGTAGTCTTTTATCACACATACGATTTATTGCACATTTTTTTCTCATTCTTTGCTTGCCTTTTTATATTCTTAATGCTGTGGTCTAGATGGAAAAAATTTCTAACTTTGATAGATTTGTCAACTTTTTTCATTTATGGATTATATACTTGGTGTCATAGCTAAGAAATCTTTGCCTAACCCAAGGCCACAAAGATCTTGTCTTATATTTTATTCTATAAGTTTTATTGTTCTAACTCTTGTTCAATGACCTATTCTGAATTATGAGTGACATATATATCTAACTTCTTTTTTTATGTACATGGATATTCAAAAACTATCATAGAAAAGACTGTTTTCTGCTCTTGAACTGTATTTGTCACCTTGTCAAGAAGCAATTATCAATAAATCTAATAGTCTATTTTCGATGTACAGGTCTTGATTTGTAGGCTGAACAAATAACTTATCAATATTCCTACAAAATTTTTTTGAGGTAATTGACAAGCAAATTTTAGAATTTGTAGTGAAAAGCAACAGACCTAGAATAGTCTAAGCAGTTTTGAAAAACAACAGAGTTGGAGAGCTTGATTTCAAATTTAAAAGACTGCTCTAACAAATGGAGAAAAGATTGAAGTTGTCTATGACTTCATGGAAGCAGCTGTCAAGCAATTAAAAGATGTATTGCATTTGGCAAATCTGCTGCATTAGACCTCTTTAGAGTGTTCAAGAGCAAAGATGTCGGTTTTGAGGACTAACATTGTACCTGAGGCAAGCATGGTCTTTTCAATAGCCTCTTTCACGTGTGAATTTTGGACAATGAATAAGGAAAACTGTAGAAGAATTGATGCATTTGAATTATTTGAATGGTATTGGGAAGAATATTGAAAGTACCATGGATGGCCAGAAGAACAAACAAATCTTTGTTGGAAGAAGTACACCCAGAAGGACAGTGCTGGATTCGACAGGATTTTGTTCTGTTGTACATAGAGTCCCTACAGGTCCAAACCAACTTGAAGGCACCTAAAAACAACAACAATCAAGACAGTGTGGTTTGGGGGGGGGCGGTTTGGCAGGAAGAAAAGAGAACTGCAAATTTGAGGTCACAATCTTAATCGAAATTAAAGAATTTAAATTCACTGCTGTAACTTCTTGTTAGGTTGACTGACAGCTTAGATATTGCAAAGGGATAAACATCCCAGGCATTGAAAAATTCCAGGAAATTTTCATGTGCTGAACGCTTAGTTGTTTTTTTGTTTTGTTTTTGAGACACAGTAGCAAATAACATTCTTTTCTCATTTTGTCAGGTAAACCAGAAAAACTTGTAGCTCCTGTAAGAATGAGGTATAAAGTCAAGTCCTGGCGTGTACATTCTTTTAGGCAGTTCCAAGTCATTCCATACAAAATTATTTTCTAGAGTTTATAAGATACCTACTTCCATTAACATGTTTAAGAAGATGAAGAATTGACGTAGTGATGATTACTCTGAATAGTTCATATAAATTAAAATAAAATGTTATTGTTATGTGCCATCAAGTCAGTACCAACTCATAGCAACCCTAAACACAACAGAATGAAACACTGCCCAGTTCTGTGCCAACCTCACAATCATTGCTACATTTGAGTTCATTGCTTCTGCTACTGTGCCAATCCATCTCATTGGGGTCTTCCTCTCTTTCTCTGACCCTCCACTTTACCAAACATGATATCCTTCTCCAGGAACTGGTCAATCCTGATAATATGTCCAAAGTATGAGAGATAAAATTGGTTTTCTAACTGCAGGTCTTTGCACATTTCTCTTTAATATTTGACTTTGTCTTCTAGAGCTGTCCTTTGAAATGTTGTATTCAGTTCTGTGACTGAAAATTTCAGTTCCACATCCTTGCTAAGATCTAGTGTGTTCAGCCTTTTTCATTAGAGCCATTCAGGTTGGAATATAGATTTCATTGTGACCTTTAGGTGCATAGGTCTGATGACTAATAGTGCTATCCATCTTTCATGTGCTTATTAACCATTCACATATCTTCTTTGATGAAGTGACTGTTTAGTTTTTTCCCCCCATTTTTACATTGAATTGTAAAAGTTGTATTATATATGTTGGTATCGCAAGTCCTTTGTTGCATGATATTCATATATATATGTTGTTATGTGCCATTGTCTTGGTTCCGACTCATAGTGACGTTGTATAGAGTTTCTAAGAAGTGGCTGGTGACTTTGAACTGCCAAGCTTGTGGTCAAACTGACCTTGTGGTCCAGTGCTTTATCCTATAGCGCCACACCAGGACTCCAAATATACACATGAGATATTTCTCCTTGTACCTCACTTGCCTTTTCATTTTCTAATTAGTATCTTTCAAAGAGAAATAGCTTTTTACCTTGATCAAATCTAATTCATCAATTTTTAAAATAGCTCATGTTTTCATGTTCTATCTAAGAAATCTTTGCTTTCTTCAGAGTCCCATAGATTTTTGGTGATTCTGTTTTTATTAGTGTCAACTGATGGAGAATTGTTGTTGTTGTTAGGTGCCATTGAGTTGGTGTGGACTCATAGCAACCTTATGCACAACATAACGAAACACTGCCCGATCCTGGTCCAACCTCACTGTGTTGCCATGCTTGAGCCCATTGATGCTGCTACTTGGCCAATCCATCTTGCTGGGGGTCTTCCTCTTTTTCTCTGACCCTCCACCTTACCAAACATGATATCCTTCTCCAGTGACTGGTCCCTCCTGACAATTTG
>NW_006408610.1:408297-414494 GCF_000296735.1 Chrysochloris asiatica | reverse complement strand
TATAAATAGCAGAGAAACACTGTCAGATATAGTGCCGGAAAATGAGCCCCTCAGGTTGGAAGGCACTCAAAATGCAACTGAGGAAGAGCTGCCTCCTCAAAGTAGAGTTGACTGTGATGATGCAAATGGAGTAAAACCCGTGGGAGAAAAGCCCACAGGACCTTTATTTGCTGATGGGGCACAACTCAAAATGAAGAAAAACAGCTGTAAACATCCATTAAAAATCGGAACATGGAATGTAGGAAGTATGAAACTGGGAAAATTGGAAGTTGTCAAAAATGAAATGGAATGCATAAACATTGATATCTTAGGAATTAGTGAGCTGAAATGGACTGGTATTGGCCATTTTAAATCTGACAACCACATGGTCTACTTTGCCGGGAATGACGAATTGAAGAGGTTGGAGAATTGGGAGGCTGTTAATACTGCTAATGGCAAATGCTGGAATAATGAACTGTTTGTCTAATCCACATACGTTTGATTGTATGTTTACTGTTGTTGAATATTTCATGTTTCTCACCAACTAGACTACACACTTCTTAAGAGTAGAAAATGTCTTTAATGCTTGTGGATAGTTTTCCTTGTTTGGAACAAAGTATAGGGACTCAGTAAATATTTGCTTGTTTGAATTATGCAATGTGCATTTAGAATAACATTGGGACATATGTGTTTTAGTGTTCAAAAGTGGAGCTTATAAAAATTATTAGAGCTGTCCTCACAATGAAAAATTAAAAAAAATAATTAGAGCTGTAAATAAAAAAGTGGAGTCTTTTCCACAGAGTAATAATTGAAACCACTGGAATGAATAAGATCTGTAAGGGAGAGAGTCCACAGAAATAAGGGCAAAATAAACAAGGATGCTTCATTTTACCTGCTCCTAAGGAGAAGAATGAATTTGGTTAGTTATTTACATTATTTTGGTACCTCTTCCTGTAATATAATGCCATGAATATTAAAATAAATATCTTACATTTGATTATCAAGAAGAAAGTCTTTTAGTAGGTAAGCAATCAGTTCAAGTAATGAATTGTGAGAAAGCTGTAATTTGGTCTTAATAAGTGTTTATCGTTAGCAGTATTTTGAATTAATTATAGATAAATTAATTGGTTAATAGTATTGAATTATAAATGCTTCTTTTGTGTTGTGGATTGCATTATGTAACAAGCCCAGTGCATCTACAAATCCAGAAAGCTACGTGAACTCCAGTTAGATGGAACAAAAAGATTATCCTAGTGCCACATCCTAGTCAAATTCCTCAAAGCCAAAGACAAGGAGAGAAATTTGAAAGAAGACAGAGAAAAACACAATACAATATTCCAGGAGTCTTACATAAGAATCAGTGTAGATTTCTTATCAGAAAGTCTAGAGGCCAAAAAACAATAGAGCAGCATACATAAAATACTGAGTACAAACAATTGCCAACCAAGAATTCTTTACCCAACATAGTTGTCATTTAAAAGTGAGGAGAAAATCAAGATATTCCCAAGCAAACAAGCTATGGGAATTTGCCATTACCAGTTTGCCAAAGGGTAGAACATTAAACAAACACTCAAATCCATACAGGAAAAAAGAGACATTACCAAATAAACAAAAAACTCAATAACATGAGCATTCATAAGGACCACATATACAATATTTTCAGGCTGCAGAATCATGACCTGCTTTCAGGGTGGGAATGGAGCACAAGGAGACCTCTGACCCAGCATACGAGCAGGGAGAAGTGGTTAAGCCCTCCAGTCATACAACCGGCTTTATCCAGAATGGTCTCTTCCAACCTTTCTTCTCCACAAAGAAATAATCCATAACTGATGTGTCACAGTGCTGAACACATTGTTTCTGTGATCATATGTTTAAATTTTTTTTTAAATTTTAGCCATTTTTTGTTGTTGCTAAATACTATTGAGTCCATTCCAACCCATAGCAACCCTGTATAGGGTTTCCGAGGAGCAGCTGGTGAGTTTGAACTGCCGACCTTGCAGTTCAGACGGCTTTGCAGTCTGGCACATTACCCCATAGCACCACACCAGGACTCCATTAGAGAGATGAAAATCAAATCTGCCATGAGATATCATCTCTCCCCTGGCTAAAATGGCAGTGATAAAACACATGCATACACACACACATACACACATACAACAGCAACAGATGTTCAACATGTGGTGAGAGTGGAACCCTTATCCATTGTTGGTCAGACTGTAAAATGACACAACCACTATGGAAAACAGTATGGTGTTTCCTCAAAAAAACTAGAAGTAGAACTTTCTATGAGGCAATTGCACACCTAGGTATCTACCCTAGAGATTTAAAAGTAGTGACGTAACAGACATACACACATGGATTCGTTACATCTTTATTCATCATAGCAAAAAAATGGAAACAACTTGTGTGCCCACTAGCAGATGACTGTTGTGAGTACCATCAAGTCAGTTCCGAGTCAGAGTGACCTTGTGTAGGGTTTCTGAGGAGTAGCTGGTGGGTTTGAACCATTGACCTTGTGGTTAGCAGCCCCGGTGCTTATCCTACAGCACCACACCAGGACCCCTAGCAGATGAACAGATAAACAAAATAGGGTTCATACATACTACATAATACAACACACAACATGAATAGAATTATAGGACATAATGCTAAGTGAAATAAGTCACTCACATAAGGACAAATATATGATCCCTCAATTATAAGAAGACAAGACTTGACATATATAAGGAGACTGATGTTCATTGGTGGTTACCGGGGGTAGGGGTGAGAAATAGGGGAAACATGCTTGTAGATCATAGATACTTGTGATTTCTGAAGATGGGGGAAAGTGGCATCGAATGTGGGTTTAGTGAGTACAACACACCCAAAGTAAATGATGTCACCAACAAGTGCTCACAAGAATTTGACCGTACACTTCCCCTGTTTATCAGCTATCTCGTTATCTGAGGTTTTAAGTTTATGGCAACAGTAACAAACATCCATCTGATGACTGTATATGAAGGAGGTAGCAGGCATGGTGGCCATGTCTACAGGGCATCCCCTTCCTCATAGACAGTCTCTAGATGGCCTATGGGAAGCTGGGCTGTGCTGCTCCTCATCCTCTGCTCCTCCTGCCTGCAGGAGCATTGTGTCCAGCTTCCAGTAGAGGCCAGCCTTCTCTATGGCCACAGCCTCAGGGCAAACATGCAGACACCATCTAGCCACTGGATACCTGTTCTGGCTTCCTAGCTCCTATGCAGCCTGAGGTCCTGCAGCTCAAAATTACTATGGAGAGGGAAGGGAGGAAAGAAAAGAGAACAGGCATTGGAGAGGGTGTTTGGAAAAAAAGTGTTCAGGTTTAGTGACATCCCAAAGTGAGATTGAAGCCTTCGCCTCAGTCGTGCCAGCTGCATGCCCAGGCTCCCTGCACCCTTTCAGGAAGTCCCAAGCCTTGGCAACTTGCCAGTCCTGGAGGGCAGAGCAGGCTGCAGAATCATGACCTGCTTGCAGGGTGGGGGTGGAGCACGAGGAGACCTCTGACCCAGCATAGGAACAAGGGGAATTGGTTAAGCCCTCCAGTCTGGACTCTTCCAACCTTTCTTCTCTACAACGAAATAATCCATAACTGATGTATCACAGTGCTAAACACATTATTTCTGTGATCATATGTTTAAAATTTTTTTAATTGAACAAATGGATGGTCTGACTAACAGGCAAAAAAATAAAAATCCTCCATTTTTGTATAATGCTGATTTTTTGCATCACATCCTGGTCTTTGGAACTGAATCATGTATATAAGTGGGGAGTGAATATATCCGTATGTATTTTTTTCAAACTGTAGCCAGCTTTATTAAATATACTTTTCATAAATAATCATGGTATTCAGGTAGGACATGGGCAGACAATTGTTACCAGTGTCTAACAACTTTCAAATTCCCTTCTTCGATAGACTACCAAAATCAGAAAGCCATTGTAAAACCCAATGAAGTCTTCGTCTGATGGTCTGAACAGGGAATGTTTAGAGTGAGGGTTGACATTTCACATTTAGCATGTTGTTTAACAACTTTTCACAAGCCAACCCTGGCTTTCAGAAATGAAAAGGGCAGAATGACCAATCTGAAGACCCACAATCTACACAAAAGAATCACTGCTCTTTTGAGGGGTGCCTCTGAGTTGGCACCCCTGGAAAGTCCAGATTGCCTGACATATGAATAGTCAGTTATCTGAGGTCGGGTCCCAACAGGTCTCTGGGTTTACGGGAGTCAAGTCTGTGCTGAAGGTACAGAGGGTAAAGAGGATATGAAGATGCAAAAACAAATTGCACTTTTCCTACACCACATGGCATTTGTGCTCCAAGGTGGCTAATGTGTGTTAATGTCAGGGAATCCCTCCTCCTGGGAACCAAGAGGGAGTCTTTCAAAACTAGAAGGGAAAGGTGTTTGCTTTCACATCAGTCCAGCTTTGGAGACACTGTATTAGCGACATTTGCCCCTTTCCCCCCAAAACAATGAAGTGCTTTGTGTGCTAACAACATAGCTTAAAAAAAAAAAAAAAAGTGAAACAAAATTCTGCATTTTTATAAAATTTGATAAAAAGTAGTATTTCAAACTGTAGTCGCCAGAAGTCCACAGTTATCAGAAATGCACACACTTCACTTGGCATCCCCAGCCCCTTCAGCTTTCTGTGCCTGGTCTGATTTGGCATCTCCCATTTTCTGCAGGGTTATTTCTGCCCTTGCCAGCATCAGCTTTCCCCTTTTTTCCCTTTGGGTACCTTCTCTCCCGTCTTTACAGGGGCCTTTTTAGGCTTAGGTTCTGACTTTGGAAGAGCAGGTCTAGCAGATAACCTACCCAGAGAAACAGTGAGGCCAGAGATGGAGGCAGAGACGATGATGTGGAGAGATAGAGCGTCTGGGGACTCTAGACCCAGAGAGGGAGAGGGGCTGTGTGCTGATGACCAGGGAGCAAACTTGCAGGGTATACCCTTTGGTTGGTTGATGATGCATGGAGGGGATTGTATCCATGGTAATTACATGATATATGATAGGACGAATGTAAAGCTAATGTTCTCCCATGGAAACTATCACACAATTCACAATAAAACATTTAAAAAAAAAAATTCTCAGAGAAGAAACGAGTCTGATAGCCTACAGAAGTCAGGAACTCACCTAGCCTGAGAACAGAAGAACTAGAGGGCACTTGTCTTCTACCACTGACCAATTGACCAGGGAAACAACAGATGATTCCAGTTAGGATAAGAGAAAAATGCAGAACAAAACTCAAATTCTTAAAAAAAAAAAACGACCAGACTGACCAGACCACCCGAGATCAGAAAGACTTTCTAAGACTACCACCCTGAGACAGTATTCAAATCTTAAACCAAAACTATCTCCTTAGATCACATTTCATCAGAAAAAGAGAATGACACACCAAATAAAGGCCATTACCCATTACTTCAGTGTTCTACTAAAAAAAACTATAACTTCAAATGGTCAATGTTTAATGCTAAGCAAAGATGAGAAGATAAAGGTGCAGGGAAACTAGAGTACTGGAAATGGAACAACCTGAACACAATTAAAGAGAATCTTGACACAGTGTAACTAATGTCACTGATCAATCTGTGTGCAAATTGTCAAGCAGAAACCTGACTTCCTGTGCAAACTTGCATACAAACGCAATAAAATGTATATTTTTAAAGCATGTATCAAATCCAGAAACAAGCTAATGTGTTTTAATTATCTCTAGTTAAATTTTTAAATTTTGTAGATTTAGGTTTTCAAACTATACCTAAAATAAAGGTCAAACAGCCCATTTGGAGGTGAGTTGTAGCCTTTGAACTTCAGTTGAAGCCTTTGGTTAAAGTTTGGTCCTGTTACTAGTCTTGCATGATTTTCCACCCACAACCCAATGCCATAGAGTTCGTTCTGACTCCTAGCATCCCTCCAGGACACAGAAGAACTGCTCCACAGGTTTCAGAGACTTTAAATCTTTATAGGAGCAGACAGCCTCAACTTTCTCCTGTGGAGCAGTTGGCAGGTTCAAACTGCCAGCCTTGAAGCTAGCAGCCCAGTGCCCAGGGAACCTGGAGGCATTTCATGTTGGAACTGCATGAGAAAGTAGGTCTTTTGAATGGTGGTTTCCCTGTGACCCTTGATAAACTCCATCTGCTTTGAATCTCTGGAATTTAATCACCTAGGTGTGCTTTTTCTTGGGTGTGGCATTGTTGTTGTTGTTATGTGC
>NW_006408610.1:405322-407982 GCF_000296735.1 Chrysochloris asiatica | reverse complement strand
GACCTTGCAGTTCAAACAACTTTGCAGTCTGATGCATTAGCCAACAGTGCCACACCAGGACTCCAGAAATTATCCTAGACTTACACAATTAGGTTTTTCTTGTGAGAATTAGACAGTTTGGTAATATTATCATTTCCATTTTATAGGTGGAAAACCTGAGGCGCAGAAAGACTAAGCAACTTGCTCAATAGCAACAGTATAGCTTACAAGTGGCAAGGCCAGATTTGCCTACATTCAGAGCCCATGCTCTTAAGTATATACTACCATGCTTCTCGATCATGAGGACTTTCTAACATAGAGAGTTTTAGGAACTAATGACTTAGACTGGAAATCAATAAGACAGCATGAAACTACTGATTTCTTATAACAGCAAAATGCTTTTTGTCTAGTTTTCTAATTATGTACCCCAAACCTTGTTTTCATAGGTACAACACCTTTTCTTTCCTAACAGTGACAAACTGTAATTTATACCTAATTGAAAATATTAGAGCCAAAGTGCTTAGATGCTGATTCTTTGAAATGATTGCCTTAGAGGATAAATGCGAGTACCCTTGGGATGTTTCTCTTACATATACTGTTTTTCTTATGCATACATAGGACAGGTACCCAGAGTGCCTTGGGCAGTCAGCATTAACCCATCAGACGTTGGGCAGGATGCGTCTTCCATGGTACTTGGTAGAAATGCTTTAAACCTTCAGTATTTTAGTGTCTAATTTTGTAATGTGTATCTTTTTCCTATACTCTAAAAGTGAGAATTAATGTTACAAGTTGAAATGAATTTGATTTGTGAAGATCAAAGGTGTTATAGGATTTTATCAATCATTTTCATTGACATGTCTAGTAAAACCTTATTTTTTTTTATTGCAAAGCACTAAAGAAATGTAGCTACATACATTAATACTCTCTTTCAGAGAACATTGCTTTGTGTAAAAATTATTTTCTGTTTTTAAAAATATGCATGTCACCTCTATTCTTTATCAACTAGACAGAATATTTTCATATAGTTGGCTTGTATTCATATTTCTTAAAAGAACTGATTTTATTTTCTTTCCTCAAATTCATCTTAATGAAAGAGAGTAAAATCCTTGGGTGATTCAATGCTAAGGCTTTACCATCCTACAAAAATATTGGTGTGTGTATATTCACACCCAGCTCCATCATTCTATAAAAATACAGATGCTTCTTACTAAGTTAACAACAACAAAATTAAATGTGCAATACCTTCTCTTGATCAAACTGCTCTTTGACAAGGATTTCACTGGAACTGATTATTGCTAGTTTCAGTTGATATAAGTGTTAAAGATCAAATATGTAGTTGCTGCTTGAATTATATCTGCCCAGCTCTCATCTAAGTATTACCAACTCAAAGAATTCCAAATCTCATCATCTAAATCTGGTATTGATGAAACTCTGTGTATAGTCCATCATGGGGCAAGAGTCCTTTCTATCAGTAGACCTGTGAAGCTAGAAAACAGGTCCCAAAATACTACTGTGGGAGAAATTGGATGGAATATAGGGATCACCAGTGTCAAGAAAGTCCAAAACCTAGAAAGGTCAATTCCATTAGGTTTCAAGGCCCCTGAGAATAATCCTCTGAAACTTGATGAGCTGTCCTGTGAGCCCACGGGGGTGGCAGCCCCACTCCGGGCCAGCAGTGGTGACCCTGCCCTATGTACTCTTTCTGCATCCGTAGCTCTGCCCTCAGAGACATTCTTCCATTATCTTGAAAGTTAACACACATTTGGGACTGAGAAGCTCTGTCAACAAGTTTCATGCTTGCAGAATTCCAGAAGTCTGACAGACTTCATTTTGTTCAATCTTTCTGTTGCATTCAGTCCAGGTTATATCATTGCTATGTTGTTGTTTAGTGCCATCAAGTCAGTTCCGACTCATAGTGACACTGTATGGGGTTTCCGAGAAGTGACAGTGAGCTTGAACCGCCCGCCCACCTTGTGGTTCAAGCCAACCTTGTAGTCTAGTGCATTAACCCATAGCACCATATGCCAGTATGATATTCTCAAAAACCTTGTCAGTATTTTGTGCAAATACAGGGTCCCTGCCATCAGACAAGAGGGTCTTCCACAGATCTTTCCTAGATAACTGCATCTTATTTTTAGATTCAGCTGGCATGGTTGATTGGATCCATGAGTCACATGCCTAATCTCTCCAGCAAAATCCCAGCAATCTTTGGTTTTCCTTTTAGTGGTACCATTTCAGTCTCTGGCTCCATCTTCCTATAACCTTATTCATTGTCTGTGTCTGTGTCCTCGCTCCGCATAAGGACACCAGTCATTTACTCTTGATATCCTTAACTAATTGCATCTGCCACGACCCTATTTCCAAATAAGGTCACATTCTAAAATTCTGGGTAGACATGAATTTTGGTTGAGCATTGGGTTGCTAGCCTCAAGGTCGGTGGTTCAAACCCACCAGCTGCTCCAAGGGATAAGGGTGAGGCTACCTGCTCCTGTAAAGATTTACAGTCTTGGAAACCCTGCCGAGCAGCTCTTCACTGCCCTAGAGGTCCCAATGAGTTAGAATTAATGACAGTGAGTTTTTTCTTTTGTTTCATATATTTGTTTTGTAGCCAATTATATCTAAAAGTCATTAAGAAGACAAAAAAGAAGGAAAAGGTCAAAATGGATGTCAGAAGAGACTCT
>NW_006408610.1:400995-403500 GCF_000296735.1 Chrysochloris asiatica | reverse complement strand
CTGCACTTCTTCCAAAACAGATCTATTGGTTCTTTTGGCAGCCCATGGCATTTTCAGTATTCTCCTCCAACACCACAACTCAAAGGCATCAATTCTTCTACGATCTTCCTTATTCACTGTCCAGCTTTCACATCTGTATGAGGCTATTGAAAGTACCATGGCTTGGGTCAGGCGCACCTTAGTCCTCAAGCTGACATCTCTGCTCTTCAATACTTTAAAAAGTTCCTGTGCAGCAGAACCAACTTGAGGGCACCTAAAAACAACAGTATTTATAGGGGAGCACTGGTGGGGCGCTGAAGGAAATGCACTGGACTGCAAGCTCACTTTGAACTTCAAGGTCAGTGGTTCAGACCCACCTGCCGCTCCTCGGAACCCTATACAGGGTCACTATGAGTCAGAATTGACCTGACAGCACTTAACAACAATACTATTTATAGATTGGTTTTGTGTAATCTAACTGGATTGGTTTTGTGTGATCTAACTGGGTAGAAATTCTGAGGCAATATTTTATAATAGTTATGATGATGGATTTGTTCCTTCAAAGGATTAGTTTGGGATTTATTTACCAAGTCTGTTCTTCATTTTTTGTTTGTTTTTCCTACCTCATTGATGATTCTCTCTTTAATATCTTCTTTATGTTTTTGATATAATAGTAGTTTGGAAGCTCCTCTAACACCTGTCTAGCGTAGGTGGCTCTGCTGACATTTGAAATACCAATGACACACCTTCTAACATCAAAGCAAAATTGAAGTCACCACAGTACAGAAAACTGACTTACAGCTACGAAGATGAACCCCATATTATGTTACATAAATATTTGGCATTTTAGTGACATAATAGTAAAACACAATTAATAAAAACAATAATTCTCATTTACTGAACATGTATGTGTCATTTACTGTGCAGTGCACTTTACAGACATAGTCTCTCATCTTTGGTCATTACAACAGCCTTGCAACATAGAGTGTACCGTTTTCATTTGACATCTGAGGAAACAGTAGCTCTAAGAGTTTAAATACTTTACTCAAGGCCATACAGCCAGTAACGGATGGAGCTTACCCTACTGAGCCACACTAGGACTTACTTGCTTTTCTTAATATTTGAAGTGAAAAGATTTAGAACTATGAAACTTCTTCCTATATAGGTTTTTATTTTAACCATGCAGGCCTGAAGACATTCCTTGATTTGTTAATCATAATCATTATTTTCTGACTCCCTATTATGTTAAATGGAGTCCTGCTATGGTACTGTAGGATAAGCACTGAACTGTAAGATCAGTTTGAACTGCAGTGTCAGCAGTTCAAGCCTCCAGTCACTCCTCAGAAACGCTGTGCAGCATTGCTATGAATTGGAACTGACTAGATGACGCTTAACAAAAAACAACAGCAACATTATATTACTTAAGTATTTGGCATTTAAAAAAAAATTCCTAGGGTCACCCTTCACTTGCATTTTTCCTTATTTATTCATTGATTTTGGACCTGAAATGCGGAGCAAGTTGAGTAAATCATATTTTCCTGTGCCTGTTATATTATGCATTCAGTTCTAATTTATTTGGCCTCCTTCCTTATTCCTACTCCACACTGCCCTTCCCATTATTCCTCAAAAGCACCCATGAAAATACATTTAATACGTCCTTGAGTATGTATTGTCCTTGAGAAGTTACCTGTGGGCACTACATTTTATTCCTGATATTTTTCACTCAATCATATATAGTTTAAAAAATCCATTTTGCTGTTGTTAAATACAGTAGAATAGTTTCCTACTCATAGTGACCCCATGCACAACAGAACAAAACACTACCCAGTCCTGAACTGTTTTCACAATTATTACTGTGTTTGAGTCCAGTGTTGTAGCCACTGTGTCAAGCCATCTCATTAAGGGTCTTCCTCTTTTTTATTGACCCTCTACTTTACCAAGCATGATGTCCTTCTCCAGAGACTGGTTCTTCCTGCCACTGGAGAAGGCTATCACGCCTGGTAAACAGGATAACATGTCCAATGTATATGATAGAAAGCCTTGCCATCTTCACTCCTAAGGAGCATCTGGCTGTACCTGCAAGACAGATTGGTTCATTCTTCTAGGGCAGTCCATGATATATTTAGTATTTTTCACCGATGCCATAATTAAAAGACACCAATTCTTCTTTGTTCTTCCTTAGTCATTGCCCAGCTTTCACATGCTTATAAGGGACTTGAAAATGCCATGACTTGGATCAGGCACGCTTTAGTCCTCAAAGTGACATGTTTTTTAACACTTTAAAAAGGTCTTTTGTAGTAGATTGCCTAATGCATATCATGATTTGATTTCTTTGTTTTTTGGAAAATGCTGGATACACAATAGGTGTACTAAGTCAGTAAATAATGGCTAAGAGTCATAACTGACTTGAAGGTAGTTAACAACAGCCACAAGTTGTTGTGAAGTGCCGTCGAATCAGTTCCGACCCATAGCGACCCTGTACAGGGTTTCCAAGGGTGTAAATTTTTATGGGAGTAGAAAGCCTCA
>NW_006408610.1:378679-400300 GCF_000296735.1 Chrysochloris asiatica | reverse complement strand
AACCTATATGAATGGTTGAATGTGAAGCTGATGATGGGCCCTGTAAACTTTCACTCAATCCAAAATAAAAACATTTAATTAAAAAAAAAAAAAAAGAGTATGCTTTTCACTATCCTTGTAGACATTTTTTTCCTAGATGGCACTTTGTATTTATTGTTATTTTTTGAGCATTATTGGTTAGGTAAAAGTTTCCAGTGTAAACTGTTTTCCCATTCAACAGTTTATACACGTTTTGTTTTGTGACATTGGTCGCAATTCCCTTAATGGTAGAGCATGTTTCCCACTTCCTCCATGGGTTTCCTGTTTCCATCTGCCCATCTTTCTTGTCCCTTCCTGCCTCCTGAACTTGGTTTTTGGGCAAATGCTGTCCTTTTGGTTTCATAGGGTTGATTGTTCTTTAAGGAGCATGTTCCTATTTACTTTAGAGACCTGTCTGTTGTTTGGCTGAAAGGTGATCTCTGGAAGTGGGTTCAGTTCCATAGTTTTGGAGGTTTAACCATTCTGTCTGATTTTGAATTTTGTTTGCCTTTTTTTTCTCCCACTCTGTTTTGGACCTTTTAGTGTGATCTTGATCAGAGCGGCTGGTAGTGGTAGTCGGGCACCATCTAGTTCTTCTAGTGTCTATTATACCCATTTTAATATAGAGTAATCTTGATGCATTTGATTTATGGTGTTGGCATAGAATAATGAATATACCATAGATTGCCAAAAGAACAACAAGATCTGTTTTGGAAGAAGTACAGCAAGAATGCCTGTTAGAAGCAAGATGACAAGACTTTGTCTCGCATATTTTGGAAATGTTACTAGGAGGAACCAGTACCTGGAGAAGAACATCAAGCTTGGTAAGTAGAGATCAGCAAAAAAGAGGAAGACCCTCCACAAACATGACTACAGTTGTTAGGATGGCTCAGGCCTAAACAATGTTTTGTTCTGTGGTGCATGGGAACACTAAGTCAGAATTGACTCAATGGCATCTAACAGCTGTCTTGTATGGATTATACCTAAGGTGCTATTCATGATTTTGGAAAACATGTTCTAACCTTCTAAAAGGTTACAGTTCTAAAATTTTGGACTTTTATAATTAATTTCGTATTACATTGAATTAGAAATGATATAACTTCTGCCTTTTATAGACCATGTTAGACACTGTTGGCTGCTTCTGCAATACCCCTTTTGTCTTCCTTCTAGGCACACAGTATACGGAGTCTTTAAAACTTCTGGATGTAATCTGAGTCTTTCCCAGACCAAGTAATCAGGAAACCATTATGTAGACAGTTTACAAAGAGGCTGGAAAAACAAAGAAACAGAGCTTGACTATAGATGAACCTTTGTTTTATCTTCCTTTCCTAATTTTGATGGATGGTGGCAAGAGGGAGCCTCAACTGTTCAGACCTTTGCAATGAAAACAAACCATCACTAGTGGAAAGCTTAGAAACTACAGGAGGCAATAACTGATTTACACATAAGTAGAAATAAAAGGTCTTATTGATATTTCTGTTGTAAATTGTATCCTTTATTAATATAACAGGTACTCTGGTGGTACAATAGTGAGGTTGGCCCAGGATCGGACAGTGTTTCTTTCTGTTGTGCATAGGTGTCGCTATGAGTTTGGTACCGACTCAATGGCACCTAACAACAACAACAACTGGTGGTACAAAGGTTGACCTGCTTAGCTTTTAATGGAAAGATGGGCTCTTCAAACCCACCAGCTACTCAGAAAGAAAGATCTGGCAGTCTGTTTCCATAGGGATTTACAGCCTTAGAAACCCTATGGGCTATTCAGTCCTATAGGACCACTATGAGTTGGCATCTATGGGAAGGCAATGAATTGGTTTTTTGTTGTTGTCTTTTTTTATTAATACAGAATAAATTTATTACCCTTTTTATGTTTGTCTTAGCTCTGCTTGGCCTAATATTTATTAAGCATTCTAGTTTCTGTTGTCTATCCTCTGAATCTTAAGCTTTGATCTTGCGTATATTCCAAAAACACCCATGTGCTGTTGTTGTTGGTGTCGTTGAGTCATTTCCAACTCCTAGTGACTCTGTACACAACAGAATGAAACATTGCCTTGCACCATCTTCACCATCATTGTTACACTTGAGCCCATTGCTGCTATCATTGTGCCAGTCCATCTTATTGGGGTCTTCCTCATTTTCAATAGCTCTCCACTTACCAAACATAATGTCCTTCTTCAGAGACTGGTCTCTTGATATTATGTCCAAAGAATGAGAGATGAAGTCTGGCCATCCTAGCTCCTGAGGAGCATTTTGGCTCTACTTTTTCCAACACAGATCTGTTTGTTCTTCTGGCAAACCATGGTACTTTTAATATTCTTCTCCAACACCATAATTCAAATGCATCCATTCTTCTATGGTGTTCCTTATTCATTGTCCAACTTTCACATGCATATGAGGATATTGAAAATACCATGGCTTGGGTCAGACACACGTTAATTCTCAAACTGACATCTTTGCTCTTGAACACTTTAAAGAGATCTTGTGCAGCAGATTTGCCTGGTGCAATGCGTCATTTGAATTTTTGACTGTTGCTTCCATGACTGCTGATCGCAGCAAAATGAAGCCATTGACAACTTCAATCTTTTCTCCATTTATCATGATATTATTTATTGGTCCAGTGGTGAGAATTTTTGTTTTCTTTACATTGAGTTACAACACATACTGAAGGCTTTGGTCTTTGATCTTCATCACTAAGTATTTTAAGTCCTCTTTCAGCGAGTAAGATTACATCATCTGCATGTCGTAGGTTGTTAATGAGTCTTCCTCCAATCCTGATGCCACCTTCTTCTTCATATAATCCAGTTTCCTGGATTACTTGCTCAGCACACAGGTTGAAAAAGTATGGTGAAAGAATACAACCCTGGCACACACCTTTCCTAATTTTAAGCCATTCAGTGTCCCCTTGCTTTGTTTGAACACCTGCCTCTTGGTCTTTGTACAGGTTCCTCATGAACACAATTAAGAACTCTGGAATTCCCATAATTTGCAGTATTATCCATAGTTTGTCATGATCTACACAGTCAAAGGCCTTTGCATAGTCAGT
This sequence comes from Chrysochloris asiatica, assembly GCF_000296735.1. Classification (NCBI taxonomy): domain Eukaryota; kingdom Metazoa; phylum Chordata; class Mammalia; order Afrosoricida; family Chrysochloridae; genus Chrysochloris; species Chrysochloris asiatica. Next base: position 397,239 of record NW_006408610.1, on the reverse strand, counting down.
AAAGCACAGGTAAACATCTTTCTGGTATTTTCTGCTTTCAGCCAATATCCATCTGACATCAGTAATGATATCCCTTGTTCCATGTCCTCTTCTGAATCCGACTTGAACCTCTGGAAGCTCTTTCAGTGTATGGTTACAGCCACTTTTTAATTATCTTTAGCAAAATTATACTTGCATATGATACTATTTTTCCTAACGAGTCCTGAACTGTGCTGGGCCACCTCTCTTTGAAATGGGCACAAATATGAATCTATTCCAGTCAGTTGGTTAGGTAGCTGTCTTCCATATTTCTTGGCATAGATGAGTGAGTGCCTCCAGTGTTTCATCAGTTTGTTGAAAGATTTCAATGTATTCCAGCAATTCCTGGTGCCTTGCTCTTTGCCAATGCCTTTAGTGCACCTTGGACTTTTTCCTTCATTGCTATTGACTCTTGATCATATGCTACGTCATGAGATAATTGAACTCCTGTATTCCTTCCACATTCTTTTTATGCTTTCTGCATCATTCAATATTTTGCCCATAGTGTTTCAAGTTGAGGCTTGAATTTTTTCTTCAGTTCTTTCAGCTTGAGAAATGCTGAGCATGTTCTTCCTTTTGGTTTTCTAACCCCAGACCTTAGTACATTTCATTATAATACTTGATTTTGTCTTCTCAAGCTGCCCTTTGAAATTTTCAGTTCAGCTCTTTTCCTCTTCACTTCTTTCATTTGCTTCTGCATCTCAATGCTGGTCTCTACAATGGCCACTTTTTTTTATTTTTTATTTTTCTTGCCAAGGTCTTATTATTTTTTATTTTCTTGCCAAGGTCTTAAGTGTTTTGTCTTTCACACTGGGTGATTTGTAATTATAAATGCAAATGAGTTAATGATATATTTTCATCCTGTTTCCATAATCTTATTTTGTGTATATTTTTATTTTGCCTTGATTCTTTATAACATTTGCTTTATGACTTCTTTCTTGGAATCCTTTGTAGTAATTTGAAATTATATTCTAAAAATAAAGTTTATCAGTGGTTACTTTTACCAATCACCAGCTCTCTCTAATCTGTAGTTCTTTATTTGTCAGAGACAAGAGTGAAGTAGTGAGAACTAGTTTTCTGGTCCAAGATGGTGGACTGAATTCCGCTCTTATTTCCACCTAAACCCCATTGAAGTTGAGTTGTTATTAAGTGCTGTCAGGTGGGTTCCAACTCATAGTGACCCTGTATAGGGTTTCTGAGGGGTACCTGGTGAGTTTGAACTGCCAACTTTTCAGTTCACAGTCCAGTACTTATCCTACTGTGACATACAAGGACTCCTGAAATAGAGTAGGGAAATATGACAAAGAACAAACTTGAAATAGTAAAGAGAAAAAGAAAGAGAGTTGGGGGTCGTTCGAAGATTTGTGATTTTACCAGTTTACTGGAAAATAGAAAACAGCTGTTGGTGGATTCAACCATACAAGAAGCCTTACCCCAAAATATGCTTATAAAGAGGCTGCAGTGAAGTGGGATCCATGTTTCCCCCATGTGAGAACCCCAGTGAGCCTTCAGGCTTAGTCTTATCAGACTGGGCGAAGAACAAAGTATATAGTAGGACTGAAGTGGGGTGGTGGTGGAGTGGGTAATTGAAAATCAGTATACAGAGCAGCTGTGGCACTAGTTCCCACCTGTCTCTTCCCCATGAAGCATGTCCCTTGTCTAAATAAATGAAAGGAAAGGAAATTAAGGAGAGCTAGGACTTCCAACACTGCCTTTGGTACTGTAAGAGGGATCAGCAAACTTTCTGTGAAGGGTCAGATGATAAGTATTTTAAGCTTTGCAGCCTACATAAGATTATACTTGCATCATTGTTCTGGTATTGTTGTTGTTGTTATGTGCCGTGGAGTCAGTTCCGACTCAGCAACACTTTACAGGGTTTCCAAGGCTGTAAATCTTTACGGGAGCAGAAAGCCTCATCTTTCTCCTGCGGAACAGCTGATAGTTTCAAACTGCTGACCATGAGATTAGCAGCCCAATTCGTAACCACTACACTACCAGAGCTCCTGGTGTTGTTGTTGTTGTTGTTGTTGTTGTTGTTGTTAAGTGCTGTCAAGTTGGTTCTGACTCATAGCAACCCTGTATAGGATTTCTGAGGAGCTGCTGGTGAGCCTGAACTGCCAACCTTGTAGTTAAGTACTTATCCTACAGTGCTGTAACATGACTTGCTGCTATAACATAGTTCTGGTTTCTTGCTTGTGTTTTGTGTATGTATTTTGAAACTCTTTAAAAATGCAAAAGGCATTTTTAGCTCAAGGGTCATCCAAAACCAATCTGGCCTGTGTCCTGTAGTTTACTGACATCCTCATCTAGAATAAGGTCCTCTTCACTTCTGTTACCCGGTAAGTGCAGTCTGAGCTCCTTGCCAGCTCTTCCTGAAAATAGGCCTGCCAGTCAAATGTCCTATCCAGGTACACAGAGCACCGAATCCGACTTCCCACTCAGGGTGTGAGGTCGCTTGTGAAACAGACCTGCTTACACAACAGCAAATGAATTCACACCTCTTATCTAGTATAATCAACCAATCAAGCACTGTATTTTAAAATGTGAGCAGACAACTAAGGCTTATCAGATATATGAGGACAAGCAACATAAAAGAGAAAGACTAAGATAAACAGAAAAACTGATCCTCAGAGGAAGTTATGTGATCCAGAGATACAAGATGCTGGTTGCATCCCTGAAACCAGAACAGCTATGGAAACCTAGCTCTATGGGAAGACAGAAGCATTTACAGATGAAAATCCTAAGTGCAAAATTAATAAATAAATAAAAAGTTAGTGACAGGGACAGAAGGTCCAATTTTTTAAATTTCCTTGAACGTTGATAAACCAAACAAATAAAACAGAAGGAAAATACAGTTGATTCTCTTTATTCACAGTAGTTTTCTTCTATAAAATTCCTCTCACAATGAAGTAGTGAATGCTGAACTAACCTTACTGGACCTTGGTTGGACATTTCTCATCAGTCTTTGTATATGTACACCTGTGAATAACCACAAATGCCCAACTGATAGTTTCAGTGAGTAGATAAGTTCACAAATACAGAATCCATGAATAAGGAGGATGGGCTGTATAGTAAAATATGGAAGAAAAAGGACAAATCTAGGCTGTCTAGATCCAAATCATAGAAATTTTATAAAAGAAGGAAAGAAAGGAGGACAAATGAAATGACAACAGAATGGGATTTTCCCACAAACTTTTGTAAGTACCTCATTTTATCGAATGCATCAAACTTTACATCTCTACAAGGGTGAATCAAAAATTATCCACACTCCAGTTTTATTAAAACAACCATCCATGTCCATGACTAATGGCAACATGGAACATGCGTGAGAAATGATTCTGTCGTATAGAGGAGTGACAGTGCATTATGTGGCAAATCATTTGTAAGTCAGCCATGGCTCTGCCAATGACATAATCCATGACAGACTTGGGTTTTGAAACTTTGTGTGAGATGAGCACCAAAACGACTCACAGAAGAGAGTAAACAGAAGTGTTTGGGCATCTGCAAACAAAATTTGGGCCGATATTTGAAGGAAGGCAAAAGTTTCTTTTAAAAAATCCTTAATCCTTACTACAAGAACACCCATACTTGAAGATGATACCCACTTGATCTGGTTTCAGTGGCTGGATGATCAGAACTGACTAGAAGAAGAAAGAAGAAGGGAAAAAAAAAGAGTAACCTGCTACAGTTTGATGAACTTTACCTATACTTATGGATGTAGTAGCTCAAAAAAAGGGAATACAACTTTACAGCAAGGGTCACTCATACACCCTGGGTACCCAGGGTTGCTAGGGATGGGCAGCTTGGACATTGGCTACCCAAAATGGGGGGGGGGGGCTATAAAGGCGGGCTCTGGTAGTGTAGTGGTTATGAATCGGGCTGAGAACCTTAAGGTCAGCAGTTCGAAACTAACAGCTACTCTGCAGGAGAAAGATGAGGCTTTCTGTTCTCATACAGATTTAAACCCTGTACAGGGTCGATATGGGTCAGAACTGACATAACAGTAAAAGTGGGAAATGACTGGCTTACAAGCTTTCAAGAGGGAGCCTAGTTCCAGATGAGGCGGGGGAAGGTAGAATCACCACCGAATGATTTCCAATCTGTCAGGACTGGGCTGGCGAAAGGAAATGGGGATAAGATTCTTGTGGTACAATAGTGAATAATTGCCTGTGAGGGTAGATGTTTTTTGACAAAAGGAGGAGAGTGATTGATTATACAGCCCAGCAGCAGAGGTCCCCGGGACCATCAAGGAAGAAGAATGGAGAGTGGGACCCTACCCAGAGAGGCTGTGACACCAGGGATGGAGACAGAGACGATGACATGGACAGATGGAGCGGCTGGGGACACTGGACTTAGGGAGGGAGAGGGGCTGTGTGCTGTTGGCCAGGGGCAGGCCTGTGTGGTGTACCCTTTGATTATTTGATAATGCATGGAGGGGATTGTAATCATTGCAATGAAATGAAATACGATATAATGAGTGTAAAGCTGATGTTCTCCCATGTAAACCTCACACACACACACACACACACACACACACACACAAATCCTTACTGGTGACAGAACATGAATTCATCACTACTACGAGCCTGAGAGTAAATGACAGGGTATGGAATGGAACCATTTTCAATCACCCACCAAGAAAAAATTCAAAAGTCAACCAGCAACTTGAAACTTGATGCATCCAGTGTTCTGAGATTCTTAAGGGCCAGTATTGGAACACTGTGGGGAAAAGGTTCAACAATCAATAGTGTTCCTTACAGTGAGATGCTCACTGAAGAGCTGACGCCTAAACTTCAGATTAAATACAGAATTGCTACGCAAGGGCATTGTGATCTTGCATGACAATGCACGTCTGTCCGCAAAACCTTTGAGATGTTAAAGTATCTTACCTATAGTCCTGCTCTCCCTCCATTGGAGTTTTACCTATTTGGGCCCCTGAAAGCAGTCTCCCTCCACTGCCAAAGCTGCTCACAAGGTAGTGGAGCGGCCTCTTGCCAAATGCTCACCAGTCAATCTCCCTCTCTTCCTATCCCCGCTGAGCTTCTCCTCCCAACAAGCACTCCATCCACCTCTCTAACCTTTCTTCTGAAGTTCAGGGTGCCAGAATTTTTATCTGTATTTGTTTCATTTGGTCTCTCGTATCTTTGTTGTAGAGGGTCTGTGAAGTATGTCTGCCTAGTCCGCATCTTGCTGGAAGCGAAGCACATTATTCTTTAGTTAAAAACAAAACAAAACAAAACAAAAAAACCCTAAAAAACCTGAAGCTCCAGGAAAACAAAAAGATGTGCAAGAAAATTGGTACAAACAAGATCCAAATTAAATTGTGGTATGATTATATTCAAGGAGCCCTGGTTGCTTCTTGGTTCGGTGCTTGACGAGTAACTGAAAGTTTGGCAGTTGAAACCTATCCAGCAGCTCCACAGGAGAAAAGACTTGGTGATCTGTTACCGTAAAGATCACAGAAAGCCCTATTGGACAGTTCTACACTGTCAGACAGGGTTAGTGTGAGTCGGAATTAACTCAGTGACACACAACAAGATCTTAGTCAGTTTATGTTGTTGTTGTTAAGTGCATGTCAGTTCTGACTCATGGCAGTCCTCTATAGGGTTTCTGAGGAGCAGCTGTGATTTGAACCACTGACATTTTATGGCTAGCAGTCCAGTTCTTCTCCTACAATACCACATCAGGACCGCATCAGCTTATAGAGTTTAAGAAAAAAACAACAACTTTATCTTAATGTTAAGAATACATTTTGATGAGTGCCCAGGGTTTTGCAACATTGAAGCAAGATCAATAAGAGCGATTCTTGTGCACTATATGCACACGTCTGCAGTGAATAGTTTTTTAGTCACAACAGTAGAGTTCTGATGTGGGGCGGTATGATGAGTAATGGACTGCTAACCTCAAGGTCGGTAGTTCAAATCCAGCAGCCACTCAGAAACCCTGTGCAGGGTAGCTATTATTTGGAACCAACTCAGTGGCACTTAACAGCCACAGTAGTCACAGAAATAAAAGTGTTTATTAATGTTCAATCTGTAGGATAAATTTAGAGACAACATATCAGCGAGAACAGTCCCTGGAGAAAGACAGCATGCTTGATAAAGTGAAGGGTCAGTGAAAAAGATGAAGACCCCCAACGAGATGGACTGGCACAGTGGCAGCAACAGTGGCCTCAAGTGTAGTAATGATTGTGAGGGTGACTCAGGACCGGATAATGTTTCATTCAGTTGTGCATATTGTCACTATGAACTGGAACCTACTCAGCAGCACCTAACAACAACAACAACAAGGTTCAGTAGCCATTCTAAAGAATGTTCAGTCTAAATTTAATCAGAAGGTTGAGGAAGGTTATGGAAGGAATGCCTCAGGGACTGTAAAGGTGAATCCATGCAATGCATAGTCTAATTGTTGTTGTGAAGTGCCTTTGAGTCCGTTCTGACTCCTAGCGACCCTGTATAGGGATTCTGAGGAGCAGCTGGTGAATTTGAACTGCTGACCTTTAGCAGTGTTTTATAATTTTTATTACATGTCTTTTCCTCCCTGGTTAAATTTATTCCTAGGTATTTTAGCCTTTTAGATACTTTTATAGAGAGAATTATTTTCTTAATTGTCTGTGTAGCTTGCTGTTCTTAGACTTGCAAATACATCCCTGTGTCTGTCTGTTGTTGTTGTTAAGTGCCATTGAGTTGATTCTGACTCATAGTGACCCTGTATAGAGTTTCCAAGGAGCAACTAGTGAGTTTGAACCACCAATCCGTGGTTCAAACCGACCTTGCGGTCTAGTGCTTTATCCCACCGTGCCACACCAAGACTCCTAGCTACCCTTTATAGGGTTTCCAAGGAGAGGCTGGTCAGTTTGAACTTTCATCCTTTAGCACCACCCAGGACTTCATTTCTATGTATCTTCTCCTTTTTTATAAGGACACCCAATTATACAGGGTTAGAACTCACCCTAATCAGTATAACTTCATGCTAACCTAACTGATAATATCTTCAAAGACTCTATTTACAAACAGAGTCAATTCATATGTTCAGGAGTTAGGATTTCAAGGTATCTTTCTGGGGGACACAATGTATAATAACCTTCAAAGCCTCCCTATTACCTTTCAGGGAAAGTCTGTAATTCAGAGTCTGCCTATTTTCTCTGTTTGTTCTTACCACTTTCTCCCACCATCCCACCTTCTTAGAAACCCACAGATATTCCCTACCCTACTCTCTACCCACATCCCAGGCTGCTGATCTTCCTGAAGTCATCTGAGCACCCTAGGACTTCTTTCCACTGTGCCTTTGAACATCCTGTAACCTTTGCCTGGAATATGCATCCTTTCCTGTTTAAAAATGTTTACTGGACTACTGGAGTCCTGGTGTGGCACTGTAGGCTAAGCACTGGACTGCTAACTGCAAGGTCAGCAATTCAAACTCACCTATATAGGGTCAGCTTGAGGACTAAGGTGCGCCTGACCCAAGTCATGGTATTTTCAGTAACCTCATATGCATGCAAAAGCTGGACAGTGAATAAGGAAGACCGGAGAAGAGTCAATGCATTTCAGTTACGGTGTTGGAAGAGAATATTGAAAGTGCCAAGGGCTGCCAAAAGAACCAACAGACCTGTGTTGGAAGAAGTGCAGCCAGAGTGCTCCTTGGAGGCCAGGATGGCTAACCTTTGTCTCTCATACTTGGGACATATTGTCAGGAGGGACCAGTCGCTGAAGAAGGATATCATGTTTGGTAAGGTGGAGGGTCAGAAAAAAAAAAAGAGGAAGATCCCTAGCGAGATGGATTGGCCAAGTGGCAGCATCAATGGGCTCAAGTGTGGCAACAATAGTGAGGCTTACCCAGGACTGGGCAGTGTTTCGTTCTGTTGTGCATAGGGTCGCTATGAGTCGGTACCGACTTGATGGCACCTAACAACAACAACAAAGAGAATCACTGTGAGTCGGAACTGACTTGAGGACACAACAACAACAGCTCATTCTTCAGATGTTACCATAAATGCTACTTCCTTGGAATCTTGCCCTGATTTTCAACAGTTAAGTAGTTCTTTTGTATGTGTTAATATAGTAATGTATCTGTGAAAATATATTAAGTGGAATAACATGAAATGGTCCTTTTTATGAATCAAGACATGCTTGATATTGTCGTTAGTGTTAAGTGCCTTTGACTTGGTAACAACTCATAGCAGCAACCTTATTTAGGATTTCCAAGACTTCCAATATTTGAAAGATTAAAGCCGCTAGTGGGCTCAAACCGCTGACCTTGTGGTTTACAGTCCAGTGCTTATCCTTGGAGCCACTAGGCTCCCTCCCATGTTTTATATGAATCAGCCTAAAATATTGTTTCGTGTATCTGTCATTACTCCACCCAACAAAAGTCTGTCATTGGTTTAAAGGTGGTAGCCCACTTAGTACCTGTTCATTGATAGATGGATGGACAAATAAATTGTTCTTAAAGACCAAGATTTTCATTAAGAGAGAAAAGTGAGCTTGGAAATCATCAGATTTTCTATTTTAAAATTACATGGTCCCAAAGATTAAGTTTATTTGCATTGTGCAAAAAATAACCAATATAAAACCTATTGCCAGAATATGTCTCCTGATAAATCCATCTTGAATGTCATAGAGGAAGTCACAGGTTACCTCTCAGCAGGCATTTTCATAGTAGTGGAGGGCATCATAGTTGAAGTAAAATAAAAACAGATAATGAATTTTTATTAAAATATTTTGAAATTTAGATACTATAAGATCAAATCATTTCTATGTATAGATTCATATTCATATACATTTATAAACATATATATAGATATGATTATTGTCTTTGAATAAGGGAGATAATATTTAATAGTGGAAAGATTCATTTTCAAAGTGTAGGAGCATACGATTTTATTTCAATGCTTTCTTAAAAAAAAAAAAAAGTCAAAATTACTAGTTTCAGTATTTTAAATCGATCAAGTCCAAATTGGGGTTATAACAAAGATTGCCATCACAATGCTTGGCGTATTTTTCTAAGTTGATGTATCTTGTATGTCATTTAAAAATATATAGAAAGTTTTAAACTCAGTTTTTCTTAATTCATGTATTATAGTTTTGCAATAGTGTTAGTATTTGTCAGGTTCATGATTTCATTTCGTATACATTTCCAATTGAATCTGATTTTATATACTCTATATTTTGGAGTCCTGGTATGGCACTGTAGGATAAGCACTGGAATACTAACTAGAAGGTTGGTGATACAAACCCACCACCTGCTCCTTGGAACCCTATAGAGGGTCGCCATAAGTCAGAACCTAGTCAGTGGCACTTAACAACAACATTATAGATATTGTCACCTTTTAGTGTCATAAATTCTTCAAGTCATCCTTTAGATACATATTCATGTAGCTTGTGTAGAAGTTTCTTTTTTTAAAAAAAACCTTGTCAATTAGATTTCTTTTTTCCACACATGTGGTCAAGGCTCTTGATTTATTCAGACCTGCAAAGATAAGTAAACATTCTAAGTAATGTGGGTTAGTTCATAACGTTGAAAGAAAACAAAAGGTCTAGTTCAGTACAACTCCCTTTCTAAAAAAAAAATTCTACTCCATTTGCAACTCTGACCATGTGGACTTGAAAGGGGTGGTTCCCTGGGCCGGTGCCTGACCTCTGTGGACACCTTAGTCTTTGTGTCAACCTTGCCCACACTACACTCTGCAATGGTATAAATCAGATTTTTGACATCAGTTTCAAAATGCAAGGCACAGCTGCTGTAGTCTGCAGTTTTCAAAAACTTTGGAAACACTGCATATTCAGCAAAATTCATTTTTTGTGTGAATGTAAGTTTGAGGTAAGCCTTGCTTGTTTGGAAAACTCTTACGGTGAGCCAGTGATTTCAAGTTAAAATTTAAGTAAGTGTCATGCTCTCTCTCCCTCCCTTCCTCTCTTGTCTGTATAAGAGAGCAGTTAACTTTGGGAGAAGACCTTGATATTACACCTGTGTTAGTAGGAAGTTGGCGATTCGGATTTCTGTTAAGAAGTCTTTGAACTTAAGCCAGAAGTAAGTTTCCTTTATAAAACAGAAGTGAGAGCTTACAATCATACTGTAAGTATAAATCCTTCATCTCTTCAAATATGTTTTTGATTCCTTTGTTTCTGTTATAGCAGATAACTTCACACACAACCGTGTCTCATTAGCTACTTCACTCTGCCAGATTCCAGACATTTTTTTAAAAGAAAGGCATGTATGGATTGGTAAATGTTACCGTGCAGTCAAGAGTAAACTAAGAGTGCTTTTATGAAAGTCTTCAAAGGTTCTGTGGAAATGCAAAATTTATAAATGCTGTTAAAGATTTTCTCTAGTATGTTTTGGGTCAGTTTCAATAAACTGAACATTATGAAGTTATTCAAGTCAGATTAAAAATAGGCTTTATGAAAAAGCAAAAAGTCAATTCAGGCCATTCCATTTCATTTACTGACTCTTTTATCTTTCAGGTATAATCTCATAAAGTCCATAAGTACATTATCAATGTTCATTAAAAAGAAAACTTATTAGCCTTTTCTCCAGAGAGGTGTAAGATTGCATTACATTATCTGGGAAATGATTTATATTTTCTCTGTTTTTACAAAAATGTTTTCTACTTTTTAAATTTGATCTTTTAGTTTTATCTACTCTTATTTTATTGATGTGTAATAAATATCTAAAATACAGATGCTCTAACCAAATAAAGCTTTCATTAATATACAGGTGTTTTAATTGTAACATTAAAAACAAAACAAAAACAACTATTGTTCTTAGATTATTTGGTACTTTATAATGCCCCCAAGATTTTTCCTAAATTATTAATTTTGAACCATTTTAGGTGCTGTTTCAATCCCGACCTTTTGACCAAGAATGAAACTATTTAAAAATTAATATGCCAACAGGTAAATTTCTCATAAGTTTTTACTTTTATCAATGTATGTCATACTGCAGTAGGACAAAAATGATATTGCATATTTAACACAAGTCTATAGTTTCTTCCCCTCTGAATTTTTTTTAAATTTGGGATATTTTATAATGTAAGACTTTTATGTTTTACTGCTTTTTACAAACTGACAGCATCAAGCTAACTTGTATCTGATAACAACTTCTCAAATAATATTAGAGTAAAAATAGATTCAGGGTTATCGATTCTGGTTAGATGAGTTTTCTTTACTGGTAAAATACTAGGTTGTTCAGACACGTTTGGTTATAATCCAGTTAAAAACAAAGACATTAATTTCGGCTACCAGAAACATTCTGTGATAAACTTACACTCCATTCTCAATAGAAAACTTGATGTGATAACTTTCTAATGTGAATAATGTGAATTGATATTTTAGTTGTTAGCCAAATTATTCTTGAAAATTTCTAAGTATTATTAAAGTTGATTATAAAGAAGCATGGCATTGGATAAAAAAGAAAAAAATCTGATTTCTTTTTGTTCGCTTGGCTTCATTGTAATTTTCTCTTTAGAATTTTATACTTTTATAATTATAATGAGATATTGAAACCGATTCTTCTAAATTATAAAGTAAAAGCATAGGATTTGAAATATCAAATTTAGATTTGTGGTGATATCTGGCTCATAGCAATGATATCTTAACAACAGATACTGATATTTTAGTGGTAAATATTAGGTAATATTTTAAAAATTAAGTGTACTTTTTTTAAAGTATCAAATTGGATGCCAAATAAGAGTAGTGCTATATATATATATATATATATATAAGGAGCTCTGGTAGCGTAGTGGTTACGAATTGGGCTGCGAACCTTAAGGTCAGCAGTTCGAAACTACCAGCCGCTCCGCGGGAGAAAGATGAGGCTTTCTACTCCCGTAAAGATTTACACCCTCGGAAACCCTGTACAGGGTCGCTATGGGTCGGAACCGACTCAACGGCACTTAACAACAACAACAACATACATATATATATATATATATATACACACACACACACATATATATATATATATGTTTGTTTTTCACACTTGGTGATTCTAGGTCATTTTCCAGAGCGGAGCAATCAGGGAGCAACAATGCATAATTTAAAAACAATGTGATTCCCTCAAGGATGAAAGATAAAGCATTCAAAACTTAGCTCCTCTCATCATAAACAGGAGCATAGTGATTCAATTAATTTTATTATCGATATTTAAACATTTTCTGTACACTGGTTTTGGTGTGGTGCTGTGTGGATTATTGAATGCGCTGGCCTGCAAAGTTGATTTGAATGACAAGGTTGGCGGTTCAAGCTCACCATTTGCTCCTTGGAAACCCTATACAGGGTTGCATGGGTCAGAACCACTCTAAGACTCTTTAAGAACAACAAGTGAAAGGAAAGGGATGGGGCCAGGGTGTAGAGGTATTAAGGGAGAACAGAAAGGCCTAGAGTTAGAGAATAAAGGAAAGGTCCAAGGTAAGGAAGATTGTTGTTGTAGTTAAGTGCCATCAAGTAGATTCTGACTCATAGTGACCTTCTATAGGGTTTCCAAGGAGCAGCCGGTGGGTTTGAACCACTGACCTGGTGATTAGCAGTCCAGTGCTTATCCTACAGAACCACACCAGGGCTCCAAGATTAGAAGGATGGAAACAGAGGAAGGAGAAAGAGAGCAGAGAGAGAAATGAAGGTTGTCTTTTTTCCTTAGTCTCCTCAAGATTTTGTCTATATATTAAATAATGACTGAGATTTTTATTACTTTAATACTATTTAATGTTATTTGAAATTGAGTCCTGGTATGGCACTGTGGGTTACTGCGCTGGACTGCAGAATCAGTTTGAACCACAAGGTTGGTGGTTCAAGCTCACTAGTCGCTTCTTAGAAACCCTATACAGGATCGCTATGGCTCAGAACCGACTCGACGGCACTCAACAACAACAACAAAGCTGTTATTTTAGAACTTGAAGATGTGTCTTCACAATTATAGCTAAAATCTCCTTATAAATCAGAATGTTCAAAGATTAGTTTAGTTTTTTGATGTTAAGATTGTTGTAGAAATATTTAAATATTGTTTTTGAAATCAGAATTTACTTTTATTGTCTAAACTTTTTTCCTGTAGCAATCTGAGATTTTGATGTATTTAAGACCTAATAGAAAAGATAAGAATCTACACTTTGGAGTGGGGAGGGTCTAGAGAGGAAAAAAAGTTCAAGTGTTAAGCATATCTCTGTCATTGCTATAAGTGAAACTACAGAGCTCGTAGGAAAAGACAAAGCTGCTGTGGTCTCCAAGATCCTGACTGACTCCTTTTAAACAAATGAACATAGAGACTCCCTATTTCTGTTACATAGCTTGTAAATAGTCATTCTCAAGGAGGGAGTAGTCCCTGCTTATCAAATCAAGAATCAGAATCAATTCTTCATATTCATTTTTAGAATTGTTACTTTAATCTAAGGTAGTAATTCCTAGTCCTTGTTGCATTCAGTTTGTCTTTCTTTATCTTGTGTGTGTGCCTGTTTTAGATCACGAAGAGCCCTGTGGTCCCCGCCAGAGGTCATTTTGCCTGAATGGGGGAATTTGTTATGTGATACCTACTATTCCCAGCCCATTTTGCAGGTGAGTGAAATAGGCTCAGGAGAGGGTTGTTCTATTTTTTTATCATCCACTGACTTCTTTGAAAAATGATAAGAAGTGAACAAAAAGTATAGGATGAAGAAGTATGAGGAATGTTCTTTATTTTCACATAGAACAAATTAAGTTGTATGTAAATATAAATTTTTTATTTTATATAGAAAGTTTTATTTTTTAAGACACAACAAAGTAACAGATCAAAATCTCACTCGCCGAGGTGTTTATTCTGAAAGGTGGTACTATTCATTTCTAACCTAGTCACATTTCATTTCTAACCTAGTTACATTAAAAAAAAATAATACATTTCAGTGACTAGATAATGTTAGCACTTTAGGGAAGACCATCTCTGTTCGACATTATAGTGACGAAATAGCTAGGAAATTCACTAATGTAAAACAGTCTGTTATGGAATCTTTTGCTTTGATTTTAGAATACATGATATACACTTGTGTTGCTACCAAACCTTACTTGCTAAAGCGGGGGAAAAAAAATTCTAATTCTTAATATAAAATTTAATTTTAATTTTTAAAATTAAAAAGCAGTCTTAGCTGCTATTGTAAATATGATTCACTTTATGAGTACAGATATAACCAGCGATCCCTAGAAGGTTTCAAAATAATGTTTGTGCAGCTGGCTTCCTGTGTGTTTGACTGGGTAGGATTTAAGGGGACGGAATACCTTAGTGCACGACTTAGCAACATGGTACTCCCATTGAGGCCCACGGACATGAGAAGAGAGAGGATCAGAGAATCTCAATGTATTTTTTAGCCTGTGTCTGAAAGTACTCTTGTTTTGTTCTTTAGCTTAAAGCAGGGGTGGGAGACATCTGGCCTGAGGGTTTTATAAGGCTGGTGAAATCCTTTGGTCTGGCCTTGCCAAGGCACCCGCTGTTCCAGTTATCACATTAGGGGCGAGTTTGTTAAACATAAGATCAAATAAAATAGGCTAAGTTTTAATTTGATAATTTTGTATGGCCCACGAAAGATGTTATAAATTTTGGCAGAAAAAAGGTTTCCCACCTCTGACTTACAGGACTTCAGATCTTACTCAAAAAAACAGGATAGAAAAGTAAAATTTCAAAACTAAAATAGGAAAAGTAATAGAAGTTGGAATTTACTCTGGAGGAGAGGAGTCAAAGGAATAACCTCATAATTGTCTCAAGAAGATTTTGGGGGATATTTTTTATAGAGAATAGTGATTAGATATTTTTCCTCCCAAGTGAGTATGTAAGGAAAGGGGTTGGAAGAGCAAACTAGCAATTATTTAGTGACCACCATGTGGTCTGAGATACAATCTTTGTATCATAAACGACAGTCACTTAAAGTACACAACTAATGACTGTTGACACATGTTTACATCTATAAAACTACCTTTACCACAGCAAGATACAGAACCTATCTGTCACCCCAAAAAGTTCCTCTGACAGCCCTATTCTTGGTTAATGTTTTTATGTTTCATTCCATAAAAGAGAAGGGGTACAGAATAGAGGAAATAGGAGGAAAACGAGAAAATAACGAACTTGACAAAGGACCTGAAGCTCTGAAGGAAAGAATGAACGCAAGCACAGCTCCTGAGGTTCATTTATTTATTCTAAAGCCTTGTCACATGGGTGTCACATGTGGCATCGATAAAATGAAACTAAAATGCTTATTAGAACAAAAGCATTTAATAATTCAGAGATTTTATATCTTGATCTGGGTGATAAGACTGAGTGTTAAGACTGTTCTTTGTCTATTGAATTGCCTTTGCCCCTTTGTGAAGAACATCAAGTGACTATATAAGTGTGGGTCTGTATACAAACTATTTTACTCCATTGATTATGTGTCTATTTTTTTGTCAATATCAAGCAGTTTTGATAACTGTAGATCTCTAATAAGTCTTAAAATCAAATAGCATGAATCCTTGACTTTGTTCTTCAGCTCACTGACTAATTCTAGCCTTCTTTTCTAACATACAGTATTTGCCATTAAAAATTTCCAAATACGTTTTCTGCATCTTACAAAATGTATGTTAACTTTTAAGTTAAAAAAAAATTTCCCGTTATGCTTTCTTCTTTAGCATAGGGATTTTTGTTAACTTTTTCTTATTTATATATAACTTAATTACATTGTGACCAGAATACTTAATACATTCAGCTGCACAAGCTGTTTGTATTATGTCTGTTATTCTGTTGTTAGCTGCCATCGATTGGATTCTGGCTCATGATAGCCTCTTGTGTACGGAGTAGAACAGCTCTATTGTGTGGCAACTGAAAGAAGTAATTCAGAGCACTGAAATTTTGAGTTACTGAAATGGAAAGAATTCTAGGTTGTCACCTACTTTTTTTTTTTTTGCTTTTTTAGTATCATTCAGTTATTATTTTGAGAACATATAGTCATTATATATTTTTAAAGTTTTTATTGAGTGATAGTTAACATGGGAGAAACATTGGTTTTACACTCATCATTTCATTGCAATGATTACAATCCTCTCCATGCATTATCATTCACAACAGTATTTACTTCTGTTCACTCTGGGATTTTTTTTTGCGGGGGTGGAGAGAGATACACAAAAACACTCAGGAATATGTAATAATTTAAACAACAAAAGGGCACATTTTGCAAGCCTACCTCCTGGCCACCAGCACACAACCTTTTTCTTTCCATGAATCTAGAGTTCTCAGTTGCTCTCTTTCTCCATGTCATCATCTCTGCCTCCATCTCATGTCGCTGCTTCTCTGGATATGGTCCCACATTCCGCTCGTGCTCTTCTCCCTTGATGGTCCTAGGGTCCTCTGTTTCTGGACTATAAGATTAACCACTCTCCCCTTTTTGTTACAAAACTTCTACCTTTACAGTTGTAGGTTATCACCGATTTTTGTACCTTGAATTAATGTGTTTATAATGTACTTTCAAAAAGTTACCAATGAAAGATGATGGGCTTCTAAACATCAGGTTTAAGAATGTCCCATTTCTTCCTAACATCAAACTGTGAGAGTTTGCTGTTAGTTCTGTTCCATTGTTTCCTCCTCGTGGTGATTCCATGTACAACAGCATGCTCCCAGTAACTGTACCATCTTTATGATTGTTGGCGGGCACTGTTGTAGCTACTGTGTGTTTGGAGTGCCTTCCAGCCAAGGGGACACATTTCCAGTACCGTATCAGACATTAGTCATTGACTAAGTAGAAGTAGATTGATAGGCCTTTCTTCCCGGTTTAACTTCCTCTGGAGTCTCTGCTGAAAGCTGTCCACCATGGGTGACCCTGTTGGTATTTGAAATACCAGTGGCATAGCTTCCAGCACCAAAGCAACATGCAAGCCACTAGAGTATAACAAACTGACAAATGGGTTGTTGATGTCAGGAGCTGATAAGTTGATTCTGATTCATAATAACCTATGTTCAAAAGATTGAAGTATTGTCCAGTCCTCCCCCTTCCTCACAACAATTGCTGTTTAGAGTCTATAGATGTAACAAGTGCCAGTCCATCTTGTTGAGGGTCTTCCTCTGAGCCTCTGCTTTTTCAAGCATGATGTCTTCCTCCAGGGACTGGTTCCTCCTGATAGCATGTTCCAAGTCATGAGACAAGTTTCACTGTCCTCGCTTGTATATAAGGAATATACAAGACAGATTTCTTCACCCATTGTGTATTTGATATTCTTTTAAAAAAAAATCAAAGGCATCCATTTTCTTTGGCCTTTATTATTCATTTCCAGCTTTGGCATGAATATGAGGTGACTGAAAAGACTATGGCTTGGGTGAGGCACACCTTAGTCCTCAAAGTGACATCTTTGCTTTTAACACTTTAGAGAACTTTTTTTTACAGCAGACTTGCTCAGCAGAATACTTTGTCTGATTGCTTGACTGTTGCTTCCATAGGTGTTGATTGTAGGACCATGTTAAATAAAACCATTGACAAGTTCAATATTTTCTCTGTTTTTCATGATGCTGTTTATTGGCCCAGTTGTAAGGATATTTGTTTTCTTTATGTTGAGGTGCAATCCATAATGCAGGCTGTAGTCTTTAATCTTCATCACTAAATCCTCTTTACTTTCAGCTAGCAAAGTTATGTCATCTGCATACCACAGGTTATTAATGAGTCTTCCTCCAATCCTGATGTGACAAACCTCATGTAATTCAGCTTCTTAGAGTATTTGCTCAGCATATAGCTTGAATAGATATGATGGAAGGATACAACCCCAGCACCCACCATTCCTGATTTTAAACCAAACAGTATCCCTTTCTTCTGTCTGCGTACAGATTCCTCATGAGCACAATTAAGTATTCTTCACAATGTTATCAATCATTTTTTTTAGCCATGCAATGTTTACATCACCAATAAAGCACAAGTTTTTATCCATGCAATGTTTACATCACCAATAAAGCACAAGTTTTTATCCATGCAATGTTTACATCACCAATAAAGCACAAGTAAACATCTTTCCGGTATTCTCTGCTTTCAGCCAACATCCATCTGATGTCAACCATCATATCCCCAGTTCCAGGTCCTCTTCTGAATTCGGCTTGAATTTCTGGCAGTTCCCTGTTGATGTACTGCTGCAAACCTTTCTGAATTAACTTCAGCAAAATTTTACTTGCATGTAAAACAAGTTCATGAGAGTTTAAATATGACTTTGAAAACATTCTGCCTGAATTTAGAGACTATCTCAAGAACAGATTTGATGCATTAGACACTAAAGACCGAAAACCAGAAGAGTGTGGGATGACATCAAGGGCATCATACAGGAAGGAAACAAAGAGTCATTTAAAAGACAGGAAAGATGCTACTACCATTTACTGCTCTGGTGTGGCGCTGTGGGTTAATCCACCAGAGTGCAAAACCATTTGAACTGCAAGGTCAACAGTTCAAGCTTCCCAGCTGCTCCTCAGAAACCCTAGACAGGGTCCCTATGGGTTGGAACTGACTTGACAGCACTTAACAACAACAACAAGGGATCACAGATAGAGGGGGGAATCTATGTAGAACAAAACTCTAAATTTTATTT
>NW_006408610.1:361247-378405 GCF_000296735.1 Chrysochloris asiatica | reverse complement strand
CTTGGAAACCCTAAAAAAGGTCACTATGAGTTGGAACTGACTCGACGGCACTCAACAGCAATATGTATATATAAAAAGACCAGACTACTGGTCACAAATAGACAAGAGGAACCCAAGACTATGATCTCTGGTCACCTTTCAGGTCTGGAGTAGAACGTACCACCATGGTCCAATTTTCAGCCAAGCAGTAGATAGTTAAAGGTGGGGGGCAACGACACTGGTGAGATATGCTGCCATGGAGTAGGCAACCATTCAAGATCAAAAGGGCAACATTTCCCAAAGGACAGGGTTGAGAAGGGATGGGAAGGAGGGTGGGATAGAAATAATAACCACAGGGGGAAAGTGGGATCACTGTTGTTACATGGAGGGGACCGCAATCATTTGAGATGAAACCTAGTATACGATTTGTTGAGTGTAAAACTGATGATCTTCTCCGTAAAGCTTCACTCAATTCACAATAAGACATTATTTTTAAAAGACAGGAAAGAAAGATATCACAAAACTGGATGTCAGAAGAGACTCTGAAACTTGTCCGTAAGTGTAGAGAAGCTAGAGCGACAGGAAGAAATGGGGAAGCAAAAGAGTTAAACAGAAAATTTCAAAGGGCAGTTCAAGAAGGCAAAGTAAAAGAATCAAATGTGCAAAGACCTGGAGTTAGAAAACCAAAAAGGAAAAACATACTCAACATTTCTCAAGCTGTAGGAACTGAAGAAAAAATTCAAGCTGCAACCTACAATACTGAAGGATTCTATGGCTCTGGTAGCGTAGTGGTTACGAATCGGGCTGCTAATCTCAAGGTCGGCAGTTCAAAACTACCAGTTGTTCATGGGAGAAAGATGAGACTTTCTGCTCCGTAAAGATTTACAGCCTTGGAAACCCTGTACAGGGTTGCTATGAGTCAGAACTGACTCCACAGCACATAACCACCACCACCATGGCCAAAAGGAAGTTCTGGTGTGGTACTGTGGGTTAATGAGCTGGACTGCAAAGTTGGTTTGATTGCAAAGTTAGCAGTTTAAGCTCACCAGCCACTCCTCGGAAACCTTATACAGGGTTGCTATGGGTTGGAACCGACTCAATGGCACTTAACAAAATAACAATGGGCAAGATATTTAATGATGCAAAAAGCATCAAAACAAGATGGAAGGAATACACAGAGTCATATTACCAAAAAGAATGGTTGATATTCAGCCATTTCAAGAGGTAGCATAGAACTGATGAATTGATGGTGCTGAAGCAAGAAGTCCAAGCAGCAGTGACAGCATTGCTGAAAAACAAAGTTCCAGGGATTGACAGAATACAAACTGAAATCTTTCAACCAGTGGATGCAGCACTGGAGGCACTCACTCTATACCAAGAAATTTGGAAGAAAACTACCTGGCCAATCGATTAGAAGATACCCATATTTGTGCCCATTCCAAAGAAAGGTGAACCAACAGAATGCAGAAATCATCAAATAATGTCATTAATAGCATATGCAAGTAAAATTTTACAGAAGTTAATTAAAAATCAGTTGAAGCAGTACATCAGCAGGTAGCTGCCAGATATTCAAGGCAAATTCCAACAAGGACTTGGAGCAGGGGATGACATTGCTGACGTTAAATGGATCTTGGCTGAAAGCAGAGATTACCAGGAAGATACTTACTTGTCCTTTATTGACTATGGAAAGGCATTTGACTATGTGGATCATGATAAACTATGGATACCATGGCAAAGAATAAGTATTCCAGAATGCTTAATTGTGCTTATGAGGAAACAGGAGACAACTGTTTGAACAGAACAAGGGGATACTGAATGATTTAAAATCAGGAAGGGTGTGCACCAGGGTTGTATCCTTCCACTAGACTTAGTATGTACGTTGAGCAAATAATCTGAGAAGCTGTATTATATGAAGAGGAACATGGCATCAGGATTGGAGGAAGTCTTATTAACAATCTGTGATATGCAGATGATACAAGGCTGCTTGCTGGAAATGGAGAGGACTTAAAATACTTACTGATGAAAATCCAAGACCAAAGCCTTCAGTAAGAATTGTACCTCAATGTAAAGAAAACAAAAATCCTCACCACTGGATCAATAACTAACATCATGGTAAATGGAGAAAAGATTGAAGTTGTCATTGATTTCATTTTGTTTGGATCCACAATCAATACTCATGGAAGCAGCAGTCAAGAAATCAAATGACATTGCATTAGGCAAGTCTGCTGCACAAGACCTCTTTAAAGTGTTAAAAAACAAACATATCAGTTTGAGAACTAAGGTGTGTCTAACTCATGCCATGGTATTTTCAATTACTTTATATGCAAAAAGTGGACAGTATATCAGGAAAACCATAGAAGAATTGATGCATTTGAATTATTCTATTGGTGAAGAATATTACCATGGACTGATAGAAGAACAAACAAGTCTATGTTGAAAGAAGTACAACCAGAATGTTCTTTAGAAGCAAGGACGGTGAAACTTCACCTTTTCTACTCTGGACATATTATCAGTCCCTGGAGAAGGTCACCATTCTTGGAAAAGTTGAGGGTCAACGAAAAAGAGAAAGACCTCCAACAAGACTGATGTGAGATAGGGTGAAAGAGGGCTTCAAAAACCAGGACTCAACATGAGCCACTTCATGACTGAAATTCTTGTTTCTAATGTTTTAAGAAATGTTGAAGCCTACACCTCTCCTTGCTTGGACAATTGTGAAGCTGTGCAGGACATATCCAGGGTACATAGCTGAGCAGCCTCATCCTGGGGGGACATGCCATTAAGGAAGACCACCCATAAAAATTCTGTATTTTTACTTCCTTGTGATATACCTTACAGATTGAACTGGTTTATCTGTGTCCTAGAACAAACCTTTGACTGGAGCAGAGGAGAATGCCAACACCTGGGAGAGGTTTGAAACAGGGTCCAGAAGAACCATGCGTGTTCAACATTTCAGAATAAGTTTTGTCTGCTCTTACCAGAGGCCTTTGTGATGAAATCTATCTTGATGAAATTTTGTACAGACTTAATTAGTATGTTATTGTTATGTACCATGAAGTCGGTTCCGACTCATAGACCCTGCACAGGGTTTCCGAGGCTGCAAATCTTTACGGGAGCAGAAAGCCTCGTCTTTCTCCCGCGGAGCGGCTGGTAGTTTCGAACTGCTGACCTTGAGGTTCACAGCCCGATTTGTAACCACTACGCTACCAGCCGCTCCGCGGGAGAAAGACGAGGCTTTCTGCTCACGTAAAGATTTACACCCTCGGAAACCCTGTGCAGGGTCGCTATGGGTCGGAACCGACTCGATGGCACTTAACAACAACAACAACGCTACCAGAGCTCCTTAATTAATTAGCATGGCCCTTCCTAAATGGTCCATTTCCCAGAAATCCTTACATATCCCTAAGAATAAACATGATGCCTTTACACTACCACAAACTTTTTAAACCTCAGCAAAGCCTTTGTTTAAACTCAGGGTGAATGGGGGTCAAGCATTGCTTTAAGCTCTCCTGCTTCCACTTGTGAGCCTCTTTCCTTTAATAAACCTTTGCTCATATGGAAGCTCTGGCTCACCTGAGTAATCTTAAACTGTAGAAGGGGAGACCTCTCTCTAGAGGGGCAGAGATGTGGAAATGGGCTCAAACATAACAATTTGAGGATGGCACAGATCTAGACAGCAAAACGTTTCGTTCTGTTCTTCATAGTATCGCTGTGAGTCAGAACTGACTTGGTGGCACTTAACTATGGTGGCTGGTGTTGAGCATCTTTTCAGTATATGCTTCTCCTGAGTATCTTTTGTATGTGCTTGTTTGGCCATTTGTCTTCTTTACATATTATTCTGGATATTAAATTCTTATCAGATGTATGGGTCACAAAACGTTTCTCCAAATTGTAGCTTATTCTCTTCACTGTATTCTTTGGTGAACAAAAGTTTTTAATTACGATGAAGTCCAATGTATCAATTTTATCTTTAGTTGCTTGTGCTTTTGGTGCCGCATCAAAGAATCCATTGTCAAAAGCTTGGTTCTGTAACATTACTGCTATGTTTTATGGGTTTTGTTCTTACATTTAGATCCTTGATCCATTTTGTATTAGCTTTTGTATTTGGTGTAAGATAGTCCAGCATCATTTTGTTGAAAATATGTACAACAAAAGCTATGCTATTTCAACAATTTCTGCATATACGATGCAGTCAAAGGTTTGTCCTAGGACACAGATGAACCAGGCCAATCTGCAATATATTAACAATTATATTCTTCAAACTGCAACCATTCTTGCTATTCTTTTCCAAATAATTCCACCACCATTAAATTAAACTGCCTCCTCGCCTTTGAAATTACTGTTGTCAATTTGTTTGCTATGAGGAGATTCTTCTTTGACAGAGCACAGTGCTCTTGGTAGACATACTTTACTAATTAAACCGAGTTATTTGGTTCAAAGAAGACTTGAGGAAAATTTTTTGGTTTAAAGTTTAAAGATTTTATCAGGACAGTAGTTTCAGAGGCTCACCTACCCTCACTGCTTCCATAAAGTTTAGATTCCATTGAGAATTAGAATTCTGTTCCACATGTTGCCCCCTGTATAGTATCTTGGTCTCATGCCAAAAGAAGCAGTTTTTCATGAAAATAATCACAGATTCCATTTTCCCCTCTGATTCCTGACTCTCCTTCATCTCCAGCATTATTTGTAAAAAGACTACTCTTCACCTATTGAGTGAACTTAGCACCCTTGTCAATAGTCAGTTGACCATAAACACAAGGGGGCTTTTAAAAGTTGGTAGAAAAACTCCATTATCTTCTGTTTCCCCATGAACTTTTGGAGCCACCTTGTATTTGAGTTTATCTCTGGACCCTCAATTCTTTATGTCTATCATTTTACCAAATGACATGATTTTTATTTTAGCTTTGTAATACGTTTTGAAATTGTGATGTGTGAGTCCTCCTACTTTGTTCTTTTTTTTTTCAAGATGCTTCAGTTATTTAAGGACACTTGCTGTTCCACATAAATTTGAGTATTGTTTTTTCTCCATCTGCAAAGAAGGCTGTTGGAATTTTGATAGTCAATTTCATTGACTGTATGGAGTATGCTGGTGGAGTCCTGATGTGATACTGTGGGTTAATGCGCCAGACTGCAAAGCTGTTTGAACTGCAAGGTCGGCGGTTCAAGCTCACCAGCTGCTCCTCGGAAAAACCCCTATACAGGGTCGCTATAGGTCGGAATCGACTCGATGACACTTAACAACAACAAGGTTATAAAAAAAGTTTCTCCATGTTTATTTCAAATGCATTTATGTTTGGTTGTTTTTAACTAAATTGTTATTTGGAATATATGTATAATGTGAGGTTTGTTGTTAAGTGAGATTAGCAGCCCATCTCGTAAACACTACATTACCAGAGCCCATTCTTGCTGGATAGAAGCTTTTATAAATATGTAATCTCTTTCTTTGTCTCTTATAACCTTTTTTTAATTAAAGTCTATTTTATCTGATGGTAATATCGCCACTCAGCTCTTGTGGACACTATTTGGATGGAATAACAGCTTTATTTTTGTTTCCTTCAGCTCTTTGTGTTTTTGTATCTAAAAAGCATGTCTTAGAGAAAGCATACAGATGTATCATGTTTTTTTTTTTTAATCTAATATGACATTCTCTGTCTTTTAATACTAAACACCAAGTCCACTGGCATTGAGTTGATTCTAGCTCATAGCTACCTTGCATAGGCTTTCTGAGACTGTAAACCTTATTATAAAGCCTCATCTTTTCCCATGGAGTGACTGGTTGGTTTGAACCATCAATCATGAGGTTAGTAGCACAATACTTACCCCATAGCACCATAAGAGCTCCTTCTGCCTTTTAATAGGTAAGTTTTTATAATTGACATTTCAAGTAATTATTGATAAGAACAAATTTGGTCATTTAGTTATTTGTTTACTTTGTATCTTAATTGCTTGGGGTTTATTGCCCCCTCATTACTGCCACCTTCTCTCTTTTTTGTATTTAGCTGACTTTTTGTACTGTATCACTTTAATTTTCTTCACTCCTTTTCTGTTTATTTTTTAGTTATTTTCTTAGAGGATCAGCAAACTAGGAGGTAGAGCCAAGAAACAAAAGCCATCAAATGGATTCCAACTCATAGCTACCCTGTATAGGTTTTCTGAGACTGTGAATTTCCACATAGCAGACAGCCTCATCTTGCTCTTGTGGAGTAGCTGGTGGGTTTGAACTGCTGACCAATGCCTAACCCATAGTGCTCCTTTAAGAGGTAAAGCAGAAGCAAAAACAGTATTAGGTCAGTTGACTGATGGCATAGTAGGTTATGTATTGGGCTGCAAGGTCAGCAGTGTGAGTCTACCAGCCACTCCTCTGGAGAAAGATGAGGCTTTCTGCTCCTATAAAGATTTATAGCCTTGGAAACCCTATATAGGGTCACAAGGAGTCCAGACCACCATTCATCTGTCAGTTTGTCATACTGTGAATTGTGAATTGTGTGATTCTGGAAGCTATGCCATGGGTATTTTAAATACCAGCAGGGTCACCCATGGTGGACAGGTTTCAGATGAGCTTCCAGACAAAGACAGACTAGGAAGGAGAGATGAACTACTTCTGAATATTTAGTCACTGAAAACCTTATGAATAGCAGAGAAAAACTGTCAGATATAGTGCTAGAAAATGAGCCCCTCAGGTTAGAAGGCACTCAAAGTGCGACTGGGGAAGAGCTGCCTCCTCAAAGTAGAGTTGACCGTGATGACACGAATGGAGGAAGGCTGTTGGGCGTAAAGCCCTCAGGACCTTCATTTGCTGATAGGACACAACACAAAATGAAAAGAAACAGCTGTAAATATCCATTAATAATCGGAACATGGAATATATGAAGTATGAATCTAGGAAAATTGAGAATTGTCAAAAATGAAATGGAACGCATAAACATCGGTATCTTAGGCATTAGTGAGCTGAAATGGACTGGTATTGGCCATTTTGAATCTGACAACCACATGGTTTACTATGCTGGGAATGACAAACTGAAGAGGAATGGTGTTGCATTCATCGTCAAAAAGAATATACCATGAGGTACAACGCTGTCTATGATAGGATAATATATATGCGCCTACAGGGAAGACCAAGGAGCTCTGCTAGTGTAGTGGTAATGAGTTGGGCTGCAAACCTCAAAGTCAGCAGTTTGAAACTACCAGCTGTTCCGCAGGAGAAAGATGAAGCTTTCTGCTCCCATAAAAATTTACAGCCTCGGAAACCCTATGCGGGGTTGCTATGAGTCAGAACCGACTCCACAGCACAAAACTACCACCACCACAGGGAAGACCAGTTAATACCACTATTTTTCCAGTTTATGCACCAACCAGGAAAGCCAGTGAGGATGACATAAAATAATTCTACCAACCGCTTCAATCTGAAATTGATCAAACATGCAATCAAGATAAATTGATCATTACTGGTGATTGGAATGCAAATGCTGGAAACAGAGGAAGGATCAGTAGTTGGAAATTATGGCCTTGGTAATAGAAATGATGCTGGAGATTGCATGATAGAATTCTGCAAAACCAATGTATTGTTCATTTCAAATACCTTCTTTTGACAGCATAAAAGACAGCTATATGCATGGACCTCACCAGATGGAAAACACAGAAATCAAATTGACAACATCTGTGAAAAGAGACGGTGGGAAAACTCCATATCATCAGCCAAAACAAGGTCAGGGGCAGATTCTGGAACAGACTATCAATTGCTCAAATGCAAATTCAGACTGAAGCAGAAGAAAATGAAAACAAGTCCACAAGAGCCAAAATGTGACCTTGAATATATCCCACCTGAATTTAGAGATCGTCTGAAGAACAGATTTAATACATTAAACACTAAAGACAGAAGACCAGAAGAGTTGTGGGATGACATCAAGAACATCATACATGTAGAAAGCAAAAAGTCATTAAGAAGACAAGAACGAAGAAAAAGGTCAAAATGGATGTCAGAAGAGACACTGAAACTTGCTCTCCAGTGTAGAGATGCTAAAGCAAATGGAAGAAATGAGGAGGTAAAAGAACTGAACAGAAAATTTCAAAGGTCAGCTTGAGAAGACAAAGTCAAATATTACAATGAAATGGACAAATATCTGGTGTCAGAAAACCAAAAGGGAAGAACACACTCAGCATTTCTCAAGCTGAGCATAGTGACTTTATGCACAGCAGAACGAAACACTGCCTGATCCTAGGCCAACCTCACTACTGTTGCCATGCTTGAGTCCATCGATGCTGCCGCTTGGCCAATCCATCTCGTTGGGGTTCTTCCTCTTTTTCTCTGACCCTCCACCTTACCAAACATGATATCCTTCTCTAACAACTGGTCCCTCCTGACAATATGTCTGAAGTATGAAAGACGAAGTTTGGCCGTTTTGGCCTCCAAGGAGCACTCTGGCTGCACGTCTCCCACAATGGATCTTTTGGTTCTTTTGGCAGCCCATGGCACTTTCAGTATTCTCCTCCAACACCACAACTCAAAATGCGTCAATTCTACGGTCTTCCATATCACTGTCCAGCTTTCACATGCATATGAGGTTATTGAAAATACCGTGGCTTGGGTCAGGTGCACCTTAGCCCTCAAGCTGACATTATACACACTTAATTGTACTTCTGAGAAATCTGTACCTAGACCAAGAAGCAGTTGTTCGAACAGAGCATGGAAACACTGAATGTTTTAAAATTGGGAAAGGTGTGAGACAGGGTTGTATTCTTTCACCATACTTATTCAACCTGTATGCTGAGCAAATAATACGAGAAGCTGGGTTCTATGAAGAAAAACGTGGCATCTGGATTGGAGGAAGACTCATTAACAACCTGCGATATGCCGATGATACAACCTTGCTTGCTGAAAGTGAGGAGGACTTGAAACATTTACTTATGAAGATCAAAGAGCACAGCCTTCGATATGGATTGCATCTCAATGTCAGGAAAACAAAAATCCTCACCACTGGACCAATAAACAACATTCTTATCAGTGGAGAAAAGATTGAAGTTGTCAAGGACTTCATTGTTCTTGGATCAACTATCAACACTCACGGAAGCAGCAGTCAAGAAATCAAATGACATATTGCATTGGGCAAATCTGCTGCACAGGAACTTTTTTAAGTATTGAAGAGCAGAGATGTCAGTTTGAGGACTAAGGTGCACCTGACCCAAGCCATGGTATTTTCAGTAACCTCATATGGATGCGAAAGCTGGACAGTGAATAAGGAAGATCGTAGAAGAACTGATGCCTTTGAGGGTGTTGGAGGAGAATACTAAAAGTGCCATGAGCTGCCAAAAGAACCAATAGATCTGTTTTGGAAGAAGTACAGCTAGAGTGCTCCTTGGAGGCCACGATGGCTAAGCTTCGTCCCTCATACTTTGGACATATTGTCCCGAGGGAACAGTCTCTGGAGAAGGATGTCATGCTGGGTAAGGTGGAGGGTCAGAGCAAAAGAGGAAGACCCCTAACGAGCTGGATTGGCCAGGTGGCATCACTGATGGACTCAAGTGTGGCAGTGGCAGTGAGGTTGGCCCAGGATCGGACATTGTTTCGTTCTACTGTGCATGGGGTCACTATGAGTCAGTACCAACTCGATGGCACCTGACAACAACCCACATGGTATACAATAGTTAAAAAAAAAAATTAAGGAAAAACAGTAGTTTGCCACTAAAGAAAAACCCTCAAATACTATTACTTAATATTGTTGTTGTTAAGTGCCATAGAGTCGGTTCCGACCCATAGCGACCCTGTACAGGGTTTCCAAGGGTGTAAATCTTTACACGAGTAGAAAGCCTCATCTTTCTCCCGTGGAGCAGCTGGTAGTTTCGAACCGCTGACCTTAAGGTTTGCAGCCCGATTCGTAACCACTACGCTACCAGAGCTCCCTTATTACTTAATACAGTGAAAGTTTATTTCCTGTATACATTATAGTCCAATGACCAATGTTAGTAAAGCAGGCCTTTTCAATTTCTGCTCATCTACTTGGAAAATAAGGAGCTCTGGTAGCGTAGTGGTTAAGAGTCAGTGTGGTGCTGTGAGCTAATGTGTCAGACTGCAAAGTTGTTTGAATTGCAAGGTTGGTGGTTCAAGCTCACCAGCTTCTCCTTGGAAACCCTATAGAGGGTGACTGGGTCAGAATAAACTCGACAACACTTAACATAACAACAACCCACATGGTACCCAGGTATATTTCTATCCCTTTAACTTTTTTGTCATTATATTCTTTTTATCCAGCATAGGGCCTGAGACATAATGAGTAGTAAAACAAGTTTATGAATAAATTCTTATAGAGAAATCCCAGGTCTTGATTTTTTTTTTTTTTAAATTTTTTTCCTGTTTCATTGATTTCTACTCGAAACTTTATAACTTCTTTTACTATGGTAGCTGTAGACCTACTTTGCTGCTCTAATTGTTGAAGATGTTGGGCTAAGGTGTTTCTTTTGGTTCTTTCTCCTTTTTGGATGTGTGCATTTGCTATAAATTGCCCTCTGAACATTGTTTTTGCTGTGCCCCAAAGGTTTCGGTATGTTGTTTTTGTTTTCATTTGATCCAAGTTATGTATTTTTTTCTTCCATTTCCCAGTAGCTTTTTTTTTTATGTTTTATTGTGAATTATGTGATAGTTTACATGGGAGAACATTAGTTTTAAATTCATCCTATCGTATATCTTTTCATTGCCATGGTTACAATCCCCTCCATGCATCATGAACCAACCACAAGGTATATTCTGAAAGCCTGTGCAACCCCCCACCCCTGGTCATCAGCACACAGCCCCTCTTCCTCTCTGGGTGTGAAGTCCCCAGCCACTCCATCTCTCCACATCATGGTCTCTCCCAGTAGCTTTAAAGCAGGGTGTTATTTATTTTAAATGTACTTGATTTTTTCCCCTTGATCTTACTATTGTTGATTTCAAATATTATAGCACTGTGATCTGAGAAGATGCTTTGTAGTATTTTGATGATTTTAAATTTATTGAGGTTTTCTTTGCGGCCTAACATATCATCTATTATTGAGAATGTTCCGTATGCATTGGAAAAGTACTATACTATTGTTGAGTGCTGTATATATATATCTGTGAGGTCAAGTTGGTTGATTGTGTTGTTTAGTTCTTTTGTGTCTTAGTTGAGTTTCTTTCTAGTTGTTCTTTCCATCATGAAAAAATATATTAAAACCTCCTACTATTTTGGAGCGTTGTCTATTTCTTCAGTTCCATTAGAGTTTGCTTTATTGATTTAGAGGCTGTTTCATTGGAAGCATCGATACTTATCATGGTTATATCCACTTTGTTTAGTTGACCTCTTAGTCATGATGTAATGTCCTTCATTGTCTCTTAATGCTGGTTTTTGTCTTGAAGTGTATTTTATCAGAGGCTAAA
Organism: Chrysochloris asiatica; assembly: GCF_000296735.1. Lineage (NCBI taxonomy): Eukaryota > Metazoa > Chordata > Mammalia > Afrosoricida > Chrysochloridae > Chrysochloris > Chrysochloris asiatica. The sequence goes on along the minus strand of NW_006408610.1, from coordinate 367,043 downwards.
ATAACTACTCCAGCTCATTTTGGATTACTGTTAGCTTGATATATTTTTTGCAATCCTTTGATGTTTAGTCTATTTTTGTCTTTGTATGTAAAGTGTGTCTATTGTAGACAGCACTTTGAAACCTATTATGTTGTTGAAAAGCATATTTGCAATGAGTAAGTCACTGGTTTTGCAAAATTCTATCACGTGATCTCCAGCATAATTGCTTACTGTAAGGCCATATTTGCTAACAGCCCTTCCTCTTTGTTTCCCACTTTCATATCCCAATCACCAATAATCATCAGTACATCTTGATTGCATTTCAGACTGAAGAAGTTTGTAGAATTCTTCAATTTCATCCTAACTGGCTTTAGTGGTGGTGGTGGTGGTGGTGGTGGTGGTGGTGATGTACCGTGGAGTTTTACGACTCATAGCCACCCTGTAGAGAGTTTCTGAGGCTGAGCAGAAAGCCTCATCTTTCTCTTGTAGAATAGCTGGTGCTTTCATACTGCTGACCTTGATTTGTAACCACTATGCTACCAGAGCTCCTTCACTGGTTTCTTTGTTGTTGTTGTTAGGTGCCATCGAGTCGGTACTGACCTTACACACAGTAGAATGAAATACTGCCTGATCCTGGGCCAACCTCACTACTGTTGCCACGCTTGAGTCCATCGATGCTGCCACTCAGTCAATCCATCTCGTTGGGGGTCTTCCTCTTTTTCTCTGACCCTCCACCTTCACAAACATGACATCCTTCTCCAGCGACTGGTCCCTTCTCTCAACATGTCCAAAGTATGAGAGACGAAGTTTGGCCATCTTGGCCTCCAAGGAGCACTCTGGCTGCACTTCTTCCAGAACAGATCTATTGGTTCTTTTGGCAGCACATGGCACTTTCAATATTCACCTCCAACACCACAACTCAAAAGCATCAGTTCTTCTATGACCTTCCTTATTCACTGTCCAGCTCTCACATGCATATGAGGTTATTGAAAATACTATAGCTTGGGTTAGGCGCACCTTTAGTTCTCAAGCTGACATCTTTGCTTTTCAACACTTTAAAAAGGTCTTGTGCAGATTTGCCTAATGCAATGCTGTTGTTGTTGTTGCATGCCGTGGAGTTGGTTCCGACTCATAGCGACCCTGTACAGGGTTTCCGAGGCTGTAAATCTTTACCGGAGCAGAAAGCCTCATCTTTCTCCCATGGAACAGCTGGTAGTTTCAAACTGCTGACCCTGAGGTTCGCAGCCCAATTTGTAACCACTACACTAATGCAATAGTGTAGTGATTTCTTGACTGCTGCTTCTGTGAGTGTTGATAGTTGATCCAAGAAGAATGAAGTCCTTGACAACTTCAATCTTTTTCTCCATTGATAAGAATGTTGTTTATTGGTCCAGTGGTGAGGATTTTTGTTTTCTTTACATTGAGATGTAATCTATACTGAAGGCTGTGTTCTTTGATCTTTATCAGTAAATGTTTTAAGTCCTCTTCACTTTCAGCAAGCAAGGTTGTATCATCTGCATATCACAGGTTGTTAATGAGTCTTCCTCCAATCCTGATGCCATGTTTTCCTTCATAGAACCCAGCTTCTCTGATTATTTGTTTAGCATACAGGTTGAATTAGTGGTTGGTAAATTTGAATAATTGTGGTGTTGACTGGTCTTCCTTTTAAACATATGGGTATTATCCTATCAAAGACAGCATTGTACTTCAAGATCTTGAAATGTTCTTTTTGACGATGAATGTGATGTCATTCCTCTTGAATTTGTAGTTCTGAGCATAGTACAAGATTATCAGATTCAAAATGGCTAATACCAGTCCATTTTAGCTTACTAACGCCTAGGATGGAGTCTTGGTGTGGTGGTGTAGCATAAGCACTGGACTGCTAACCAATCCAGTGCTTATGCTACAGGTGACCCTAATGATATTTAAAATATCAGTGGCATAGCTTTCAGCATCACAACAACATGCAAATCACCACAGTATGACAAACGGACAGAAAAGTGGTGTAAGTGAAGCTAGAGAAGAGAAAATAAAAGGTGGGAAAAAAACAAACAAACACTACACTAACAGGAAGAAGGAAGATGAAAAGAAAAAATAGAAAGTACAGAAAGATCATAAAGGAAAAAGAGGAGGGGAATAAGAAACAGAAGGAAAAAATGAAAGTGAAGATCAGGATGGAAAGAATGAAAATCAAGGGAAAGGAAAAGAAAGATTTAACAAACAATGAAAGGAAAACAACAAAAAATCAATGCAGCTGTTGGAGTCAGAGAGGAAAAAACTCCCGGGCAGCTCCTGCCAGCCATGAAGCTCACCAGTTGGGTCGGGGTGTGATGTGACGGTGGAGTTGCTGGTCCTAGATGGAGTTCCTATGCACATACCTAGATGTTTGTCTATGTTCAGGGCACTCAATCTGGAAGTAGTTCATCTAGGCCCTTAACATAGTTGGTTTCAGTATTTATTAAGACCACAGGGCAGCTAGGGGCAGAGTGACTAGTTATGAGGGTTTTTGCAAGACTAATTCTGGCTTGGTGGCTCTGTGGGCTCTCTAGATATAAAGCCAAGCCCATCAGGAGCCAAGCCCATTGGAATCCAAGCACCAAGGTGGCATCCACCTCACTGTGGCTCGGCTCACAACTGCAGGACTCTGAACTCCCAGGAGAGAATAGAGCCTGTAAGTGGATGAGGGTGAGGGCCAGCTATACGTCTGGTCTCCAGAGGAGCATGGGGAAAATATAGGAACCACACCTTTCCCATCCCTGATGTGAATGTGCTCCCCCAGGCTGCCTTCTGTCTCCAAAGCTGCTGGGAACAGTTCAGAATGATTGTTTTGAGTCTTGCTGGCTGACCGTTAACCAGTCAGTCTCCTCCTTTCACGGCCCCTGCTAAGCATCTTTTCCCAGTAAGGATTATAAACCATCTCCTTCATCTGATCTTCCATGTCTTTGTTGTAGAGGGTCTGTGTAGTGCATCTGCCCGTCTATTGTCTTGTCAGAGGTCTTCTTTTCCTTTTTCAGTTTATAGACTTTTCTTCTCCTGTTAGATTTGTAACAAATCACTCTTTTTAAAATCTCAGAAATGCTTTTTTGGTCTAATATTGTATTTAGAGTGAGAAAGGACTAAAATGGGAGGTGGTTCATGGAGAAAGCCTTTAAATTACCATTAAAATAAATTGTTGTTTTACACCTGCCTCATCCTTCTTTACAAAATATCTCATCCATATGTGTTAAATGAAAATTCTAAATATAGTCCCTAATCCTGGCTATCAAGAAGAATTGTGTAATACTGATATTTATGGTTCTTTCTGATGCAATTCCCATAACACATTTCACAGGAAAAGGTTGCGGTTTGATCTAGGACCTATTTCATTTTGCATTCTGGTATGACCATTTTGTCAGATTGTCACCAAGACCTTATAAGCAAAGGTGGTAACAATAAATGTGTTATCACAAGCTTGTGCTGTCATTATGTAGATAAAGTATTTACATACTAGTCACTCACTGGTCATTGTTAAATATACATGTAAATAAAGACGTAGCACTTTCCCACTTGCCTGAATGAAGTTCTTGTCTGCTATTTCTGAGGAATATTTTATGTCAGGGTTTTCTTTTCCCAGTGCTTTCTTCTGACAGCAGTCCTTTGTATCCTCCTGTAGCTTCTGGAGTCTAACAGAAGCCATCTATTAAAACACAAAGCTACATTTTTTTAAAATTTGAATAATTCAGCTTCAAATTTTTGTACTTAAAAATGGAAAAAATGTATTAGTCAATGCAGGTTGAAGTACATGTAGACTAAAGCATGGCCCTATGTGGCTGCTGTTCTATCACGATCTGGGGGTCTTCCCTCAGTTTCTCCCCTCAGTTTGCAAGCGTAAGAACCTGGTTTTAGCATACATTGTAAGAGGGTCACATGAACAGATATATATTGACTAGGCTTTCAGAAAATGATGTCTCACATCAGTATTCCCATTTATTAATTTATAATAAGAAATACAACAGACACAGTCCAAAATTCTGCAATTGGTACAAACTTGGCATTTTCTATGGAATGACATTCATGGGAAGCCATATTTATAATTAGAATATTAGTTAGTAGACACAGAGTAAAAGAAGACAAGTTATAAAAATTGCATTTATATCAATTCCTAACTTGATACAATTATCTCTATCTGAGGAAGAATTGTGCACAGGACTGTAGTACTTGAAGTCTTCTGGCTAGGACTCCCTGGGTACTAGAGAATGCTTTGATGATACTACCAGTGTTTGCCTCTGCATCTTCTTTCTCTGATTTTCCGTGATGACCAATGATTCCTCACTCAGGTTGATAAGCTCTGCCTTTAGATATATTACAATGTAGTCACCCAATCTCAGTTATTTAAAGGGATGTTACTTTACTCAAGGAGCCCTGTGGGATAAGTATTGGACTGTGAAACCTAAGGTCAGTGGATCCAACTCGCTATGAGTCAGAATAAACTAAATAGAAGTGGGTTTGGGGTTGATTTGTTCAGCTTCGGTTAATTGACTTTATAATTCATCTTTTATTAAGCAATCGTTTCCTTCATTTCTAAGTATTTGTGAGCACCTCACATTTGCCTCCTTGTATGTAACAGTGTGAATACAATTTAAGTATACTGTATTACAAGTATAGTCTCATGTCACTTATTTTCTATAAGTGCCTTTCTATATTCTGTCAAGAATATGATTCTTGTGACTAATACACCATTATTCTCCATCAGTATGGGAGAAAACACTTACATATTCTAAATCCTCTAAGATGCTTTCATTCTTAATCATTAAATACATGGACATATAAATTCTGATGAAAATCTCTTGCCGTATGTAGAAGTTGTTGTCGAGTTGGTTCTGACCTATAGTGACCCTGTATAGGGTTTCCAGGAGCAGCTGGTGAGCTTGAACTGCCAACATTGCAGTTCAAATGGCTTTGCAGTCTGGCACATTAACCCACATTGCCACAGACCCAACTTCCTCCATTATAGATAAAATTATGAACTCTGCACAGATACAAAAACCACAGTCTTAAGGCACTAAGGACTTCTGGTGTGATGCTGTAGGATCAGCACTGGACTGCGAACCACAAGGTTGGCAGTTCGAGCCTACCAGCTGCTCCTTGGAAACCCTATATAGGGTTACTATGGAATTTAGAGATCATCTGAAGAACAGATTTGATACATTAAACACTAAAGACCGAAGACCAGAATTGTTGTGGGATGACATCAAGAATATCATACATTAAGAAAGCAAAAAGTCATTAAGAAGACAAGAAAAGAAGGAAAAGGTCAAAATGGATGTTAGAAGAGACACTGAAACTTGCTCTTCATTGTAAAGATGCTAAAGAAAATGGAAGAAATGAGGAGGTACAAGAGCTGAACAGAAAATTTCAAAGGTCAGCTCGAGAAGACAAATGTTACAACAAAATGTGCAAAGATCTGGGGTCAGAAAACCAAAAATGAAGAACACCCTCAGCATTTCTCAAACTGGGGAAACTGAAGAAAAAATTCAAGCCTCAGCTTTCATTATTGAAGGATTCTCTGGGCAAATTATTGAATGATGCAGAAACCATCAAAAGAAGATGTAAGGAATATAGAGAGTCACTGTACCAAAAGGAAATGATCAATGTTCAACTGTTTCAAGTAGCATGTGATCAAGAGCCAATGATACTGAAGGAGAAGTCCAAGGTGCATTGAAGGAACTAGCAAAGAACAAGGCTCCAGGAATTGATGGAATAAAAATTGAAATCTTTCAAGAAAGTGAGGCGGCACTGGAGGCATTCACTCATCTCTGCCAAGAAATTTGGAAGACA
>NW_006408610.1:309097-360252 GCF_000296735.1 Chrysochloris asiatica | reverse complement strand
AATATTGAAAGTACCATGGGCTGCCAAAAGAATAAACAGATCTGTGTTGGAAGAAGTGCAGCCCTCCTTGGAGGCCAGGATGGCCAAACCTCATCTCTCAAACTTTGGACATATTGTCACAAGTGACCAGTCACTGGAGAAGGATATCATGTTTGGTAAGGTGGAGGGTCAGATAAAAAGAGGAAGACCCCAGCAAGATGGATTGGCAGAGTGGCAGCATCAATGGGCTCAAGCGTGGCAACAATTGTGAGGTTGGCCCAGGACCAGGCAGTGTTTCATTCCATTGTACATACGGTTGCTATGAGTTGGTACCAACTCAATGGCACCTAACAACAATGAGTCGGAACTGACTCGATGGCATTTAACAAATCTGAAGGCACTGGAGAGTGATTAAAAATAGCAGAATGGGAATGGAGTTAGCACTTGTTAGGTGCCATCAAGTGGGTTCCAACTCATAGCTATCCTGTGCATACCAGAATGAAACCGTGCCCAGGTCCGCACCATGCTCACAGGTGTTGCTGCCACTGTGTCAGTCCACCTGTTGGGGGGTCTTCTCTTTTCTATGACTCTTCACTTGGCCGAGCATGATGCCCTTCTCCAGGTATGTACTGGTCCCTCCTGATAATAAGTTCAAAGTACGAAAGACAACGTCTTACCATCCTGTCTTCTAAGGAGCATTCTTGCTGTACTTCTTCCAACACAGATTTGTTTCTTCTTCTGCAAGTCCATGATGTTTTCAACATCCTTCTCTAATACCATAAATAAAATGCATCAATTCTTATTCATTGTCCAACTTTCAAATGCATATCTTATTGTTGTTAAGTGCTTTTGAGTCAATTCTGACTCATAGTAACCCTGTATAGAGTTTTCAAGGAGAAGCTGCTGAGTTTGAACCACTGACCTGTGGTTCAAACCGATCTTGCGGTCCAGTGCTTTATCCTGCATCATCATACCAGCGAGTGATTAAAAGTACCATGGCCTGGGTCAGGCACACCTTATTCCTCAAACTGACATCTTTGCTCCTGAGCACTTGAAAGAGCTCTTTTACAGCACATTTGCCTAATGCAATACATCGTGTGATATCTTAATTACAGCTTCCGTGAGCATTGATTGTGGATCTAAGCAAATTCAAGTCTTTGACAGTTTCATTCTTATCTCCAGTCATCATGATGTTCTTTATTGGTCCATTGGTGAGGATTTTTGTTTTCTTTACATTTGAGCTGCAACCCATACCAAAGGCTGTGGTTTTTGGTCTTCATCAGTAAGTATTTTAAATCCTCTTCACTTCCAGTAAGCCAGGTTGTACTATCTGAATATGGCAGGTTGTTAATGACTTTTCCTCCAATCCTAATGCCATATTCTTCTTCATATAATCCAGTTTCTCAAGATTATTTGCTCATCATACAGATTGATGAACCATACCATTTTGAACCATTCAGTATCCCCTTGTTCTAGCCTAACAACTGCCTTGTGGTCTATGTATATATAGGTTCCTCTTGAGCACAATGAAGTGTTTTGGAATTACCATTCTTACAATCTTATCCATAGTTTGTTTTTTAATGATCCATAGAGTTGAACATAGTCAATAAAGCACAAGTAAACATCTTTCTGGTATTCTCTGCTTTCATCTGATGTTAGGATTGATATCATTAGTTCCACATCCTCTTCTGAATCCAACTTGAATTTCTGACAGCTCCCTGTTCATTTACTGTTCCAGTCATTTTTAAAATTGTCTTTAGCAAAATTTTACTTGCATGTATTATTAATGATATTGTTTGATTATTTCCACATTCTGTTGGATCACCTTTCTTTGAAATGGGCACAAATATGGATCTCTAATTGGTTGGCCAGGTAGCTATCTTATAAACTTCTTGGTATAGGTAAGTGAGCCCCTCCAATGCTGTATCATGTTGAAACATTTCTGTGTTTTGTCAATTCCTGTAGTTTTGTTTTTCACCATTGCCCTCAATGCTGTTTAGATTTCTTCCTTCAATACCATTGGTTCTTGTTCACATGGTACCTCTTGAAATGACTGAAATCAACCAATTTTTTTGGTACTCTGTATTCCATTTATTTTTTTAATGATTACTTTTGCTTTATTGACTACACAAAAGCATTCCACTGTGAGAATCATAGCAAACTATTGACAACTTTGTGAAGTATTCCAAAACACTTAATTGAGTTTATGAGGAATCTGTACACAGAGCAAGAGACAATTGTTGGAACAAGGGATACTGAATGGTTTAAAATCAGGAATGATGTACAGCAGGATTATATCCTTTCACCAAATTTATTCGACCTCAATGTTAAGCTAATAATCTTAGAAGAGGAAGAATGGGCCACCAGGATTGAAGGAAGATTCATTAGCAGCCTACAATATGCAGATGATAGAACCTGGCTTGCTGAAAGCGAAGAGGGCTTGAAATAGTGATGAAAATCAAAGACTACAGCAGTCAATATGGTTACACCTCGATGCAAAGAAAACAGAAGTCCTCTCACTGGACCAATAGATAACATCATGTTTGTTGATGTGGTTGTTGTTGAATGCTGTTGAGTCAGTTCTAACTCATAGCGACCCTGTATAGGGTTTCCAAGGAGCAGTTGGTTAGCTTGAACCACTGACCTTTCAGTTGAAACCAACTTTGCAGTTCACTGCATTAACCCACAATGCCACACCAGCACTACAAAAACAGAGTTACAAAGACTTTTTTTAATATTATGATAAATGGAAAAAAACAGAAGTTGTCAAAGACTTCATTTTACTTAGATTCACAATGTTCATAGGAGTCCTGGTGCGGCACTGTGGGAAAAAGCACTAGACCACAGGGTCGGTTTGAACCGTAAGGTCTGTGGTTCAAACTCACCATCTGCTCCTTGGAAACTCTGTACAGGGTCGCTATGAGTTGGATCCAACTCAACAACACTTAACAACAACAACAATGTTCATGGAAGCAGTAGTCAAGAAGTCAAAAGACATATTGCATTATGCAAATTTGCTGCAAAAGACCTATTTAAAAGCTTCAAAAACACAAATGTCAGTTTGAGGACTAAGTTATGCCTGACCCTAGCCATGATGTTTTTCTTTTTTTAACTTTTTATTGTGTATTAAGTGAAGGTCTTCTATCTGCTTTGATGTTTCCAGCATCATTCAGTATTTTGCCCATAGAATCCTTCAGTATTGCAACCTGAGACTTGATCTTTTTCTTCAGTTCTTTTAACTTGAAAAATGTTGATTTGCTCTTACCTTTGTGTTTTCTAACTCCAGTCCTTGCATATGTCATTCTAATACTTTATCTGTTTTATCTGCCCTTTGAAATTTTCTTTTCAGTTCTTTTACTTCATTTTTTCTTTCATTTGCTTTAGCTTTTCTATGCTAAGAGTAAGTTTCAGAGTCTCTTCTGACATCCACCTTGATCTTTCCTTTTTTCTTGTCTTTCTAATGACCTTTTGCTTTCTTCCTATCACCCTCAACTTTTCTAGTCTTCCGCTATTAGAGTCTAATACATCAAATCTGTCCTTGAAATGATCTCTAATTCAGGTGGGTTATATTCAAGGTAAACGTTTGACTCTTGCAAACTTGCTTTAATTTTCTTTAACGTCAGTCTGAACTTGCGTACAAGAAATTAATGGTCTGTTCCACAGTTGGCTCCTGGCTTTGTTTTGACTGATGATAATTGAGCTTTTCTGTCACCTCTCTCCATAGATGTAGTCAATTTGATTCCTGTGTATTCCATTTTTTGAGGTCCATGTGTATAGGCACCATTTATATGGTGCTATAGGATCAACACTGCGATGTGAACCACAAAGTTGGCGGTTCAAACCCACTAGCTGCTCCTCAGAAACCCTATACAGGGTCATTAGGAGTCAAAAACAACTCAACAGTGCTTCACAACAATAACTTAAGAACATGATGTTGAAAAGGCATTTGTAATGAATAAGTCTTTTCACAATTCTATCATGTGATTTCCAGCATTTTTTCTATCACTAAAATCATATGTTTCAAATATAGATCCTTCCTCTTTACAACCTTTTCATTACAACCACCAGTAATTATTGATGCATCTTGATCGCACGTTTGATCCATTTCAGACTGAAGAAGTTGATAGAATTCTTTAATTTGATCATCATTGACTTTAGTGGTTGGTGTATAAATTTGACACCTAGTGAATGGCATTAACTCCGGTCTTCCTTGTAGGTGAGTGGGTATTATCCTAGACATAATTGTACTTAAAGATAGATCTTGAAATGTTCTTTTTGACGATGAATGTGATGCCATTCCTTTTTAATGTGTCTTTCCTAACATAGCATATTAGATGGATATCTGATTCAAAATAGCCAATACCAGTCCATTTCACCTCATTAATGCCTAGGATATCTATCTTTATGCATTCTAATTCATTTTTGACAACTTCCAATTTTCCTAGATTCATACTTCATACATCCAATTATTAATGAATGTTTACAGTTATACTCCATCAGCAAATGAAGGTCCCAGTCAATCCATGTCATTAAGATCAGTTCTACTTGGAGGAGTCAGCTCTTAGTCATATTCTGAGCACCTTCCAAGCCAAGGGGCTCATCTTCTGGCACTGTGTCTAACAGTGTTCTGATGCTTTTCATAATATTTTCACCTTCCAGCACTACATCTGACAATGTTCTACTGGGATTCCTAAGGTTTTCTGTTGCTGACCATTCAGAAGCGGTCTGCCTTTCCTTTTCCTAGTCTATCTTAGTATGGAAGCTCCACTGAAACCTACTCACATGGCTGACCCTGCTGGTATTTGAAATACTGGTGAAATAGTTTCCAGCAGCACACCAACACCCAAGTCAGCACAGTGCAGTAAACAGACAGACATGGGATGGGGAGTTAAAACTGTTGGGTGAGTTTACCATTTTTATGACTTTTTCCCTAAGAGTAGGCCCCAATCAATGCACATATTTATAACAACAGTGTAGGGGGAGAGAGTTTAGGTTTTGAGTTCAGCCAAATTAACCAAATAAAGAGAAGAAGTCAGTGCTTTAAAGAGGAACAGAACAGAATGTAGTGTTTTTACCATATCAAGGATAGAATTCAAAAGAATTAGACATGAAGATGACATGGTCCTTCTCATCAGAAATAACCGAGAGTAGAGAAACTGGAAGGAAAATTTTAAAGCTGAAAGAAAAAAACTGAATCCAGAAATCTATATTTCATAAAACTCATTCTTAAAAATGAAGTCAATCGTATTACTCAAAATAGCCCAAAGTGGAAACAACCCAACTGTCCATCAACTGATGAGGAACTAAGTGAACTGTGGTGTATCCATACAATGGCATGTGATTCGGCAATAACAATGAAGGACTGATGTATGCTATGGTGGTCGTGATGGTCATGTGCCGTGGAGTCAGTTCCGACTCATAGCGACCCTGCACAGGGTTTCCAAGGCTGTAAACCTTTACAGGAGCTAAGAGCCACATCTTTCTCCCAAGGAACAGCTGGTAGTTTCAAACTGCTGACTTTGTGATTCGCAGCCCAATTTGTAACCACTACACTACCAGAGCTCCTTGATATATGCTATAGTATAGATACAATTTTAAAGCATTGTACTAAGTAAAGGAAGAGTTACAAAATGCCACATATTATTAAATGCTTCCATTTACATAAAATGTCCAAAATAGACAAATTTATGGGGATGAAAAATAGCTTCATGCTTGCATAGAGTCAGAATGGATACTGACTGCTAATGAGTAAGGGATTACTTGTGGAAGTATAAAAATGTTCTAAAAATAGATTGTAGAGATGGTTATAAAATCCTGTGAATATGCTAAAAACATTCCATTGTACACCTTGCTGTTGTTGTTAGGTGCCATCGAGTCAGTGCAGACTCATAGTGACCCTATGTACAATGGAACAAAACACTGCCTGATCCTGGACCAACCTCACAATTGTTGCCATGTTTAGGCCCACTGATGCTGCCACTTTGACAGTCCATCTCTCGTTGGGGCTCTTCCTCTTTTTCTCTGACCCTCCACCTTACCAAACATGAGCTCCCTCTCCTGTGACTGGTCCCTCCCAACAATATGTCCGAAGTATGAGAGATGAAGTTTGGCCATCCTGGACTCCAAGGAGCACTCTGGCTGTACTTCTTCCAACACAGATCTGTTTATTCTTTTGGCAGCCCATGGTACTTTCAATATTCTCCTCCTACACCATAACTCAAAAGCATCAATTCTTCTATGATCTTCCTTATTCACTGCCCAGCTTTCACATGCATATGGTGATGGTGGTGGTGGTGTGCCATGGAGTTGGTTCCAACTCAGCAACCCTGTACAGGGTTTCCGAGGCTGTAAACCTTTACGGTAGCAGAACACCTCATTTTTCTTCCACAGAACAGCTGATATTTCGATCTGCTGACCTTGAGGTTAGCAGTTCAATTCGTAACCACTATATTACCAGAGCTGCTTGCATGCATATGAGATTATTAAAAATACCATGGCTTGGGTCAGGCTCAGCTTAGTCCTCAAGTTGACATCTTTGCTCTTTAACACTTTAAAAAGCTCTTGTGCAGCAGATTTGCCTAATGCAATAAGTCATTTGATTTCTTGACTGCTGCTTCCAAGAGTGTTGATAGTTGATCCAAGAAGAATGTGAAGTCCTTGACAACTTCAATCTGTTCTCCATTGATAAGAATGTTGTTTACTGGTCCAGTGGTGAGGATTTTTGTTTTATTTACATTGAGATGCAATCCATATTGAAGGCTGTGCTCTTTGATCTTCATCAGTAAGTATTTTAAATTCTCTTCACTTTCCACAAGCAAGCTTGTATCATCTGCATATCGCAGTTTGTTAATGTGTCTTCCTCCAATCCTGATGCCATGTTTTTCTTCATAGAACCCAGCTTCTCAGATTATTTGCTCAGCATACAGGTTGAATAAGTATGCTGAAAGAATACAACCCTGTCACACACCTTTCTTCATTTTAAACCGTTCAGTGTTCCCATGTTCTCTTTGAACAACTGCCTCTTGGTCCAGGTATACATTCCTCATGAGCACAATTAAGTGTTCTGGAATACTCCTACTTCACAATGTTGTCCATAGCTTGTCATGATCCACACATTCAAAAGCTTTTGCGTAGTCAATAAAGCTCAGGTAAACATCTTTCTGGTATTTTCTGCTTTCAGCCAAGATCCATCGGACATCAGCAATGATATCCCTCATTCCACAGCCCCTTCTGAATCCAGCTTGAACCTCTGGAAGTTCTCTGTCGATGTATGCTTGCAGCTGTTTCTGTATTACCTTTAGTAAAACTTTACTCACATGGTGTATCAAAGATATTGTCCTATGATCTGCATTCTGTTGGGTCACCTCTCTTTGGAATGGGCACAAATATGGATCTCTTCCAAACAGTTGGCCAGATAGTTGTCTTCCAAATTTCTTGGCATAGATGAGTGAATGCCTCCAGTGCCGCCTTACTTTCTTGAAAGATTTCAATTTTTATTCCATTAATTCCTGGAGCCTTGTTTTTGCTAATTCATACAATGTGCCTTAGACTTCTTCCTTCAGTATCATTGGCTCTTAATCATATGCAACCTCTTGAAATGGTTGAACATCAACCATTTCCTTTTGGTACAGTGACTCTGTGTATTCTTACATCTTCTTATGATGCTTTCTGCATCATTCAATAATTTGCCCAGAGAATCTTTCAATAATGAAAGTTGGTGCTTGAATTTTTTCTTTAGTTCCCCTAGCTTGAGAAATGCTGAGCGTGTTCTTCCTTTTTGGTTTTCTGACTCCAGATCTTTGCACATTTTGTTGTAATATTTGATTTTGTCTTCTCGAGCTGACAATTGAAACTTTCTGTTCAGCTCTGAGACCTCCACATTTCTCCCATTTGCTTTAGCATCTCTATGCTGGAGAGCAAGTTTCAGTGTCTCTTCTGACATCCATCTTGATCTTTTGCTCGACTGACAGACAGGTGGTAGTTGTGTACCTTAAGTGTGTACAATTTAATTTTTTACAGAATTAAGGCAAAATAAAGATATTTTAAGATGAAAGAAAATGGAGATCATAACAGCAAATGCATGTTATAAAAAATTCAAAATAAAGGTCTTTAAGCTGAGGGGTAATAATACCAGCCACAAGCTGTTATAATTGTGCTATAAGGAGCAAGGAAGAAATGGAACAGTATGGTTGCATGATTTCTGCATTTTATATGACCCCTATTCTTTATAATACAAAAGCAAGAATTCGTTCAGAAGATTTAACAATTACAAATGTATATATGTCTAATGACAGCTTCAAAATACATGAAAGTACATTTGACAGTATTAAAGTGAAAACAGATTACTTGTTGAAGATTTTAATACCCCTAGACAACTAGACCAAAAAAATCAAGAAGAATATAATATCTGGAGATATACTGTTAACCAAACTGATATTTATAGACCATCTACATGCTAAAATATATAATACACATTCATTTAAAGTGAATGTGTTACATTTCCCAAGGTAGAACATATGCTGATAGATAAAACATTATCTCCATAAATTACGGAACTAAATTCCTAAAGAGCAGTGGTCAGCAACCCTGTTTTGGTATAATTTGAAGCTAGGAATGGTTTTTACATTTATAAATGGTTTTTTTTTTTAATTGTGATATGTAAAATCCGTATGATATTTAAATTTTAGTATCTATAAACAAAGTTTTGAGATATAGCTATGCTTCGTTCGCTTACATATTGTCTATGGCTGCTTTTGCTCTACAACAACCCAGCTGAATAAACTGTACTAGAGACCAACAAACCTAAAATATTTACTGTTTGGGCCTTTACTGAAAATTTTCCCAACCACTGCCATAGATTATGTACTCTAGAAATAATTTTATACCAGAAATAAATGACAATGAGATATCTAGAAAAACTCCTAATATTTGTAAAGCAAACAAAATATTTCTAAATAGCCCATGGGTGAAATAAGTCACAAGTTAATTTAGTAATAATTTCAACATCATTATACTAAAAGTAGAACATATCAAACCCTGTGGCCTAGACCTAAAGCAGTGGTTGGAAGACAGTTTACAGGATTAAAAGTTTAGAAAAAAAATTGAAGTTTTCCAGTGAATGACCTATTGTTGCCCCAGCAGTCACAATCACAGTGTTCAGCAACCAACAAAAAAATTACTGGACATACAAAGAAGAAAGGACTTGACAGCATTTAACAACAACAACATGTGTGTGAGGAAATCCTAGAAGTGAGGAAGCAGAGAAAGTAATGGCCAAAACATCAAGAGACTTAGGATAGTTCACATCTTAAGACATACAGATGAGAAATAGTTGGGGACATTCATCATTATTAGACCTGCATTACAAGAAATCTTGACGTTCTTCAGCAAAAGTAACTTGAAGCCACATATAAACTTGAATTTATGCAATGGAATGAAAAGAGCAGAAATACGATCATCCTGTCAGGCTAAAACATCTGCATTATTTGGGGTGGAAGCAAAAATGGTGCACTTCTTAGGAACTTGGTGCAGTGTTCCGTTCAGGTAAGACGTAACACATTTGTTTACTGAGAGTTTGGGATATTTCACCTGTGAAATCTGTGAAGAGTTTCAACGTAAAATTAAGAATATTAGGACTGTGAAAGCGTTAACTCCTTTGAGGCTAGCAAAAGCTTCTTCTTGTTCTTTTTTTTTTTGCTGTACAAGACCTCTTATTTAAAAAAAAAAAAAAGAAAAAACTTTGTGAATTGAGTGATAGTTTACAGGGAGGATTATCAGCTGTACACTCCACCAATCATTTTGTTTGATTGCAATGATTATAATTCCCTTCATGCACCGTCGGTTAAAAGAATTTACCACTATCCCCACTTTTTTTTTTTGACGTACACAAACACGCAGAAAATATATCTTCATTTAAACAAACGAAGGGCACATTTTGCAAGCCAGCTGCCTCTGGTTAGGATCCCACGCTCCGTTCAGCCTCTTCCCACAATGCATCAGTTCTAGTTGTTGTCGGGAGAGTTGGTCGTCTAGTAACCTTGTTCACTGTTGCCTTATACTTCTTTTTAAATGGTAACATTTACCAAACATTTTTAAGTATGAAAAATATTTCAGAAATTCTCTTTTAGTATAACATAATTTAGAGAAATTGAATACAATGCATATGATTCATTGTATAAAATTTATATAAATTTCAAGAGCATTGTGAAAACCGAAACTATTGAAACAAGCCTTGTAACTAACATATGATAATAATAGTGTATAGAAGAATCCTTGAAAATAAATGATTATATTTAAAAATAAATTTCCGTATGACTATTCTAGTCCTTTTATAGGAGCCCTGGTGGTGCAGTGGGCAAGTGTTTGAATGCTAATCTGTAGTTCAAACCTACCAGCCTTTCTCAGGGAGAGTGGCAGTATACTTCTATAAAGATTTACATCCTTGGAAACCCTATGAGGAGTTCTATCCTATCCTGTTGCTATTAAGTGTTGTTGAATCTGTTCCAGTACGTAGCAAGCACTGTACAGAGTTTCCAAGGAGTGACTGATGGGTTTGAACCACCGACCTTGTGGTGTGGACCAGTGCTTAACATATAGCGCCACACTAGGACTTCTATAGGGTAGTAATTTGTCAGAATCTACTAGACTGCAATAGGTAGTCATGATACTCAATATTTTATATACTGGGTCTCATCTGGGTGGATCCAAGGTGGCTCTGTGTTTAAAGCATCTGTCTGCTAACCAAGGAGAAAGATACAGCGGTAAGCTTCCCTAAGGATTTATAGTCTTGGAAACTCTATAGGGCAATTCTACCCTGTTCTATAAGGTGATTGTGAGTTAGGATAGACTCAACAACAGTGGTGTGAGTCTCATCAAATCCTCACAGACCCCAGGAGATAGAGGCATGTGAGGGAGACTT
The DNA here is from genome assembly GCF_000296735.1 of Chrysochloris asiatica. Lineage (NCBI taxonomy): Eukaryota > Metazoa > Chordata > Mammalia > Afrosoricida > Chrysochloridae > Chrysochloris > Chrysochloris asiatica. The sequence continues at coordinate 349,355 of NW_006408610.1, read as the reverse complement.
TAAAATGTTGTAGAAAAATTCCATGATCTCTTAGCTCCATTTGTCCATGAACTTTTTGAAGTCCCCTCATATAATAAAACTAAGTGCAGAATGATTGGAGAGTTGTCCAAAACTACATAGCAAATAGAGAAAAAAGGTCAGATTTGATTTTAACCTCCCAGATCAGTACTTGGACTTTACCCATGTGCTTCTAATTCTTCATCTGACACCAGTTGTTTGAATGTCCTCCAACAACATTAAGTACCTTGAGAATATAGAAACTGCTCAAGTCTTTGGGCCATGAGATATAATTGAGCACATAATTGAGCATCTAACAGGTGTATATTGGCACATAATTGAGCACCTAACAGTTGTACCAGACACCATGCCAAATGCTGTAAGCATGTTATTATTTGACCTTGCAAGAATCCTGTGAGGTATGTACTATTATAATCCTTATTTTAGAGATAAGAAAACACAGAATTCATTAATCAAAATCTACTATTAAGTAAATTCTACTAGTTGGGTCTACCTTCTAATTCTTGTAGAGCCCCATCTTTTTGTCCACGTTCATTCGGCTGAACACAGGGACAGATTGGCTATCATTTAAAATTGCCAGCTCCCCTCATATGTATACTGCATGCCCATCACCCTTGTTTGTATCTTCCAAAGCATGTGCCACCTTTTGTTTAAGTAAATGATACCCACCCTGAATTTGAAAAATAGGATCATAGTAAGATACATCAGGACTCATGGTATGGCCTTGTAGGATAAGCACCAGACTGTGAACCACAAGGTCAGTGGTTCAAACCCACCAGCTGTGCTTTGGAGACCCTATGCAGGATCACTATGTGTCGGAATTGACACAATGGCACTTAACAGCAACAACAATAAAAACCAAGAGAGCTTTTTAAATGATAGAAAATAATTATTTCCTCCCGAAGTTAAAACTCTGGCTTCTTTGTGCTTAACAGAGGCTTAAAATAGAACGATCTTAAACAATAGAAGGGTATTTCTCTTTCATGTGAAAGTCCAGCCCAAACTCACTGTCATCAAGAAGATTCTGACTTCTAGCAGGCCTTTGTAGGGTTTCCAAGGTTGTCCGTCTTTACAGGAGCAGAAATCCTCCTCAGTCTCCCGTGAAGCTGTTGGTGAATTCAAACAACTAACCTTGTGGTTAGCAGCCCAACACACAACTCACCACATCACCAGAACTTCTTATGTAAAAGTCCACAACCCAAAACCAAACCATACCCTGTATATGTCGGCTTAGAACTGTGCTCCATAGGGTTTTCAATCATTGTTTTTCAAAAGTATCTCACCAGGCCTCTCTTCTGAGGCACTTCTGTGTGGATTCAAACCACCAACCTTTAGATGAGTTGCTGAGCACTCCTAAAGTCCAGAGAGTGGTAAGTTAAGACTGTCGTGGCAGCTTCATGGTTGCCTGAGATTCAAGTTGCGTCTTGATTTCTGCCTTCGTCTCTGAAACTCTGTGATGGAGTTCATCCGTCATATCTTCATTGCGTTATCAGAATGGAGATGGGAAGAAAGTGCACACTGGTTCCAAGTTGTGCATGTCATTCCACCCCCCATTCCACCGACCAGAACTTAGTCACATGGCCACATCTAGCTGCACATAATGCTGATCAGCCATTTCTAGCAGGTTCCTTTACTTAGGGGTAGAAGGGAATGGGTTTGAGCACACAAATGACGTTCTCTCACCCAGATCTTCCAAATACATATTCAAACTCTCTTTCTTAGCTAAACTTACATATAATTTGAAGTCCTGAATCTCTGGGTAATTTAGAGTTTTCTATAGAGGTGCAGATTTGGCACCTCATGATCCTCTGACCAATGACGTACAAGTTATCAGCCACCCCACATTCATATATAATGGTGGAATTAAAATGGAATAATTCATTAGACGCGCCACAGCTTCGCCAGCAACCGCACCCCTCTTGCCTGGTTTGAGGGCTCTCACCCCTTCCCCAGGAGATCACGGCAGTCGGCCTGCCTATGCTTTCCGGAAACTATGTGCCACCAAAAGGCCATTTTCAAAAATGCCGTCATGTCGGAGATGCATCAGGACCCAGTAGAGTGCGCTATGCAGGTGCTGGAGAAACGCAACATCGAGAAGGGCATCGTGATCCACATCAAGGAGGAGTTTGACGAGAAGTGCAAGCCCACCTGGCACTGCGTCGTGGGGAGAAACTTCAGTAGCTATGTGACACGTGAAACTAAGCACTTCATCTACTTCTACCTGGGTCAAGTGGCCATTCTTCTGTTCAAATCTGGTTAAAGCATGGACTATGCTAGTGGTCCCTCATACCAAGGACTGCAACCTCCATGCCAGATCCCAGAGACTGAAATCTTCAGTCCTAAGGGAACGCCTCCATCTTTGACCCTTCATTGTGTTGGTTTTGTACAGGGCCTTCTCTGTACTACTTAGTTGTGGTTATAAAACAATTAGCCAAATGGCTTACATTTATATTTCTTTTTCTATTCCATCCTTTTACCCTGCCACATTTTTTCTTTCCTCACAATTTATTCCTTTTGAAACAAATAATAATCTGTTGGAGATGAAAAACAAAATGAAATAACTCTAATGAAAACCATCATTTTATAAAGGAGTGTCAAATAAAAAAATCTGGACCTATATACCAAAACGCACACCTACTACCACTGAGTCCATTCCAAATCATAGCCCCTTATAGACCGGAATTGAACTGCTCCTTAGAGATTCCAAGACTGTCTTTTCAGGAATGTGGATCCTAATCTTTTGCCCATCGGGCAGCTGGAAGGTTTGAATCACTGCCCAACACTAACCCCCTGCACCACCAGGGGTCCTTGACCTATATTGTTGTTAAGTGGTGTCCAGTTGGTTCTGATTCAGAGTGAACCTGTAGAGGGTTTCTGAGGGTTCTAGTGGGTTTGAACTGCTGCCCTTATAGTTTGCAGTTCAGTGCTTATCCTATAGCGCCCCACAAGGCCTCCTTGTTCTATACAGGATAGACTTTATTCAGAAAGAATCAAGGGGAAAGGAAGTTTTACAGTAGAGAGGGAGGTCTGTTGCAATGAGAGAATACTTTGACCATAAGATTAGCAAGCGTATCTAGAGTTGGACAAAATGGATTTTTCTTTTAAAAAGGCAAGTAAACAAGGCTGGAAAGAGCCTGGTGTGGATAAAAGGGTGGCTTGGTCAAATAGCAAATTAGAGAAGGCTTTTCGCTGAGGTTAGCCTATTCATTGGGAGGGACCCTTAAGGAGGGGTTGTACTTGTATGTTGGGCCAAACTCCAGGGGTTTGAGGACTTAACCCAGGAGAAAAACAGAACCAAAGTTTGATTAACAAGCATTTTGTTTCTGATTGATCAGTGGAGACAAGTAGTTCAGTTAATAATTTATGAGGCAAAGAATGGGAATTTGAAGGGTCTCTGTCTGGCCTTGTCATAGGCAAACAAGGGGGCATCGTGAGTCTTATGTAAGCCATATGAGGAAAGGTGGTATTTGCAGTAAGCTGTTTTCCAGAACACAAACGGGGAGGGACAGATTTCTTTAACTCTTGCTGGTCTCCAGGACCACAGAATTCAGGTAAAATTCAGCATCACTGGGGGAAGCAGGAAACATAAACTACTAGTGGCTTGTCCAGAACAACTACATTCTCCTTTAGCAAAATGTGTGAAACCTCTCTGCTCTGAAATCCCTTAGTAAATTCCTTCACTAACTCTTCTTGTCAAGCTATTGACCTCCATGGCCCCTGTCTCTGCCAGATGGGATGTTCCTCCTTAGCCATTATCTCCCAAGGCACAGGTGAGATAATTACTGCACAGTATGTCATTCTTAGGGACACAAAGCTGTCTAGTCCATGTCCTGTTTAGACTTGGGGATCTAGAGGTTCCTTCAGGATTTGAATAGGCATCTGCAGACCAGGCTTATAATTTCTTTGATAATAAACCACCAACCACTGCCATCAAGTCAATTCTGACTCATGGCAACGCTATAGGATAGAGTGGAACTGTTCCTTAGGGTATCTAAGAGACCAGACAGCCTCGAGTTTCTCCTGAGGTGGCTGTTGAGTTTGAACAGCCAACTTTATACTTAGTAGCCCAGTGCTTAACCCACAGCACCACCAGGGCTCATTTCTTTGATTATACAAGTCACTTACAAGTTTAATAGGCTCTAGCGCTTTCTCTGTTCTCCTGAGTTCTATATGCAAGTAACCTTAGCTGAAGATATAATATCAACAGTGTTTAAATCTCAAGATTTTTCTTACTGCCCTCTACTCTCAGCCTACCACCTTCCCCTGCAGTTTAACGGCAGTGATCTTGAGGCCATCTGAAACAATCGTTTGGGACAGCGGTGTGCTTAATCTGATGTTCCTCAGTGTCTGGCAAAGATATGAGTAAAAACTCGGGATTTAGCCTTACCCCATTTAGAATTATACCTTAACAACCATCTGCTACCGCTGTTTTCAGTTTGGGTTACAGAAGCCGTTGGCTTTTAAAACATAATCAATGCCTGTGGTCTAAAACTCAGTAATTAATGGTGTATGCAAAAATTGTTTCCACACTTGCCCTAATGTGTCCCTCTTCTACTCAACCCTTACAAGTAACCAATTTTGTAAAGTTTATTCTTTATCTCCTGTTATATATTTATGCAGATGTAAACTGATTCCAACCAGTATTTTTATTTTCGGTCAGTGTTTATTCTTTTCCATTTTGCTTCCTTCTCTTCATAATCTATTTTGGACTTCTTTCCACGTCAGAACACAGCACTTCCTCACTCATTTCTTAAAGCTGCATAGGATTCTATTTGAGGCATGCCCTGTGGTCTATTTAATCCTATTTATCAACAGTTGGGTTGTTTCTAATCTTTTACTGATGCAAGTAATGCTCCAATGAACAACCTTATGTGTATGTTGTTTTACCCAGTCCTAGTAAATTCCAAGAATTTGGTTGGGTCAAATGATGTGTATTTGTAATTTTAATAGATATTGCCAAATGGCTCTGCATAGGCATTTGCACTCCTTATTTCCCAATGGTGTATGCAGTTAACTTTGCACTTTAGCCTAAGAGATGACAGCTGGTGGTTCAGTGTTACTTTAACTACATTTACGATAGGTGAGGTGGAGCCTCTTGTATTTCTTTTTCTGTCAGCAGTTTTTATTTATTTTTCCTACAATTTTTCTTTGAAGTTGTGATCTTTTTGGTATAATTTTCCTTTTATGGTATTTTATATAATAAGAATATTATTAAGAAATAATATCCTTTGTCTGACATCTGAGTGACAAATATTCATTCCCAGCTTGTTACTTGTCTTGAGATTCTTCTCCTGGTGAATTCTGTCCATGAGTAAAGTTTTTGGTTTTTTAAATTTTTTTCACATAGTTGATTTTATTAGCCTTTTATGTTTTTTTTGGATGTTGACTCTTACTTCCATTTTTCCATATTTCAAGATATAAAAAATGAATTATTGTAGTAGGTCTGAGATTGTTGTTGTTGTTAAGTGCCGTTGAGTCTGAGATAGTGATCCTTAAAAAGACCAGCTTGCAAAGTTGACCCTTGGATGGCATTTGAGAACTTGGCTGATAAACAATTTCTGGTATAAAACTTTCCTTAAATTAGAAGAATGGCTTACTATGCCCAAACTAGATAGGCAAAGTAATTTCTGCTGAGCACCTGCTTCCCTTCTGGGATTCTGGAATTTGGATATGTACGAGGCAGAGTGTACCTATCTGACCAGTCCCAACAATCTTGGGTACTGAGTCTCTCATGAGTTTCTCTGGTAGACAGCTCTTCCCATGTGTTGTCACAGATAATTGATGGAGGTATTCAGCCCATCATGTATGACAGCCCTGGGAGGGCACTCTTGGAAGCTTGTTTTGCATGGACCTCACCCCTTTGTTGATTTGACTTTGTATCTTTCAATGTAACAAATCATAGCTATGAGTGTGAGTGTATGCTCAGTCCTTTGAATTCTTCTGGCAAATCGTTGAACCTAGCAGTGAACACAAAGGTTATCATGGAATTCACCTATGTTTTCTTTAAGAATTCTAATCGTGTCTGTTTTTAGGTATTGGGATAAGATTACATTCATAAATTAGAATTCATTACTTTATTATGTTGTCTATCTAACCTAGAATATGTTTTAAAGTTTTCCTCATCTGGGTTTTTTATATTTCTTAAAGTTATTCATAGTTATTTCATCCTTTTATTTCTATTATGACTTGTGCTTCTTCTTCCTTTATATCTTCTAATTATCGTTAGCAAGAAAGCTAGTGATTTCTATATACTGACATCCCCTCTTCACTGTCTTACAGAATTATCTTACTATTGATAAGAGTTTTTCATTTGATTGTCTTAGGTTTTTAAGGCATATCATCTATAAAGAGTAATAGTTTTATTTAACCTCTTTCTAATTCTTATGCCTTTTGTTTCTATATCTTACATAGTTACATTGTTGGGCCCTTCAGTAAGCTATTATGTAATAGTGGCAACAGTAGATAGATGTTCTTTTCTTATTTTTACTATAGTGGGAAGTCTTTAATATTTACATCAGTAAACTTGATGCTGACTTATGGCTGGGATCGATACATTTTATCATGTTGAGAAATGTACATTTATTTCTACTTTATTGAAGGGTTCTTTTCCCCCCAGTGTTCGAATTTCCATTTTTAAATTTATGTATCTCTGCTGAAACTTACCATTTCCGTTAAGATTTTCATACATTGAAAACATTTTTGCTTTATTTCACTGAGGATAGCTATAGTTCCAGATGAAAACATGGTTTTCTGGTAATGTCATTATCTTATTTATCTATGGTTCGTACTCATTTGGTTTTCGTTTCTCTTGAGATTGTGTTCCATTATTCTTATTTGTTCTTGGTTTGCTAGACAGTTTTAGATTGTGTCTTTGACATTATGAATGTTAAATTATAGAGATTCTAGATTCTATTGTTTTTCTCTGATGAGCCTGCTTTCCTTTGTTTGTTAAGCCATTTTTTTTCTGGAGGTCAACTACAGACTCTGTGTGTCAGATGGCAGGTCCTATCTCTGTCCAGATGTATCAGTTTTATCTGGGATGTTTCAAAATCTGTTCCAAGCATTCCTGGTTTAGGAGTCAGATACTTAAGTAGACAAAAATTGGGGCTTCCTTCTTTGACTCTCCTATATAGAATTCTCCCGCTTTTTCAGGGTCTATGGCCTCCTAGTTTCTTATTTCTTAGTTCCCAGGTCAGTTGTTCTTCCATACATGTGCATGCGCACATGTGTACATACACACACACACACTCTGCTTATACTTAGCTTCATTCTGAAAGCTGCTTTGATTAGAACTCACTTGTGTATCTCCCTGTTTTCATTCCTTGAAACTGTCATAAACTCCCTACAAGATTTTTTTTATTGTTCACTCTCTAGGACCTTCAATTGATTTATTTTCATATTATTTCCTGGTCTCATATTTGTTTTCCTGAAATAAAACCCACTTGTTTTAAAGGTCTGCTGATTTTTGTTGGATATATTTTCTTTAGGGTATTTGTGTGTGTGTGTGTGTGTGTGTGTGTGTGTGTTTTGCATTGATAGTCATAAGGAAGACTAGACTGTAGTTTATTTATTTGTGTAATCTTTATTAGGTTTGTTGTTGTTAAGTCAGTTCTGACCCAGACTGACCCTGTATAGGGCTTCCGAGATGCAGCTGGTGAGTCTGAACCGCATATCAATAATATCCTGACCTCATTGAATGACTGAATATTTTTCTATGCTTTGGAACAATTTAGCATAAACATTGTCCTTAAAGTTTGGTAGAATAGTTTGGATCTAGCTTTTTGTTGTTTTTGTTTTTTATGGATAACTCATTGACAAATTTATTTTATGAAGAATAGTCTGTTTTGATTTTATTTTGTAGAGATCAATCTATATTTTCTGCTTCTTCTGGGGTAATTTTTGATAAATTATACTTTCTTATAAGGACCTCTGGTAGAGTAGTGGTTACAAGTAGGGCTGCTAATCTCAAGGTCAGCAAACTACCAGCCATTCCATGGGAGAAAGCTGAGGCTTTCTGCCTTGGAAACCCTATACAGGGTCGCTACAGGTCAGAGCCGACTTTATGGCACATTACTTTCTTATAAAATTACTCAATTCATCCAAGTTTCCAAATTTATTTATAATAAATTGATCAAAATAGCTATTTTATTAAATATTAACCAGTTCAGTTGTTAAGTGTCCTTTATCATGGCTTCATTTATGTGTGTATATTAAGTGCTGTAGAGTCAGCTGCAACTCATAGCGACCCTGCTGGTGAGTTTGAACCAGTGACCTTGTGGTCCAAAATGCCTTGAGGTCAAGTGCTTATCCTATGGTGCCATGGTGGTGGTGGTAGCGGGTATGTGCTGTAGAGTCGGTGCCGACTCATAGGGACCCTGTATAGGGTTTCTGAGGCTGTAAATCTTTACGGGAGCAGAAAGCCTTACCTTTCTCCCTTGGAACCTCTGGTAGTTTCAAACTTCTGATCCTGAGGTTAGCAGCCTGATTTGTAACCACTGTGCTACCAGAGCTCCTTAGGTTTCCAAAAAAAAATTGCCCCCAATCTTTCCTCCCTCAACATTCTCTACTCCTCAGTTGGGTTCAATAACCCATTGCAATGGCCACACCAAACTCAGATACCATACAGTTATGGGGTTTCTTAGGGAAGTTAACAGGTTACATACAGGAACATAAAATACCCAGGGCACAGTTGTCCCAGTCAGCTGCTGATAAATATCCACAGGGCACACCACTCCCCTGGAAGCCTCAGCCTGAAGGCACCCCACAAGTAAACTTCCTGCCCAAAGTCCCTCACCTTTTCTTGCTCCCACTGCTTCGTCTCGTGCTCTGGTTCTTGGTCTGCTGCTGCTGCTCCTCCTCCATCACTCATCTGATGTCACAGCTTTCTGTGCCTGGGTCAAGGAGGTTCTCTACACAGGGATCTCAGAGTCCAAAGGACACACACCTCTCCTGGGTTTTCTTTGACGGTCATAAGATTCCCCTTCTGCTTCGGAGATGGTTCATTTTATACCCATGCTAGAGTTGCAGGTTTTTACAATTACAATGAATTCCGCTAACATCCACAGCTGGATTGTGTCATCATCTACCAGTCTCTTCTTCCACTTTTCTTACCTAGACCCAGCAGGACAGAAACAGTGTTTGGTGGGAGTTACAAATTATTTCTAGACGAGACACTAGATAGTTCACTACACCACAAGTTTGGTTGCCTGTTTTGCCTTACAAGCCACCGTAAAAATCAGTGGATTAAAACACAGCCATTTTATTTGCCCTTGATTCAAACTTGAGCTGGGCTCTCCAAGGCAATTATGCTTCACACAGTATCACATGAGATTGCTCATTCAGCCTCCAGTAGCAATTTCTTTATTGTACTTGCAACCTGTAGTTTTGCTGCCCCTGAGACTTCAACCACTGCTTGGAAGTGGATTTTGATTTAGCAGCACCCTACTTTTAAAGTTAGCTATTTCTGCATATCATCCCCTCTTGAAATTTACTGGCTTAAAACAACAACCACTGATTCAGTGAATCAAGAATTCAAAGCAGGCTCACGTTGGTTGTCTTTTTCTTCCTTGTGGAGCATCAGAAGGGGTTACTTATAGGACTTCATTCAGCTGGGAGTTTGGCAGAGTCTGAAACATCCAAAGTGGATCCAGGCTTCTCTCCAACAAGATCATCAAACTCCTTCCACGGGGACCAAAAAGGAGTGTCCAACAGATGAAGATGAATGCTGCAGATCTCTTTAGGCCCAACTTTGAATGTTATAACACACCATTTCTACCACATTCTTTTCATCAAAACAAGTCAGAGGGCCAATTCAGAGTCAAAGGGAGGGGAAATAGATGCCACCGCGCAATAGAAAAAATATCAAAGAATTTGTGGCCATCTTTAATCCACACAGTGTGCTTTCTACTAAATTCATTCATTTTTTTTTCTGAGAACCAGCTCTTAGATTTATTTCTTGGTTCTACTCTTTATCTGTTTTCGAACTCAATTATTTCTACCTTTATCTTTATTAATGCCTTCATTCTTATTATCTTTGAAGCATTTATTATTATTATTATCTTTTTATTCAAGGTATCTTATTAACTTGTTTTCATTCCTATTGTTGTTAAGCGCCATCAAGTCAGTTCCAACTCATAGTGACCCTGGATAGGGTTTCCAAGGAGCACTGGGTGAGCTTGAACTGCTAACTGTGGTTCAAACCGACATTGCAGTCCAGTGTATTAACCCGCAGCGCCACGCCAGGACTCCTTCCTGTTGTTACAAGGACTTAAAACTAGTGACCTTTGCTCTGAACATTACTTTAGCCTTATCTCATGGTTTATAATTTGTTATTTTCTAGAAATGCTTCAATTTTGCTGTTTATTCCTTCTTTGACCCAAGGAATTTCTGGATAGAAAGGCCTTTTGTTTTCAGCTTTTTTTTGTCTTCTTCGTGGTCATCTTCTCATCTCATCGTCATAGTCCTCGTCATCGTCTTCTTCTTTTTTTGTTTGATGTTAATAGTATCTGTAGTTTTTCAACTTTTTGGAACTTATCAGTGTTTTGATTTTGTATTTTAATTGTCTGTTAATATTTTTACTATTCGTTGAGTATTTGTATATAGAAGGGCTATACTCTACCTTGAAGGCAGAGAATTTAATATGTATCATTTATATCTATCTTAATTATGTATTTGGTTATATACTCCTATATATTTTTTGTCTACTTGATTTGTCATGGAATTGTGAGAAGTAAATTAAAGTCTGTTACTATTCTGTTTCTTTATCACTTGTAATTTCTACTTCATGATATGTGCTGCAAACATTTTATTTTAATAACAGTTATGTCATCATGTGAGTTAGATCTTTCAGCATTATGAAATATTTTTGTCTATTTTAGTGGTTTGGGGCCTGAATTCTTCCTTGTTTTTCATGTTCAACCTTTCTGAGTCACTTTATTTTTTATGTGCCTCATACATGCAGCATAGAGTTGAATTCTGGTTTGTGAACTAATCTAAGCATCTTTCTCTTTCACAGCCCTCTACATTCACTGATATGGCATATACAATATGACATATGTTTGGTCTGAGTTTTGTCATATTATGTGAATTTTGTTTGTATAACCTATCAAGAACTATTTCTTAATTTCTTCAAGGACTATTATTGTCTAATAACATCTCTTAGCTCCCCACTATAAGAAATGATAAAAATGAGCATGCTTCCTCTTCTCTTCTGTCTCTCCTCCAACCTTCAGTTTCAGACAATAATATTCTTTATTATAGTGCTTTAAAAAAAAATCTTTAGTATTCTTATTAGTGTGCTTTATTATTAATGTGCTTTCTCTACTACTTGACATTTCAATTTTAAATTGCATGCAGCGACTACCAGCCAATCGCCACTTTACCTCTCAGCCTCATACTGCCTCCTGCCTTCTTTGCCCCTTCTTTTTCCAATTTTTGTAGATGCATCATTTCTACGTTGTCAGGCTATATGACATTTCCGTTCTGTTTTGTTGTCCTGTTTTTTCAGTTGTGTTAATCTGTGTTCTGTACCTCTCCCATCATGTCATGATAAGCTGATTTTCTTCTAGCTGCCTTCCACAAGTAGGGCTCATAGCTTCCATGCTCCCTCCATGCTCCTGCATACTTGTACAGTTGTGCCACTGTCTTTCCTCAGCCCTGTACTCCTGGTTCCTTCACAGGCCATTGCAAACAGGCAAGCTAGCTCTGCATGTCAAAATGAGCCCTTTCCCTCAAAGCCTTGTAATGCTGCCCACTAAGCTCTGCCATCGCAGGGCCTCCTGGATACAACTCTCCTGTCCAGTCTCAGCTTCTTTAGACATTTCTCCCACATGTTTTAGAATCTGTGGGTTATAACTTTTTAAATAGCAGAAAGGAGGAAAAGAGCCCTGGTGTGGTCCTGTAGGATAAGCACTAGGCTACTGACTGCAGCGTTGCCAGTTCAAAACCACCAGCCGCTCGTTGGAAACCCTATACAGGGTTGCTATGAGTCACAACTGACTCGATGGCACTCAACGACTGTAATTCCATGTAAGACACTTCCTGGTAGTTGGACAGTATACAGGTCACTTTGCTCACACCCCATTGCTTAGAACCTAGTCATGCAGGACTGAGAAGTGAAGTCTTGTTTCATGCAACCCTGTGCCTACCTAAAATGTAAGGATTTTAAACTGAAAGGGAGAAAGGATTCAAATGGGAATGAGTGGACTGTAGCAGTCTCTATCATTGTCCCACTCTTTTATTGAGCATGTTGTTACTGTTTACTGTTCAGATGATCCTGACTCATAGTGACGCTGAATGACAGAATAGAATTGCCACAAAGGATTTTCTCTGTGGAAATCAACTGCCACCACTGAGTGGGTTCAGTCTGCCGACTTCTCTAGCAGCAGCCAACCACTGTGCCACCTAGGTCCCCTTTACCGAATATAAAAAGTATTATTGTCTAACACATATGATGATGAATAGCAAGTATAATAGTAAGGATTAAAGGAGGAATATGAACTTTTCAAAGTAGACTATGAAATATTCATTCTTTTCTAGCAGCAATATAATATGTGAAGAGCCTTCTTAGTTACTTAAAATTTTTCATTTGAGGCTGTCTCAATTATTTTGTTAATTGCTCAACTTGCCTTTAATGGAAAGAATGTTGTTGTTGTTGTTAAGTACTGTTGAGTCAGTTCCGACTTACAGCAACCGGTATAGGGTATCCAAGGCTTTGAAACTTTTTGTTCAGCTCTTTTACCTCCTCACTTCTTACATTTGCTTTAGCATTTCTACACCAGAAAGCAAGTTTTAGAGTCTCTTCTGACATCCATTTTGGCCTTTTCCTTCTTGTCTTCTTAATGACCTTTTGCCTTCTTCCTGTATGATGTTCTTGCTGTCATCCCACAAGATTTCTGGTCTTCAGTCTTTAATTTCTAATGCAACAAATCTGTACTTGAGATGGTCTCTAAATTCAGGTGGGATATGTTGAAGGTCCTATTTTGACTCTTGTGTACTAGTTTTAATTTTCTTTAGCTTCAGCCTGAATTTGCATATGAGCAATCAGTAGTCTGTTCCACAGTCTGCCCCTGGCCTTGTTTTGACTGATGATACAGAGCTTTTCTACCGTCTCTTTCTACAAATGTAGTCAGTTTGATTTCTGTGCTTTCCATCTGGTAAGGTCCATGTGTAGAGTCATTTTTCATGTTGTTTATTTGCAATGAAGAAGTCATTGGTCTTACAAAATTTTATCATGCAAGCTCCAGCATTATTTCTATCACCAAGGCCATATTTCCAACAACTGATCCTTCTTCATTTCCAACCTTTGCATTCCAATCTCCAGTAATGATCAACACATCTTGATTGCATGTTTGATCAATTTCAGACTGGACAAGTTGGTTGTTGTTGTTGTTAAGTACCATCGAGTCGGTTCTGACCCATAGCAACCCTGAACAGGGTTTCTGAGGCTGTAAATCTTTACGGGAACAGAAAGCCTCATCTTTCTTTCTCCCACGGAACAGCTGACATTGCGGTTTGCAGCCCGATTCGTAACCACTATGCTATATCATAGCTCCTTGAAGAAACTGGTAGAATTCTTCAATTTCATCATCACTGGCTTTAGTGGTTGGTGCATAAATTTGAAAAAATAATGGTATTAACTGGTCTTCCTTGTAGGTGTATGGTTATTGTCCTATCACAGACAGCGTTGCACTTCAAGATAGATCTTGATATGTTCTTTTTGATGATGAATGCTACATCATTCCTTTTCAATTTGTCATTCCCAGCATAGTAAACCGTGGGATTGTCGGATTCAAAATGGCCAATACCAGTCCATTTCAGTTCATTAATGCCTAGGATATCGATGTTTATGCGTTTCATTTTTTACTTTAATGTTTATGCATTTCAATTTTGAATGAAAATGAAAATTTTCATTTTCCAAGATTCATACTTTGTACAGTCCATGTACTGATTATTAATGGATGTTTACAGCTGTTTCTCTTCATTTTGAGTTGTGCCCCATCAGCAGATGAAGGTCCTGCGGGCTTTACTCCATTCATGTCATCACAACTTTTTAGAGGAGGTAGCTCTTCCCCAGTCATATTTTGAATGCCTTTCAACCTGAAGGGCCCATCTTCCTACATTATATCTGACAGTGTTCTGGTGCTCTTCATCTTGTTTCAATATTCAGTGTTCCACTGCTATTCATAAGGTTTTCAGTGACTAGCTATTCAGAAGTAGTCCGTCTCTCCTTCTTCCTAGTTGGTCTTTGTCTGGAAGTTCAGCTGAAACCTATCCACCGTGGGTGACCCTGCTGATGTATAAAATACCTGTGGCATAGTTCCAGAATCACAGCAACATGCAAGCCACAATACAACAAACTGACAGATAAGTGGTGGTCAAAATACTATTCTTATGTAATAAATTGCTTGGAAATGTAGAAGTTAGACATGCAGCTATGTATAAGTATATAAATATTGTATATATTTATAATGGAGTTAAAGAGTTATCCTTACTACAAAAAATTGAGGTCAAAATTCAGTGAATTTAGAGATATGAGAAAAACAATATGAAGACCAGTGTTGATACAAGCTTAGGCTAATGCTGTTACTACCTAAATATAGCTCTGCTGAGCTCGTCTGTTATTATTACGGTGTCAGCAATTCTATAATGGACTTTGTTGCAGTTATAAGAATTTATTATAATATATAGTCTAGAATAAAAGCATGATTTTGTTTTTGCACTTTAATGAGAATATTAACGCAATAGGAAGAAATAGAGCACACATTTTAGATTTCCAGTCACCTTATTTAGCCTTTTACTTAAAAAACCTATATGTAACTTCTGAAATATTTGTAAAGGAATTTCATAAAGCAGAGTATTTACCATGTGTCTTTATAGATTTGTATGTATATACAAGGGAGCTTCAAAAAGTTCGTGGAAAATGGAATGGAAAGATGATGGAATTTTTCTATGAACTCTTTGAAGCCCTGCCGTATTACTTTATGGTCAAATACTTTATGCACATATGTTGTTACGTGCTGTCAAGTCGGTTCCGATCCATAGTGACCCTGTATAGGGGTTCCGAGGAGCAGCTGGTGAGTTTGAACCGCCGACCTTGCAGTTCATACAGCTTTGTAGTCTGGTGCATTAACCCACAGCACCACACCAGGACATATATGCACATGTAGTTTGTCATTTTTGTAAATGAACTTCAGAAACCCACAGACTGGATTATTGTATAGTGTGCCAAGTTTCCGGCTTCCACATTCCAATCACCAGTAATTATCAGTGCATCTTGATCGCATGTTTGGTCAATTTCAAATTGAAGAAGTTAGTAGAATTCTTCAATTTCATTTGTTTAGTGGTTGGTATGTAAATTTGAATAATAGTGGTATTAACTGGTCTTATTTGTTGTTGTTGTTGTTAGATTGAGTCAGTTCTGACTCTTAGCAACCCTGTACAGGATTTCAGAGGAGTTATTGGTGGGTTTGAATTACTGACTTTGCAGTTAACAGTCCAGTGCTTATCCTATACTGTGCTGCACATGACTTTGGGATATTACCTTCTCACAGATAGCATTGTACTTCAAGATAGATCTTGAAATGCTCTTTTTGACAATGAACTACAATGCTATTCCTCTTGAATTTCCCATTTCCAGCATAGTAAACTGTATGATTGTCAGACTCAAAATAGCCAATACCAATCCAGTCTACCTCACTAATGCTTAGAATAATCTATTTTTATGTGTTCCATTCAATTTTTTAACAACTTCCAATTTCCCTATATTCACACTTCATACATTACATGTTCTGACTATAATGGATGATTGCAGCTGTTTCTTCCTATCAGCAAATTAAAGTCCTGAAAGCTTTGTTCCATCAACATCATTAAATAGATCAACTCTCCTTAAGGAGGCATTTCTTCCCCAATCGTATTTTGAGTGCCTTCCAACCCAAGGGACTCCTTTTCCAGCACTGTGTGGGTCAGCTGGTCCTTGGCAACCCTTTACATGGTTGCTATGAGTGGGAACTGACTCGACAGCACTTAACAGCAACAACAACATAATTCATCGATAGCGTAAATCTCTATCATTCGCCTTGAGAGATCAACAGATGGTCAGACTATAATTGCTCTCACCAATAGGAATTAACTTCTCAGTCAGAAATGAACCAAAAACAAAAGCAAAACTCAGAATCATTAGAGAAAAAATAACTAGAGAAACAGAGAGCCAGCAAAGGTATCATTTTCTTGCTGGTTGGGATTCTTTGGGAGTCAGGGAAAGACTTGCCAGGTGAAGGTATACTCCTCTGGAAATTCAGCTGGAAGTCCTGGTAGAGTGCTGCAGGTTAATGCACTAGACTGCAAGGTCGGTTTCAACTGCAAGGTCAGTGGTTCAGGCTCACCAGCCACTCCTTGGAAACCCTATACAGGGTTGCTATGAGTCGGAACCCACTCAACAGCACTTAACAACAACAACAACTGCTAGATGAATGCTTTGGGCATCACACACACACATGTAAACAGTCAGACAAATAGATGTGGTGGTGGTGGTGGTTAAGTGCCATGAAGTCAGTTCCAACTCATAGCAACCCGGTACAGGGTCTATAAATCTTTATGGGAGCAGAAAGCCTCATCTTTCTCCCACGGAACAGCTGGTAGTTTCAAACTGCTGACCTTGTGGTTTGCAGCCCAATTCGTAACCACTACGCTACCAGAGCTCCTTACAGATAGATATAAAACTGGTCAAATAGCCACAAGACAATCTATTGGACTGGACTGGACAAAATCCATTTGCATTTCTATGGACAAGAACTATTCACTTTCCTGTGGGTTTTCTACAATTCACAGAGAAATCAAATAGCTCAGACAGTGAAAAGCCCAAGATTCTCTCCCCCATTCCCAACCCCAATAGAATCAGATACTCAGAAAGGTACAGTCTACAGGACAGAGCAGTCTAGATAGACATACCCAGCTGTTGGCCTCTAGGGTCAACATATTACAACTAGAACTTACTAGATTCTTAGAACAAGTGCAGGAATGGGGTTTGTCTTCACTATTCCCTGCATCACCAGTTCAATGAACCCTTTATTTGCTTTCTCATTTTCCTTCTTCATGCACTTTGTAACTCACCTGAGAACCACCTCAGGGTCAGTCACTGTGCAGCTTGGAGGTGGCTTAACAAAGGATTTCTATTGTTATCCAAAGTTAGTAAGTTCTGATTCCCTGAGAGCCTAGTCACCAAGACCTCCTCTCCACCCGCCCTCCCATGGGTGTTCCCAAGAGAGAGTATCTGCCCACGATGTCCCATCTCAGGCCAGAGAGGCTGTCTGCTGCCTTGCCTGAGGCCTCGTGCCCTGTCCACAAATGGAAATCGTCATTTTTGTCAGATGATAAAATAAGGGCTGTATTCTATATATGGAGTCCTGGTGTAGCACTGTAGAATAAACACTACATTGCTAACTTCAAGTTCAGCAGTTCAAAACACCAGCCACTCCTCAGAAACCCCATAGGGTTTCAGAACAGACTTGAAGACACTTAATAACGAACACCAACAACATTCTATATATGAAAGGCAATTTTGGAGTACACATGTGTAGTGTATGAAAGGCTAGGTTAATGAAAGTGGAATGATTGAGGTTGCAGATCACTTCCTATTGAAGAGGGAAAACATCCAGAACCTACTGTGCTTCTGGTGTGTTAGGCTTGTGGCCTCATTTAACTGCATGTTGTATTTGTTTGTATCAGCATTCTTGCTGGATGTCCTAATCATCCAAATCCCAAATCTACTGCTGATGAGAGTCTATTCCATGGGCGGCTTTAACAAACAAGTTCATTTTCTCATAATAGGAGGCTAGAAGTCCAAATTCAGGGTACCAGATCTAGTGGATGGCTTTCTCCCACCAGCTCTGGAGGAAGGTTCTTATCCTGTGAGCGTCTGCTCCTGGGTGATCTTCATGTGGCTCGATATCTCTCTTCCCCCATCTCTGCTTGTTGTTGTTGTTAAGTGCCATCGAGTTGGTTCTGACCCAGAGCAACCCTATATAGGGTTTCTGAGGAGCAGCTGGTGGGTTTGAGCTGCTGACCTTGGGGTTCAAACTGACCTTGCAGTCCAGCACGTTATCCAGGTTGCTAACTTGCGTTTAATCTCTTTTTATATCTCAAAAGAGATAAATTGACTAAAGATACACCCTATCCTGGAGTCCTGGTGTGGTGCTGTAGGTTAATGTGCTGGACTGCAAGGTCGGTTTGAATTGCAAAGTTGGAGGTTCAAGCTTACCAGCTGCTCCTTGGAAACCCTCTGCAGGGTGTCTATGAGTCAGAAGGGACTCAAAGGCACTTAACAACAACAAATATCCTATAATAATCCTGTCTCATTAGCATAATAAAGATAACCCACTCCCAAATGGGCTCCTTGTTGTCAAGTGCCTTTGAGTCCACTGGACTCACAGCAGCCCTGTATGGGGTTTCCAGGGTTACAAATCTTTGTTGTTGTTGATAAGTGCTATCCTCAGGGGAGCAGAAAGCTTCATCTATCTCCTGTCTAGCAGCTGGTGGGCTCAACCTGCCAACCTTGTGAGTGACAGTCCAGTGCTTAGTCTATAGTGCCACCATTGCTTCACAAGCATAGCGGTTAGGATTGATATTCTGAGGGACATCACTGTGTATTTTACTAAACTCAGTTTCCAGAAGGAATTGTCACATTTTTATGAATTGTTTTATTAACCACAGGAAAATTTAAAGTTTTCTGAAGTTTTATTGGTTAAGATAGACTGGTTCTTGGCACTCTTTTCCAATGTTGTTTTTGTTGTTAAGTGTCATTGGGTCGATTCTGACTCTTTGTTGGTGTTAAGTGCCGCTGAGTTGGTACCGACTCATAGAGACCCGATGCAGAGCAGAATGAAACTCGGCCCGGTCCTGTGTCATCGCACAATTGTTGCTACATTTGAGCTCATTGCTGCTGCCACGGGGCCAATCCATCTAGTTAGGGGTCTTCCTCTTTTTCTCCAACCTTGCACTTCACCAAACATGATATCCTTCCCAGTGACTGGACCCTTCTGATAATATTTCCAAAGTATGAGAGACAAAGTTTGGTCATCCTGGCCTCCATGGAGCATTCTGGCTACTTCTTCCGGCACAGATTGTTTTGTTCCTTTGGCAGTTCTCGGTACATTTAATATTCTCCTCCAACACCATAACTAAAATGCGTCAATTCTTCTACAGTCTTTCTTATTCACTGTCCAACTTTCACATACGTATTAGATTGTTGAAAATACCATGGCTTAGGTCAGGCACACCTTAGTCCTCAAACTGACATCTTTGCTTTTGCATACTTTAAAGAAGTCTTGTGCAGCAGATTTGTGTAATGCAATGCGTTGTTTGATTTCTTGACTGCTGCTTCCATGCATATTGATAGTGGATCCAAGCAAAATAAAGCCTTTGACAACTTCAAAATTTTCTCATTTATATGGATGTTGTTTATTGGTCCAGTGGTGAGGATATGTGACTTATAGCAACCCCTGTATAGTCTTCCCAAGGAGCAGCTGGTGAGCTTGAACCGCCAACCTTGCAATTTCAACCAACCTTGCAAGTCCTATGCTTAGCCTACAGTACCACAACATGACTCCTTTTTCGATAAGAGGTCTGTCTTTTCATCTCTAAATAGAAGGTGTAGCTCAAGGAAAAAGCAAGTTCAAAATGCTAACGTGATAGTAATCATAACAAAGTCCTCTCTACTTTGACTTTTGACACTAGTTAACTGCTGTCAAATCGGTTCCAACTCACAGCAGCCCTGTATGGGGTTTCTGAGGAGCAGCTGGTGGTGCAATGGAGATGGGAGAGCCTACTGTTGTTGTTATGTGCCATCGAGTCAGTTCCAACTCATAGCAACCCTGTATATAGTTTCTGAAGAGCAACTGTTGGGTTTGAACTGCCAATCTTGCAGTTAGCAGTTCAATGCTTTTCCTGCAGTGCCACACTAGGACTCTATGCCTTATGCTTTATGGAACATCAGGGTTTAAATTGATCTTTAGAATACTTGGAACACCGACTTTGTGGTTCAAACCAACCTTGCAGCCCAGCACATTATCCCGCATGAACTCAAAAGAAAACAAATCTTGAAAGCTCACATTTTAACACATCCCATAGTATACTCATCAAGCTTAGCAAGATATGGTGATGAAACAATGGAAGCATACTTACTCTCTTAGGTCTACTTGTCTTCTACCTGAATTTGTCTTACTGAATTAGCTCACCTGTCCAGAACTAGAAACTACCCTTCAGAACTAACTCAGGTGAGCTCATTGCAGTATTAGGAAAAAGTGTGCCAATCTAACCTCCAATCTCTTCTTCATTTCCTTCTTGTCATACGATGAAGTAAATTGAATTATACAGTTGCTTCTGAATTGGTTATCCTTTTAGACAGTATCTCTATCATCCACAATTTCCTTTGGGAAGCAACTGCAAAATATTCCATTATCCTCCATCACTAAGATTGGCTTTTCAACACAGGACTACCATGACAGCTGATGTTTGTCCAGCTCTAATACTGAACTTCATTCATCAGGAAGTGAACTAATGCTGGTTTCTCTTGGTCCTTATCAAGTCAGGACATGCAATTTTCCCTCCATTAGAAGGTTGTTGAGACCTAAAGGCTGCTCCTGGTTTACAGTCTTGATAAACCATTAAAGGTTTACCAAAACATGAAAAGTGGAATATGTCTGCAATTGGAGACCCCATTAACATAATCTATTTTAAAAATAGTTTTATAAATATGAGTTCATACTTATAAAATATTACCTAAAAAAATAAAATTGACATTATATCAGTTTGTTATGTGTAAGTGAAATCTTTGTATAGACAAGTATATTATGTATATTTTTATATAAAAGATCAATATAATAGACTGAAAAATTCATAGGGTTTTTTTGCTTACAGTTTTACTTTTCCTCCCTGATATATATTTATAATATATTTTTTTAAATAGACTTTACTTTTCACAGCTGTTTAGATTTCCTCCTAGATTATCTGTTTTAGACAAACAAAATCAAAGAAGCAAAGACTTAATATGGACAAAGCAGAATAACATTAAGAAAATAAAAAATCATACTTTTCGTTACCATTCTTCTTGTTAAGTGCCATCAAATCAGTTCTGACTTGTAGCTGCCCTGTATAGAGTTTCCAAGGAGCAGCTGGTGGGTTTGAACCACCAAACTTGAGGTTAACAGTCCAGCACATACCAACGCCATACTGGGACTCCGTGGTGGTGGTTATGTGCCATGGAGTCGGTTCTGACTCATAGCGACCCTGTATAGGGTTTCCGAGGCTGTAAATCTATACAGGAGCAGAAAGCCTCATCTTTCTCCCGTGGAACAGCTGGTAGTTTCTAACTGCTGATCTTGAGGTTAGCAGCGCAACTCGTAACCACTACGCTACCAGAGCTCCTGACCAGACTCCTTAACGCTCTAGTAAAGCAAACAGCATTCTCTGGGTGTCTCTTCAGAATGTCTTCATTGGAGAAGACCAGCCAGTGTGGACGCTCTGGCCCGCAGGCCTTGTTTACATCATTGTTCTGTACACTGATTCTTTGACCTAGTACCTTCACCCACTGTGCATCAGCTCGTTTCCATAAAGAAAGGGCTTCAAAGTTTCATAGTGATTCACTTCAGCTACAAAACTTGTAATCCTTTATAATAGGACTATGAACAATACTCAGTGAGCCCTTGTGTGGTGCTGAATGATAAGCACTGGACTGCTAACCACAAGGTCAGCAGTTCATACCCATCAGGTGTTCTCAGAAACAACAACAACAACAACCTAATGGCAGTTGGATTGTTCTCTATTATAGACTGTTTTAACCATTTAAATTCAGGTATAATTTGTAGTCCATTTCAGTATATGCATTATCTGGAAAGAATTTGATGTGAACTGTTGCTTTTTAACTGAAATTAGAGTATACTTAAACATTTGAAGTGCTAATAATTACTGGTTTTAATAGGCTAGTGTCTTTTGTAACAGCATTTTTTAATAAGCTTGATCATTAGCTAAGTATCTGAAGGTATTATTAAGAATCTAACTAATGCTTAGTGAAGTTACTTTTGTGGCACTAGCTAATAAGCAAAGATCTTTAGCCAGACTTCCCTGAGTTCTTGGTTTATAAAAATCTATGGTTTTTTGGGATTTTGATCACTTTTATATATTGTTATGTCCTGGACTACTGTAGGATGAGCACTGGACTGCTAACCATAAGGTCGGTGGTTCAAAACTACCAGCTGCTCCTCAGAAACCCTATACAGAGTCGCTGTGAGTTGGAACTGACTATATGATACTTAACAAAAATAAAATACACTCAAATATACTGAAGGGATCTAAGGCTATGTTGGTAGTTCTCATCTCTTAAACGCTTGTCATTTACTTATTTTTCATGGATTTCACTTTGGATTTTAATGGCCACAGTGTATTGATCAAGTATAAGCCATTGTTAGCATATACCAAGATTAGATTTCTGTTTCAGGGTAGGTTAGCCACAGAGTGAAGTAGAATTGACAGTGAATCTCAATTTGATTATGAAACTTTTTAATAATATTATAATTGAGTTCGTCAAAGTATTTAATAAACATAAATTTGTTGCTAAGCACCTTGCTTTAACTTTTCTAGCTCTAATTTTTCTTAGGGACTCGTGGTATGGCGCTATAGGATCAGTACTGGACTGTGAAGCACAAGGTCAGCAGTTCAAAACCACCAGCTTCTCCTAGGAAGCCATATACAGGGTTGCTGTGAGTCGGAACTGACTCAACAACCCTTAACAATAACAACAATTTTTCTTAGGCATTTTGTTTCCTCAAGCCTAACATTAAATGTAGACATGGCCTTTCTAAAATGATTAATTTCTATTTCAAGTGTGTTGTTGTTGTGTTGCTGTTTTGGTTGTTAGTGTATATATAATTGCTGTTGTTGTTAAGTGCCGTTGAGTCTGTTCCAACCCACAGCAACCCTGGATAGGGTTTCTGAGGAGTGGATGGTGAGCTTGAACCATCGACCTTGCAGTTCAAATGGCTTTGCAGTCCAACACATTGACACACAGCACCTAGTTGTTGTTAGGTGCTATCAAGTCGGTACCGACTCATAGTGACCCTATGCACAACAGAACAAAACACTGCCTGATCCTGGGCCAACCTCACAATAGTTGCCACACTTGAGCCTATTGATGCTGCCACTTAGCCAATCCATCTCACTGGGGGTGTTCCTCTTTTTCTCTGACCCTCCACCTTACCAAGTATATAAGGGTAAATCAGAAAGTTTTGCCACTAGGGTTCCAGTTCATACTTTATATTTATTCCAAACAAAACATGCCTAAATATGTGTCTGTGCTCACCGGATCTCTGCAGACATGCTCTCTGTCTTTGTCTCCTTACGATGTCTGCCAAAATAAGGTCCAGTCAAAACAGTTACTTCCAAGACGATCTGTTGGGCTTGTTCAATTCAAGGCAGAGAGGTCAGCTCAGAAGGTTACAGCAACGGTTTATTGGGATTCCAAAGAGGTAATCTTGATAGATTTTTCAAAGGATGCAGTACTCTCATGGAGGCTTATTATGATGACGTTTTAAGAAAATAGAAAGCTGCATTGGTGAAGAACAGGCCAGAAAATTTGCTCTAAGAAAGTTTTTTTTCCCATCTGCTTGTTCAAAGGTAGTAAGGGGCTACCCTTCCAGAATTTCATTGAGAAACCTTACCCCATCCACCCTACAGTCCTGATCTTACCCCTTCAGACTTCTCTTTGTTCCTCAAAGTCAAAGAATTCTTTAAAGTAACGTGATTTCGGCAAGCTAAACCCTACAATGTTCAGTGAACTTCTGTGGACCCAGCTGAGGACCTGGAGGGCATGCAGTGTGAGGCGACCTGGGGACTCTTGGGCCCAGAGTCAGTGGCGTGGCCACGGAGGACTCAAGAGGAGAGTGAAGCTACTGGCTGAGGAGAAGAGAGGGCATGTGCACAGGAGCGCCCACACTTGCAGATGAAACCCACGTGACCTGGACCGGATGACTGGATGAACTTGACCTATACCTATGGAGCAGCAACTCAAAAGAAGGAACAAATCCTTACAGCAAGAATCATTCCCACCCCCTCCACACACAGAGTGGACGGAGATGGGCAACTTGGACATTGGATACTCAAATGGGGAGGGGGGAACTACAAAGGCAAGAAGTGACTGGCTTACAAGCCTTCAAGGGGGAACCTAGTGCTAGGGAGCATGGAGGAAGGCAGAATCTCCAGTGGGTACTATTCAATCTGTCTGGGCAGAGCGGATGAAAGGAAATACAGATGGGTAACTCGTGATACTGTAGTGAATAATGCTTATCAGGACGGATTATGAGGGTTGGAAATGCAAAGGCAGGCGATTTGGAACAAGGAAGGGAGTGATTAATTCTACAGGCTAGGAGTAGAGCTATCTGGGACCTTCAACGGAGAAGAGCCGAGAGTGGGACCCTACCCAGAGAAACAGAGGTGCCTGAGATGGAGACAGAGACGATGACGTGGAGCAATGAAGCGGCTGGGGACTTTGGATCCAGAGAGGGAAAGGGGCTGTGGACTGAAAACTGGGGGGAGGGGGAGGAGGGGGAAGGGTTCTAGGATATACCCTTTGGCTGGTTGATGATGCATGGAGGGGATTGGAACCATGGCAATGAGATGATATACGATGGAATGAATGTAAAACTAAAGTTCTCTCATGTAAACTATCATATAATTCACAATAAAACATTAAAAAAAAAAAAAAGTAACATGATTTGAGTCCCTCTAAGATGCCCACAACTGTATAAATCTTGGTGTAAATTGAAGATCACAGAATTCTTTGGCGAAGGGTTAGAGAGATGAAAACACAGCCTTCAGAAATGTGTTCATCTAGATGGGAGGCATGTAAAGAAACCATAGCTTCACATCTTGATACTTTTGCATAATAAAGGTTTCTATGATTTTATCACAGTGCTTTTTGATTTACTTTCATATTTCAGTATTTAAAACAACAACATATGCTTCGTCTTAATCCAGTTCTGACAGTAACCCTGTGAGATAGTTAAAACAGATGTTATTGTTTACCCGTTCTTGTTACATATGATTTTTGTTGTTGAAAATATGCACAGAACACACACCAATTCAACAAGTTCTACCTGCACAGTTCAGTGTTAGTGATTCCATTCTTCAAGGTGTACAGCCATTCTCACTTGCGTTTTCAGAGATGTTTCTGCCATATTACCTCCTGATGCCCCTAAACGTACTATCTCAGCCTTCTAAGTATTGTTGTTTATTGAATCCCACATAGACACATAGACAGTTCTTTGGAGCCCTGGTATGATGCTGTAGGATCAACACTCAGCTGCAAGGTTGATTTGAACCACAAGGTCAGTGGTTCAAACTCACCAGCCACTCCTTGGAAACGCTATGTCGATATGGTTCAGTACCGATTTGATGGCACTTAAGAACAACAGACAGTACTTTAAAAGAGCCCAGTGCTCAAGGCAGATGTTAACTAATTAAGCTAAATGATGGTTGGGTTTTAAGAAAACTTCGGGGGCATTTTTGGTTTAAGGACTAAGGTTTAAAATTATCTCAGGGCACTAGTTTTGGGTATTCATCCAGCCTCATTTGCTCCGGGAATTCTGGATTCCATGAGAATATGAAATTCTGTTTTACATCATCCAGCTCTCCCACCCACCCCTTGCCCCTCATTTTTTGTCCAGGAGTCTTCTATAGACTCTTAGATCAAAATGTTCAATAATGATAGCTGGGTACCATTAGAAAACAAGTGTTATTTTGATTTTAGAAAGTCTTAGTTTAGAAGGGCCTGTGTGTCCCTGGGTGTGAGAAACAGTTAAGCTCTAGACTCCTAACTGAAAAAGTTGGTAGCTGTTAATTCAAACCCACTTAGAGGACCCTCCAAAGAAAGGCCTGGCAGTCTGCTTCTGAAAGGGCACAGCCTTGAAAACCCTTCTGAGTAGAGTTCTACTTTGCAGTTTACAGAGTCACCATGAGCCAGAATTGAATTGATGACAGATGGTTTGTTTTTTTTATTTTAGAGCACATAAATGACTTTCTCAAGATCACACAGAAGGCAAGACAAAAAACTAAGAAACCAGATTTTTCTGGATCCCAGTTCAGTGTTCTTTCATGAAGTTAAATGGTACTGTGTTTACATCATTAAAAATTTGGTTCTTTAATCTGTGCTAAAGGTCTGTAACATTATAACTTCTAACCCTATACAGGGTCACTATGAATTGGAACTTACTACCACCACCACCTTGAATGTTGTAGACTCAAATTAATTTATTTTGTGTCAATTGTATTACACATAGTTTCTGTGTTTAGGGATAGACTGTTGGTGGTATTCAGCCACAAAACTAACCACGCAGAATTTGGAGTCTCAGTTTTACAATTCCTCACTTAGTTGAGCATTTGTATCTTTTCCAGCATTCAACTTTCAAATTCAGGAAAATGTGCATGACCCCTTAGTATTTACCTCATTGGATGACACAACTGTTTGCTACTTGGCAGTTTTTATACAAGCGAGGGCCAGAAATGATGTAGCAAGAGAGTTACATAAAGACTAAAAACTACAGAGTTCTGCGTAAAATGCTGGTGCAACACCTGACCTTTCTGTGTTTTGCTTCAACTATTACTACCAATTGTCTGTCTGCAGCTACTTAATTAACTGGTATTTACCTCTAAAGTAGGTGGTCAACTCTGTTTGCCAGAAATCGACTATTTGTGTCATAACTGAGGTCATAGCATTTTCATAAATGAATCGGAGCTTTCAAAGTGGAGTTTTTGCACACACACTCAATGGTTTACTTTTTTTGTATGATAATTTATCTGAAAATTTGCAATTCCTTTTGCGGAATTAGCCAATCTCTAATATTTACATTTTTCTTGTCTTTCTTTAAATTCTGTTGAACTAGCTTAAAAAAAAAAAAAAGTAGCACAATATATAGAATTTTTTGCTTTGGGTGGAAAATATCATTGGATTTTTTTTTTTACTTTCCAATCAGAGCACTCAAAACAGTGTTTGCTTTGCCCCAGCAGAAAGACAATAGAACACCCTAGTGTTGATTGGTTCTCTTTATCTGGCATTTGCTGTTTGCTTAATTGGTGATCTGAGAACTGAGCTTGATGCCTTCCAACTCAAAAGTATTTATCATGAAGATAAAACATTTCTAGTTAGTTACATCAGATACTGTACCTAGTTTTTCTTTTCATAAGTGAAGTTCAAGCTCACCTATGCTTGAGCAGAGTAATAAGTTTTATTGTGAATTAAGTGACAGTTTGCATGGGAGAACATCAGTTTTACACTGTTTCATTGCAATAACTATAGCCCTCTCCATGCAACATCATTCAATAGTATTTGCTTCTAGTCTCTCTGGGTTTTTTGGGGGGTGAGTGGGGGGGCAGTTTATATCATTTTTAAAAAGCAAATCTTCCTTATCAAAAAGAATTACCCTATCTCTTTTAAGAATTACTCTCTTCGGGGTGTTTCCTAGGGTGTTGTTCAGTGACATGGGTTAAATTTTTCACAAATGTCACTGAACCCCATTTTAGTATGGCCTCAAATTGAGTTCTTTTAAAACTCTAATAGGAATTTCTTTCAGTGACTAAAACTTCTCTCTAAAAACCTATCGAAATCACAAATAACTGTCACTTATGGAATTCTTCAACAAGATAAATACAATTGGGGAAATTAGAGAAGATTTTCTTTTTTGGTATTTGAGAGTTATTTCTGCAAACTAAATCGAATGCCTGCTTTTTTACTGTGTGGAATGCCCATTCTTTGTTTATTTTGTGATGGCACATGGATTGACCTTTTCAAAAAATGTTTATTATGAATTGAGTGAAGGTTTACAGATAGGACCACCAGATTTACATTATCCCACTTCCTTCCTTTGGTTCGTATTTGAATTGCACCTTCCCATCCCCTCTCAACTTTGTCCTTTGGAAATGTTGCCATTTGATTTTAAATGATTGGCCATTCTGTGCTGAGCATACCTTACTAGTGTTGTTGCGCCCCCACTCCCCCCCCACCCCCCAACACACACACACACAATATACCTATCTACTGCTTGGCTGAAAATTGGGCCACAAGGTAAGTTCTTTTCCAGACCCGAAGGGTGGTTGAGGGCTAAAGTCTCAGGTTCTGCCAGGCTCTTTCTGACCAACAAACCCATTTTTGTTTTGTTTTTAATTAATTTTGAGTTTTGTTCTGCATTTACTCCCTCTCTATCCAGGACCTTCTAATGTGATCCCTATCAGAGTAATTGTTAGTGGTAACCCAGGTACCGTCTAGTCTTCTGGTTTCAGAGTCTTGAAGACTGATGTTCACATGTTCCATTAGTCCAATGGACTAATTGATTCCAATTCTTATCACTCTTCTTTATTCTGCACAAGGAGAGACCAATAGCTGCTCCTCAGATGGTCGCTCATGAGCTTTTAAGAGCCCATATGCTACTCACCAAAGTAGAATGTAGAACATTGTCTTTGTGGACTTTGATATGCCAGTTGACCATGGTGTCCCCTGAGACTATGGTCCTGAGGCCCCAGGTCCACAACCTCATTGCCTTAATATATTTGTTAATATCTAGGCATTTTTCATCATTTTGCCCACTGTATGTGCCACCACAATCATAATTGTTTGTAGGAAGCCATCACAACACTTTCAAACTCTTATATTTGTGGGATTGTTGTTGTTTTATATATATATACACATACAGAGAGAGAGTGTGTATCCCTGTGTGGCGCTGTGGGATAATGAGCCAGACTGCAAAGCCATTTGAACTGCAAGGTTGGGGTGGTTCAAGTTCAGCAGCTGCTACTCAGAAACCCTATACAGGGTCACTATGGCTCAGAACCAACTCGACTGCACATAACAACTATATCTATATCTATCTATCTATCTATCTATCTATCTATCTATCATTCTAACTCACATACCCAACTCAAATACCCATTCAGCCTATGTCTCAATCCAGTGCTATATTGTAAATAATGCTGCCATGAATATTGGTATGTTTGAAAGAGGATGTTAACACAACAAATTAGATTCCCATTTAGCAATTTCAACACGTACTGGAAGGAGTCCTGGGGTGGCACTGTAGAATAAGCAATAAACCATAAGGTCAGTTTGAACCTGAAGGTCGGCAGTTTAAACTCACTACCCACTCACTGGAAACTCTACACAGGGTTGCTATGAGTTGGAACCGACTCTAAGCACTTAACAACTATAGCATACGTCTTGGGGTCCTGGTTTGGTGCTATAGGGTAAGCACTGGACTGCTAACTGCAAGGTTGGTGGTACAAACCCACCAGCCTCTCCTCAGAAACCCTATACAGCACTAACTAAACAGCAACAATATACATATTGTTCAGTGACATGGGTTGTGTTTTCCAGTGTATCAATATTCTCATGATTTCCATTCTGTTTGTTCTGTTTCTGTTCATCTAGCTTCTCTTTCCCCCTCTGACTTTAGTTGTTTATCACTACTTTATGGTAAATGTTGATCATTCAGTCTTATATAGATGACTTTTTAAGAATTCAGTACTCACTGGTGATATTATTTAGCCAAAAGGTGACCTACCTCCTCAAGTGGTTTCAGTTCCACATTTAAAGAGTATCTTGGGGCAACAATCTCCAGGTTCCTCTAGTTTCTACAGGTCCATTACATCTGGCCTTTTTTAGAACAATTGAGTTTTCTCAGATTTGTTTTCTGATCTCATAGAGATCGGTGGAACCCCTGAGACTATGGCCCTTCCTCACCCTTCAAACCTGGACCTGAACTGTGGCTCTGCATCAGGGAGGTGCACAGGCCTTAGAACTACCAACCACACAAGACCACAAGGATAGCATTTGCCCAGGGATAAAGCTCAGAAAGTGGGAAGAGATAGAAAAGAAGGCCGAGTGGAAATGGTAAGCAGGGAGGAAGTAGGAAGAGATAGAAATGAAGGCCGAGTGGAAATGGTAAGCAGGGAGGAAGTAGAAAGAGATAGAAAAGAAGGCCAAGTGGACATGGTAAGCAGAAGGAAGTAGGAAGAGTGCTGTTACACTGTGGGGATTGTAATCAGTGTCATGAGACAAAATGTCTATGAATTGTTGAATGGAAAATCAACTTGCTCTGTAAACTTTCTTGCAAATCACAATGAAAAGTTAAAAAACAAAAAAGGAAAGGAAAGAAAGAAGCTGCCTATTGAGGCCTCTGGTCTGGCTCTTTAGAGTAAACAATGAATCAGTAACTGCAAGATCAGCAGTTTAAACTCACCAGCTGCTCTTAGAAACCTTACACAAGGTTGCTGCTATGAGTTGGAACTGATGATGGCACACGACAACACGCATGCAGAATTCTCTTCAAAGAGTGTATGAACCGGTTTTCACATGTATGGTCTTCTCACTAATTAGGGAGTTACAGTCCTTTACACATGTTCATTAAAAATAATAATTGTGGGGTTTGTCTACATTTTTCTTCCATTATTTCGGGACCATCTATTATGTCTGTTCAGAATGGTTGGTACTGGTGGCCAGGCACCATCTAGCTCTCTGGCTCAGGATAGATCAGGTCGTGGTTCAAGTAGACTGTCGTTGTTGTTGCTAGCTGCCTTTGAGTTGGTACCAAATACACAATAGAATAAAACACTGGCCAGTCCTGGGCCAACCTCAGTCATTGCTACACCTGAGCCCATCGCTGCTACCACTGCGCCAATCCATCTCGTTGGGGGTCTTCCTCTTTTTCTCTGACCCTCTACTTTACCAAACATGATACTTTTGTCCAGTGACTGGTCCCTCCTAACAATATGTCAGAAGTATACGAGATGAAGTTTGTCAATCCTTGCTTCCAAGGAACACTCTAGCTATACTTCTTCCAACACAGATCTGTTTGTTCTTTTGGCAGCCCATGGTGCTCTTAATATTCTCCTCCAACACCATTATTCAAATGCATCAATTCTTCTACAATCTTCCTTATTCACTGTCCAACTTTCACATGCGTATGAGATTGTTGAAAATACCATGTGCTTGGGTCAGGCACACCTTAGTCCTCAAACTGACATCTTTGCTCTCAAACACTTTAAAGAGGTCTTGTGCAGCAGATTTGCCTAATGCAATGCGTTATTTGATTTCTTGACTGCTGCTTCCATGAGTGTTGATCGTTGATCTGAGCAATATGAAGTCTGTGACAATTTCAATCTTTTCTCCATTGATATGGATGTTGTTTATTGGTCCAGTGGTGAGGATTTTTGTTTTCTTTACATTGAGATGCAACCCATACTGAAGGCTGTGCTCTTTGATCTTCATAAGTAAGTATTTTAAATGCTCTTCACTTTCAGCAAGTAAAGTTGTATCATCTGCATATCGCAGGTTTCAATTAGTCTTTCTTGAATCCTGATGCCACATTTTTCTTAATATAATCAAATTTCTCAGATTATTTGCTCAGCATACAGATTGAAAAAGTATGATGAAAGAATCCAGCCCTGGTGCACACCTTTCCTAATTTCAAACCATTCAGTGTTCTCTTGTTCTGTTCAAACAACTGCCTCTTTGTCTATGTATAGATTTCTCATGAGCACATTCAAGTGTTCCATAATACTCATTCTCTGCAATGCTGTCCATAGTTTGTTAAGATCCACACAATTAAAAGCCTCTGCATAGTCAATAAAGCACAGATAAACATCTTTCTGGTATTGTCTCCTTTCAGCCAAGATCTGATATCAGTAATAAGATTCATCATTCTATGTCCTCGTTTGAATTTGACTTGAACCTTTGGAATTTCTCAGTCAATGTATGGTTGCAGCCATTTTTGGATTACCTTTAGTAAAACTTTACTTGCATGAGGTATCAATGATATTGTTGGATGATTTCCGCATTCCATTGGGTCACCTCTCTTTGGAATGGGTACAAAAATGGATTTCTTCCAGTCAGTTGGCCAGGTAGTTGTCTTTCAAATCTCTTGGCAGAGATGAGTGAGTGCCTCCAGTGCTGCATCAGTTTGTTGAAATATTTCAGTTTGTAGTCTATCAATTCCTGGTGCCTTGTTCTTTGCCAGTGCCTTCAGTGAGCCTTGGACTTCTTCCTTCAGAACCATTGGTTCTTGGTCATATACTACCTCTTGAAATGGTTAAAAATTGGCTATTTCTTTTTTGTACAGTGACTCTATGTATTCCTTCTATCTTCTTTTAGTGCTTCTGTTTCATTCAGTAATTTGTCCATAGAATCTTTCAATACCAAAGCTGAGCTTTGAAGTTTTTCTTTGGTTCCCTCATCTTGAGAAATGCTGAGCATGTTCTTCCCTTTTGGTTTTCTAACGCCACGTCTTTGCTCATTTCATTATATTTGATTTTGTCTTCTCAGGCTTTCCTTTGAAATTTTCTGGTCAGCTCTTGTACCTCCTCACTTCTTCCATTTGCTTTAGCATCTTTATGCTGGAGAGCAAGTTTCAGAATCTTCTCTGACATCCATTTTGATCTTTTCCTTCTTTCTTGAGTCTTTGGTTTCCTCCTTTTTCTTTTGTTCCAAACAAGTTAAAACTAATAGTTACATCTTAGATGACTACTCATAAGCTTTTAAGACCAAAGATGCTACTCACCAACTAGGATGTAGAACATAAACGTTATGAACTTTGTTATACTAACTGACTCAGTTGTCCCACAAAACTATGGTCCTAATCCATGAAACCCAATAAACTAATCTCATGAGGTGGTGTTTGGTTATATCTAGAAAGCATCCATAACTTGCCTATATGTACTTTATTATATAAGAGTAAGTGAAAAGCGTAGTGGATTATGAGCAGAGCTGCTAACCTCAAGGTCAGCAGTTTGAATCTACTAGTCTCTCTGCAGGAGAAAGATGAAGATTTCGGCTTCCAAAAAGATTTACAGCCTCAGAAAACCTATACAGGGTCACTATGAGTTGAAACTAACTCCATGGCATATAACTACCACTGCCAAGTCAAAAAGTATTGCTATAAAATCATAGAAACCTTTATTAAAGAGAAATACCAAACTGTGAAGCTGTTGTTTCTCAACTTACCCTTCATCTAGATCTATATACTCAAGGGGATATTTCCATCTTTCTAACCCTTTGTGCAAAGAATTCTTCATTCTTGGATTGACACCACATCAAAACGTTGGTTTTGGCAACCTCAAGGGACTGAAATCATATTTCTTAGAATGTTCGTTGAAAATTAGGAACAAAAGGAATCCTGAAGGGCTGTTGTTGTTAAGTGCCGTCGAGTTGATTCCAACTATCTAGAACATGGTCTTCTTTAGAGAACATTCCATGTGTGCTTTACAGATTCTAAAGAATTAAAAGTAATTTATTTAGAAATATTTGATTTACAAACGAGGACACACACACACAAAAAAAAGTAAAGAAGGAAAACAATAAAGTACAGAGTAGAGCTACAAGATTTAGAAATCAATAAAGCAACAGTGTTTCATTGTCATTGAAGCAGAGTGGTAGAAGTCATACATAAGACGTATAGATTATTGAAGAACAGGAAGAAACGTTACATATACAAATTTAACATATGTTAAAGGAGGCACTGTTAAAACAATGGGAAAGGGTATGATTATTGTTTAATAAAAACAGTTGGAATAACCAGTTAGAATTTTGAGAAAAATGAACCATATCTGTACTAAATAAATTTCAGATGAATTAGAATTGCAACACTGAAAATCTAGAAAATAAAATGAAATAATCTAGAAATTCCCTGGGGCTTTCTAAGTAACTGGAAAACCAGAAAAGGAAGATAGTCAAGACTAGACTGCAGAAACAAAGTTCAGTTTAGTGTAACTGTATTTGTTTTTATTGTTATTGGAAAGCAGTCTAGGAAAGCATGTCTATTCTTGGTTCCCACTCTGAAAAATTGCTCTGCTTTTCCTTATGTCATCTAGAAACCTTTTGTTTTCCATATTAGCTAATGGGACAGAGAATGTAATTCCTTTACCTTAAATTCTATTCTATAGATGCATTGAAAATTACACAGGAGCTCGTTGTGAAGAGGTTTTTCTCCCAAGCACCAGCATCCAAACGAAAAGTGACCTGTTTGCAGCATTCGTGGCATTGGCGATCCTTGGAGTACTGATCCTTGGCGCCTTCTACTTCCTCTGCAGGTAACCAAACTCGAAACATGCCTTTGGGAAGAAGAAAGTAATGCATAAAAGTTATTTCACAATAACTACTGTACCCTTTAGCTCTAGATATTGGTTTATATAGTACATTCCACTTAGTTACCTCTCTAATTGAGTTATTATTAAATTAATAAGTAATTATTTGTTCTTTGTTACTGTCATTATTATATAACCCGACTTCTCCAAACCACTGAGGTGTAACCACATTTCCTACAGTAATTATGCTAAAACACCTAACTATCTGGGCTAAGTCTATTTAAAGTAATTTTGAATGTGAACAAGAAGAAGCAACTATGCAATGCTATAAATGTAAGTCTAAGACAAGCTATTAATATCTACACTTAATGCTCTATTTAGTTCTAAGAGCTCTGGTGTACAGTAGGTTAAGCGTGTGGCTGCTAATCACAAGATCATCAGTTCAAACCCACCAGCCTCTTCGTAGGAGAAAGATGAAGCTGTCTGCTTCTGTAAAGATACATAGTATTGGAAACCCTATGGAGCAGTTCTGCTGTGTCCTATAGGCACTATGAGTTGGAATCAATTTGGTGGCAATGGATTATGTGCCAGGCACTGTGATAAACATAAAGAAAACAAAAGTTAACCAGATAGGCATGTTCCCTAAATTCATAGAGTTTTAATTCTATTTTGTTGTTGAGAAGATACACTGCCGAACATACACAAATTCAGTAGTTTCTGTTGGTACACTTCCATGACACTGATGACATTCTCCAAGGTGTGTACAGCCATTCTCACCCTCCTTGTCTGGGTTGTGCCTCCCTCACTAACACAGATCACTGTCCCCTAAGGTTTCTGACGTCTCTTTTGAGGTGTTGTTGTTCCTTCCATTCCACATTGACAGTTCCTGAAATAGCAGAATGCTCTAGGATGATTTTTTTTTTCTTTTTAACTAGTCAAGCTGAAGTATTGTTTGGTTTTAAGAAAACTTCAGAGGATAATTTTGGTTTAAGGTTTAAAGATTATTTCAGAGCAACTGTTTTCAGGGTTCATCTACCCTTCATGGGTCCAGAAAGTTGGATTCCATGAGAGTTTGAAATTCTGTACTCATGATCCGCCTTTAGATCAGGATTCTTCTAATAACGACTCGCTGGTCAACATGTTCAGTAATGGAAGCTGGATGCCATCCAGTTCTTTTGGTCTCATGGCAAAGGAGGCAGTTGTTCATGGAGGCGATTAGCCCCACAGTCCACATCCTCTTCCAACCCCTGACTCTCTTTCTTGCTCTGTTGCTCCAAAGCAAATAGACACCAATGATCATGACTTAGATAGCCACTTGCAAGTTGATCTACTAGATTTATTCTAGAACACAGTATACCCAACAGTTACAGCTATTTTTTTCCAGCTCTAGAGTCCTGGTGTGGCGCTGTGGGTTAATGCGCCAGACTGCAAAGCTGTTTGAACTGCAAGGTTGGCAGTTCAAGCTCACCAGCTGCTCCTTGGAAACCCTATACAGGATCACTGTGGGCCGGAACTGACTCAATGGCACTTAACAACAACAACAACATAAAATATTTATGAAACTTTTTTGGAACTGGGTAATAAAATTATTTATGAAAATATTTATGAAACTTTTTTGGAACTGGATAATAAAACAATTTATAACACATTTCAGAGGTCTGATATTATATTGCATGTAAAACACACTCTCTATCCCCAGAATTAATAAGTTAGAAAAATAAGTGACAAAAAATTAACTAGAAAATAGCCTTTACATTTGGAAATTCAGACACATTTTTATGTAATTCATGAATCAAGGAAGAATTTCATACAGAATTGAAGATGTAATGAAACTGTTTTTGTTGTTAAGTGCCATTGAGTCAGTTCTGACCCATAGTGACTCTGTATAGGGTTCCAAGCAGTGGCTGGTAAGCTTGAATCACTCACTTTGTGGTTCAAAATGACTTTGCAGTCCAGTGCTTTAATCCACAGCACCATACCAGGACTCCAAAACTATATTAGAAAATATAATAAAAGCAAATTAGAAAATATAATGAGCAGTAATGAAAATGCTATCTAACAAACCTTGTGAATTGCTGCTAAAGCCACAGAGGGAACTGTGTAGCCCTAAATGTTTTTATTGGAAAAGCAGGAAGATAAGCAAGTTAAGCATTTGTCCTAGTAAATTAGAAAAAGAATGCATGGAACTAGGAGTGAATAATAAAGAACAGGAATTAGTCTAAGAGAGGAGTAACAAAACCTAAGTTTGGTTCTTTGAAAAGAGCAATAAAATTGAAAATCATTATCAAGAAGAAGAGCAAGAAGGTACGTATGAACACTATGAGGAATGAAATAAGGGTGCATGACTCAGATGCTAAATCATACCCATTGTTATGAAGTCATTTGCAGCTCACAGCAACCCCATAGGCCAGTGTAGAAGTGCTTCCATAGGGTTTCCAGGCTGGTGTTCTAAACAGACTGCCACAGCTTTCTCCGAAAAGCTGCTGGTAGGTTCAAACTGATGACCTTTCGGTTAACAGCTGAGCAGGTAATCACTGTGTCAGGAGTGTTCCTACTTAGGTGCTACAGACATTAAAAAGATCAGAGAATGTGTCTTGTAATTTTGTGCCAGTAATTTGAAAACTTGAATAAAATGCAAAAATCCCTAAAAAAATGTAACTTTTCGCTTTTGATTGTATGGATCACGACAAGCTATGGACAACATTGCAAAGTATGAGTATTCCAGAACATTTAATAGTGCTCATGAGTAATCTGTACCTGGACCAAGAGGCAGTTGTTCGAACAGAACATGGGAACACTGCATGACTTAAAATTAAGAAAGGTGTGTGACAAGGTTGTATTCTTTCACCATACTTATTCAACCTGTTTGCTGAGCAAATAATCTGACAAGCTGGGTTCTATGAAGAAAAACATGGCATCAGGATTGGAGTAAAACTCATTAACAACCTGCAATATGCAGATGATACAACCTTGCTTGCTGAAAGTGAAGAGGAATTAAAACATTTACTGATGAAGATCAAAAAGCACAGCCTTTGGTATGGATTACATCTCAATGTAAAAAAAACAAAACTCCTCACCACTGTACCAATAAACAACGTTCTTATCAACAGAGAAAAGATTGAAGTTGTCAAGGACTTCATTCTCTTGGATCAACTATCAACACTCATGGAAGCAGCAGTCAAGAACTCAAACGACATATTGCATTAGGCAAATCTGCTGCACAAGACCTTTTTAAAGTGTTGAGCAAAGATGTCAGCTTGAGGACTAAGGTGCACCTGACCCAAGCCATGGTATTTTCATACGCATGCGAAAGCTGGACAGTAAATAAGGAAGACTGTAGAAGAATTGATGCATTTGAATTATGGTGTTGGAGGAGAATATTGAAAGTGCCATGGGCTGCCAAAAGAATCAATAGATCGGTGTTGGAAAAGTGCAGCCAGAGTGCTCCTTGGAGGCCAAGATGGCCAAACTTCATCTCTCATACTTCAGACATATTGTCAGGAGGGACCAGTTGCTGGAGAAGGAGATCATGTTTGGTAAGGTGGAGGGTCAGAGAAAAAGAGGAAGACCCTCAACAAGATGGACTGACCAGGTAGCAGCATTGATGGACTCAAGCATGACAACAATAGTGAGGTTAGCCCAGGTTCTGCTGTGCATAAGGTTGCTATGAGTCAGTACCGACTCGATGGCACCTAACAACAACAACAACCATTAAACCAACTGAGTCCATAGTTTAAAATCTTCTTAAAAAGAAAATCTCAGGCCATGTAATTCTATCACAAACAAGTAAAAACACATACTGTGGCAGAAAATAGAAAAATAAAGAATACTCATAAATTTCTTTTTTAGATAAGTATCACTTTGCTAATCAAACTTAAGCATATGAAAAAAGAAAATTATGGGCAAATCTGGTTCATTAACCTGTATGCTACAGGTTAAAATTTTGCAAAACAAATCTTAGCAGTACATTAAAATTTTTAAATTACATCACAACAATTTTGAAAATATTCCAGGAATGCAGAGTTTCTGCGACATTAAATATTAGCTAATATTTTCGATCTTGGAAGCCTGACACAGGGTTGAATCAGAAATGACTTAATGGCACTTAACAGCAACAACAACATTATTTCATCTTATTAGCCGATTAAAGAGAAATCTTACAACTTTCTCAGTGAAAAATCTTATTAAAATCTAGGAAAAAGAAAAGGGTATCTATCTACAGAACTTTTATATCAGGAACAAGAGAAGGGTGTCTGGTGGATTGCCACAAAGATTCTGACCTATCACTATTCATAAATTATATGATCACATATGTTTAGAAAATCCAAAAGAATCTACAGAAAGATTGTTGTTATGAGGTGCCATCAAGTTGGCTTCATCCGACTCATAGAAACTATGCACCACAGAATGAAACACTGCCCTGTTCTTTGCCATCCTCACAATTGTTAATGTTTGAGCCCATTGCTGCTGCCACTGTGTCTATCTGTCTCATTGAGGGTCTTCTCTTTTTTGCTGATCCTCCAATTTATCAAGCATGATGTCCTCCAGGGGCTGGTACC
Organism: Chrysochloris asiatica; assembly: GCF_000296735.1. NCBI lineage: Eukaryota > Metazoa > Chordata > Mammalia > Afrosoricida > Chrysochloridae > Chrysochloris > Chrysochloris asiatica. Next base: position 310,668 of record NW_006408610.1, on the reverse strand, counting down.
ACTTGGTAATGTGTCTGAAGTATGAGACAAAGTCTCCCCACCCTGGCTTCTAAGGAGCATTCTGGCTGCATTACTTCCAAGACAGATTTGTTTGTTCTTCTGGCAATCCAATATAGTTGCAATATTCTTCTCCAACACCACAATTCAAATGTATTGGTTCTTCTCTGGTCTTTCTTATTCATTGTCCAACTTTCACATGCATATGTTGTTGTTGTTGTTAAGTGCCATCTGTAGAGTCGGCTCTGACCCATAGAGACCCTGTATAGGGTTTCTGTAGAGCACATGCATATGAGGTTGTTGAAAATACCATGGATTGGGGTCAGGCTCTTGAAAACTTTAAAGAAGTCCTGTATAGCAGATTTGCCTAATGCATTCCATTGTTTGATTTCGTGACGGTTGCTTCCATGAGTGTTGATTGTGGATCCAAACAAAATGAAGTATTTGACAACTTCATTCTTTTTTACATTAATCATGAATGGTATTTATGGATCCAGTGGTAAGGATTTTTGTTTTCTTTACATTGAATGCAATCCATATTGAAGGCTATAGTCTTTGATCTTCTTCAGTATGTATTTTAAGTCCTCTTCACTTTCAGCAAGCAAGGTTGTATCATCTGCATACTGCAGGTTGTTAATGAGTCTTCCTCCAATCCTTGTGTCATGGTCTTCCTATAATCCAACTTCTCGGATTGTTTGTTCAGCATACAGATTGAATAAGTATGATGAAAAGTATACAACCTTGGCACAAACCTTTCCTATTTTAAACCATTCAGTATCTCCTTGTTCTGTTCTAACAACTGCCTTTTGGTCTATGTACAGGTTCCTCATAAGCACAATTAAATGTTCTGAAATACCCATTCTTCACAATATTATTCATAGTTTGTCATGATATACACAGTTGAAAGGCTTGCACAAAAAGATTATTAAAGTTAATTAGGGTAGGTTGTTCAGTTTCAAAATGAACATACAAAATCAACCTATGAAATAAAATGAATAAATAAGCTTTTTTTTTTTTTTTGAAATTTTTGTTGTGAATTATGTGATACTTTACATGGGAGAACCTTAGCTTTATGTTCATCCTATCTTATTTCATTTCATTGCAATGTTTACAATTCCATGCATGCATCATCAAACAACCAAAGGGTATACCCTACAAGCCTGCCCCATAGCCGTCAACACAGAGACCCTCTCCCTCCCAGAGTCCAGAGTCCCCAGCTGCTCCATCACTCCACGTCATTGTCTCTGCCTCCATCTCTGGCACCGCTGCTTCTCTGAATAGGGTTCCACACTCGCTCTTCTCCCTTGATGGTCCCAGGGTCCTCTGCTCCTGGACTGCAAAATCAGCCATTTCTCCTCCTTTTGTTACAAAATGTCTACCTTTACATTTGCAACACTCACAATCAGTCCTGATAGCAAGTATTCACTATTGAAGCACAAGAGTCTTATCCCCACCTCCTTTCACCAGCCCCATCCAGACAGGTTGGAAACCACTCAGTGAAGATTCTGCCTTCCCCCATACCCTCTGAAACTAGGCTCCCTCTTGAAAGTTTGTAAGCCAGTCACTTCGTGTCT
>NW_006408610.1:301122-308997 GCF_000296735.1 Chrysochloris asiatica | reverse complement strand
TTGGGTAGCCAATGTTTAAGTTACCCATCCCTGTCAACCCTGTGTACCAAGGAGGTGGGAATGATCCTCACTGTAAAGATTCGTTCCCTCTTTTGAGCTACTACATCCACCAACATAGGTCAAGTTCATCAAATTGTTGTGGGATACTCTTTTTTTCCTCTTCTTTCTTCCTGTAGTCAAGTTCTGGTCATCCAGCCATTGAAGCCAGGTCAAATGGGTATTGTCTGCAAGTGTGGGTGTTCTTGTGCATCTCCCCTCACTTCATATCAGATGGACCCTTCACTCTCCACTCTAGTCCTCTATGATCATGTTCCTGTCCCTGGGCCCAGGAGTCTCCAGGTCTCGCCCTACTGCTGGCCAACCAGGTCTCCACCCAGGTTGAGAGGAGTCTATTGAATGTGTTCAGACTTAGCTCACAGCTTCAGTGCTCTTTTCCCCCACTTCACTACTTATTGGTGACCAATGTGCTCAGCGGTAAGAGCACATGCCCACTCACGTATTCCCCTCGAATCTTAGTCTTGAAAGGGGGTTTGCCCTGAGGGGACCTGACCACTTCCCTTGATGGCGCCTGGGGGAACGACTTGCTTGTTCTTGTAGTAGTCAATCAGACTGCCGTTATTGTTTTTTTTATTTTCCTGCCGGCTTTCTTTAAAGAAGTATCTCCTGTACTTCTAGTCATTCCAGGCTGGTCTGCTTGTCCTTTCAGTGGAAATTTCCCACATCAGAAGGTTCTGGATGAGGATCAGGATTCCACGTATGGTCTTATGCAATGCAAAGACTCCATAGGATATCTCCTTCAATGGACAAGTTCTAGCCCCATTTTAGGTATTCCAATCAGTTATAGGCTGAAGACAGATTTATAAGCTTTCAATGGTGATGTTTCTGGCTGTTCCTTTCTCTCCCCCTCAAAAGACAGCCAAGCATGTTAACATTATTTTCCCTCTTTTACCCACTGAAACCATTCTTCAATCCCTGTATCCCAGAGCTCTATTGTTCCAAAGTTGTGCATACATCATTATTTACCTCTGTCCCACTTAGCCCATGCAAACCTCCCTAACCCATCCAACTTGTTCTTCCATTCCCCACCCCCTTCTAGTGTATTGCCCCCTCCCTAGCACCCAAATTATCCTGTATCTATTCCCTACCCTGTGCACCACCTTCCCCTCATTCCCCTCATCTCACTCCATACACCCCAGTAATCAGCATATTTTTCCCCCTTTTAGTGTTGGTACTTTTTATTATTCTTTTACAATAGTGGTCTTATGCATTATTTCTCCTTTTGTGACTAATTTCACTCAGCATAATGTCCTCAAGATTCATCCATGTTATGCAGTGGTTTGCTGCTTCCTTGTTATTCTTCAAGGTAGTATAATATTCCATTGTATGTATATACCAAAGTTTTTTTTATCCATTCTTCCATAGATGGGCACTTAGGCTGTCTCCATCTTTTTGCTATTGTAAATAGTGCTGCTGTGAACACTGGTGTACATAACTTGTGTTATGGCTCGTATTTCTTGTGGGTAAATGCTAAGTAGAGGAATTGATGAATCATAAGGTATTGTTATTTCCAGCCTTCTGAGGAAGCGCCATATTGTTTTCCATAGTGGTTGGACCATTTTGCAATCCCACTAGCAATGTAGGAGGGTCCCAGTCTCTCCGTATCCTCGCCAGCATTTATTGTCCTCTACTTTTTTATCTTTGCTGTTATTGTTGGTGTGAGATGATAGCTCATTGTTGTTTTGATTTGCATCTCTCTAATGGCTAGTGATTGTGAACATTTCTTCATATGTTTGTTGGCTGCCTGGATTTCTTCCTTGGTGAAGTGTCTGTTCATGTCCTGTGCCCATTTTTTAATTGGATTATTTATCTTTTTCTTTTAGAGTGTTGTTGTTGTTAGGTGCCATCGAGTCTGTACCAACCCATAGCGACCTTATGCACAGCAGAATGAAACACTGCACGATCCTGGGCCAACCTCACTACTGTTGCCATGCTTGAGCCATTGATGCTGCCACTTGACCAATCCATCACGTTGGGGGTCTTCCTCTTTTTCTCTGACCCTCCACTTTACCAAACATGATATTCTTCTCCAGTGACTGGTCCCTCCTGACAATCTGTCTGAAAAATGAGAGACAAAGTTTGGCCATCTTGGCCTCCAAGGAGCACTCTAGATGCATTTCTTCCAAAATGGATCTGTTGGTCTTTTGGCAGCCCATGTCACTTTCAATATTCTCCTCCAATACTATAGCTCAAAAGCATCAATTCTTCTATGGTCTTCCTTATTCACTGTCCAGCTTTTTCATGCATATGAGGTTATTGAAAATACCATGGCTTGGGTCAGGTGCACCTTAGTCCTCAAGCTGACATCTTTGCTCTTAAACACTTTAAAAAGGTCTTGTGCAGCAGATTTGCCTAATGCAGTACGTCGTTTGATTTCTTGACTGCTGCTTCCATGAGTGTTGATAGTTGATCCAAGAGAATGAAGTCCTTGACAACTTCAATCTTTTCTCTGTTGACAAGAATGTTGTTTATTGGTGGTGAGGATTTTTGTTTTCTTTACATTGAGATGTAATCCATACTGAAGCCTGTGCTCTTTGATCTTCATCAGTAAATGTTTTAAGTTCTCTTCACTTTCAGCAAGCAAGGTTATATCATCTGCATATCGCAGGTTGTAGTGTTCTATATATTTTAGAAATGAGTCCCTTGTCTGATGTGTCGTTGCAAAATATTTTTTCCCATTCTGTGGGCTCCCTTTTTACTCTTTTGGTGAAGTCTTTTGATGCACATAAGTTTTTAATTTTTAGTATGTCCCAATCTTCTATTTTGTCCACTTTTGTTTGTGTAGTTTTCAAAATGTTTGGTAGTCTGTGTATGCCCTGTATTAGGACGCTCACATTTGTCCCTATTTTTTCATTGATGGTCTTTATAATTTTGGTATTCACATTTAGGTCTTTAATCCATGCTGAGTTGGTTTTTGTATAAGGGGTGAGGTAAAGGTCTTGTTTCAGTCTTTTGCATATCACTTTCCAGTTCTGCCAGCAACATCTGTTGAAGAGACGATCTCTTCCCCATGCATCAATAAGCCTTTTAAAAAAATGAAATTTTAAAAGCTGTTACATTTACATTAACATAAGAAATATACCATTCAAGGGAGTAAATCAAATGATGTCTAAGTCCCTATGAAGATGATTATAAGGCTTAAATCAAAGATAATTAAAATGCCTACTAAATAGTCATAGTTTGAAAGACTCAATATTTAATACATGTCAGTTCTTCCTAAACTGAGTTGTAGATTCAGTGAAATTCCAATAGGAGTCCCAATAAGCATTTTTGCTGGGCTTTTTTTTAATGTGTGACTAATTTAAAAATTCATCTGAAAATGCTAACGTCTACCAAGACTTTCTGAAATAAGAGTAAGGTGGGGAGAATGGACAAGATACCAAGAGATGTTAGAGAGCTATAACAACTTACTCCTCGTTTACCAACCATCTCATTATTCAACATTTCACTTTCACAACAACTTTGAAAACATTCTCAGGCGGTGACTTTGATATGTACGGGGCACAGCCAGGTCTGAGGGACTTTTCAAGGCTACCCTAAACAGTCTATGGAGGCCCTGATGAGGGGCAGTGGCCAACTGGCCACGAGACATCTCCTCCCATTTGTCTACAACATCTCGGTATGACCATGAAGTGCACAGGGTGATGGCAGGACACCACAGGGTCACGGTTGACAGAGGGATTTCAAGTGAGTGCCTAAAGGTGCTTGGGTTGTCGGTGAAGGGAGGCAGGACAGAAGAAGCGGGAAGAAGCTGTCAGGCTGGGACAGACAGTGTGAGCAGGCTCCCTACTCAGGAGGCAGTGGGTAGTGGGCAACGTCCAACCATCACTATCTCTAACCTCTGTAGAAGTAGGGAAGAGGTGGTAGGGAAGACTGTGGCTCCACATGCACCCTCAGACGTGTGGAGGCGCCTGGTGGATGGTGAGTAACAGGATGGTGTTACTTGCACAATAACTTGACCTTTGGGCCCTCACCATGTCATTAAGTAAGGAGTGGGTGTCGTTTAGGTTGTATTGATTCAGGGATAGACAAAGACATTAGTGTGACTTAATAGAGAAAAAGGAGCAAATCTGTCTTGGAAGAAATATATCCAGGATGCTTTTTGGAAGCAGGGATGTAGATACTTTGTCTCATGTACTTTAGACATGTGGTCAGGAGGGATTTGTCCCTAGAAAAGGACACTGTGCTTGGTAAAGGGTTAATGAAAAGTGGAAGACCCTCAGTGAGCTGGTACAGTGGTAGCAACAACAGGCTCAGAGCTGACAATTGTGAGGATGGTGCTGGAGTGGGGTCACCTAACAACAACAACAACAACAACAAGACAGAGACAGACCCATAAACAGTTGGACACTTGACACACAACAGAAGTGTATTTTATTTTAGATCAGTGGGAAAATGATTAACTTTTCAATAAATGATGTTGGCATTCTTGCTTATTCATATGGACGGAGGTTTAAATTGAATCCCTGTCTTAAAAGCATTCCTCAAAATCAATACAGAAGATTAAATACCTAAATGTGAAGTGCAAAATGAAAACTCTCCAAGAACATTTAAAAGAATGTCTTTGTGTCGTTAGGGTAGAAATAGGTTTTTGAAACAGAATTCAAGAAGTACAAATCATGAAAGCAATAGTTTGCTATATGAAAACTGAAAATTTATCATGACCAAAATGTATAACCATGCGAAAATGAGAACCCCAGCTACAACTGGGAGATGATACGTGTACCCCATGAAAACAAAATGATTACTATATATGTCCTGAATATATCAACTCCTAAAGATTTACACCCTCGGAAACCCTGTACAGGGTCGCTATGGGTCAGAACCGACTTGACGGCACTTAACAACAACAACAATACATCATCAGGAGTCCTGTACGGTGCTGTGGGTTAATGTGCTAGACTTCAAGGTTGGTTTGAACTGCAAGGTCAGTGGTTCAAGCTCACCAGCCACTCCTCAGAAACCATATATAGGGTCTCTATGGGCCGCAACCAACTCAACAGCACTTAACAACAACATACATCATTAAGAAAAAGGTAAACCTGTAGAGAAATGGCAAAAATAAATAAAATTTATATAAAATGAAAGGTTCATAAATGTAAACATGTAAGAATTGTTCACTCTTATTAGTGGTAAGGGAAATGCAAATTAGATTAGCAAAGCAATTCCATTATCTCACCCATTGGCCAAAAAAATATATTTTAAATACAATATAAAATGTCATGAGGTACTACTTTTAGAACCCTTTTCAAACACCCTATAAAACTGAACACGTGTGTACACCACAGCAGTTATACTTATGGATAAATGCCCTACAGAAACTCTCACACATGTATACCAGGAGTTTATAGTAGAAGTATTTACGTGGTGGTGGTGGTGGTGGTGTGCTATGGAGTTTGTTCCTACTCACAGCAACCCTATACAGGGTTTCTAAGGCTGTAAATCTTTCCAGAAACAGAAAGCCTCATCTTTCTCCTGCAAACCCACTGGTAATTTCGAACTGCTGACTGTGAGGTTAGCAGCCCCACTCATAACCACCAAGCTACCACAGCTCCTTTAGAAGTATTTATAATAGTAGTAGAAGTCCTGGTGTGGCGCTGTGGGTTATGCGCCAGACTGCAAAGCCGTTTGAACTGCAAGGTTGGTGGTTCAAGCTCACCAGCTGCTCCTCGGAAACTATACAGGGTTGCTATGGGTCAGAACCCACTCGACAGCACTTAACAACAATATAGTAGTAGTAAAAACAGCATAAATTACCAAAGTATCCATTAACAGTAAAATGGATAAATACAAGAGGACTTCAAACAGTTCAGGAAAACTTCCATTATCTTTTCATTTCATTTTCCTATAAAGGTTTGGAAGCCTCCTTGTAAGTTGTTACCAACTTTTGTTCTTCTACCAGAGAATAAAGGAGCTCAGTAGCATAGTGGTTAAGAATTGAGTTGTGAACCTCAAGGTCAGCAGTTTGAAACTACAGCTGTTCTATGGGAGAAAAATGAGGCTTTCTGCTCCCATAAAGATTTATAGCCTCGGAAACCCTGTACAGGGTCCCTATGACCATGGTACGTAACCACCACCACCACCACCAGGGTAATATACTATAGCAGACATGAATTAACAGCTACAACATCAACTTGGGTGAATCTTAGGGACAATTTGAGTGAAAAATCATTGAAGCTGGACTGCTAACCTCAAGGCCTATCAGTCACTCCGTGCAAGAATGATGAGGTTTCCAAGGAGCAGCTAGTGAGCTTGAACCACCGACCTTGAAGTTCAGAGGACTTTGCAGTCTGACTGCATTAGCCCACAGCGCCACACCAGGACTCCTTGGAAACCCTATACAGGGTCACTGTAAGTCAAAACCCACTTAGTGGCACACAATCACCAACCACCACCTTTGTTGGGGAGGGAAAGGGAAGGAATTAGAAAAGGCACAAATGGGGCCTCTGAAATATGTGATGACTTCTGATATGCTGAGCATCTGGGCATTTATTATTGATTTTTGAACTATGGATAAATTTGAGCAGCTATTCTTTCATAAGTATGATTTATTGCACAATAAAATAAACAACTTTTAACAAACTAAACAACTAATCACATTTTCATTTTAGAATATTTGGAAAATGGATCTAAAGTTAATCAATGAGGAAAAAAATAGCATCCTTAATATTCTCAAAAAATACCAGCCTTGAATAATTTCCAGATAGGGTTTTTTTTAAGTGCTTTAAACTGCAGCTGTTTCATTTTTGAAGGGCGGCAGAAGCAGAGGCATTTTCCAGGATGGTATGGTCAGAGAATGTGCTTTTCAATGCCAACAACAGAAGTCATTTGAAAAATATGGAGGAGATACTTCTTATGGGATGTAGACATAAGAGTTGGGCTGTTTTATACTGACCAAGTGAAACATACTTTGTCTCTGGAAAATGTGGTGCTTTACAAATGAAACCAAGTCACTGTTTAATCAAGTTCTTGAAAACATTCCTGGTTTAAGTTGCTTTCAGCTGAGAGCTTTTTGAACTTTAGTAACAAATTAGTATGTTTTGAATGAGGTCCAAAATGAGATCCCATCTAATGGTGAAATCAATAGTATTCAGGAGAAGCAGTATTTACAAAATGCATTTCATTTTGCTTGGGTGAAAGTGGTTTTGAATTCATTTTTATTAAAATAAACTGATACTTCTGAGTATTGACATGTTGAAAAAAGTTAACTTCATTCTAAACTGTAATTTAATGTTAAAAGTAGTTCATCATAGTCACCTGAGTATAATTATTTGCTTGTTTTTGTTAAGTGCCTTCACATTTGTTCCCACTGATAGGGACCCTGTATGGGGTTTCCAAGGAGCAGCTGGTAAGTTTCAACCTCTTTCCTTGCAGTTCAAACTGGTCTTGGAGTCTAGTGCTTATCCTACTGGGCCATACTAGAACTCCAAATATAATTATAAGCTATATTAGTTGACCAGCTGGTTGAAATGATGAATGAACAGGACTCTTCAAAAGATACAAGAGTTTTTCAAGTATCATTAATAATGAGTAGAACAGTTGACAGAAACTACCCTATGTCACAAAGGTGCTTCAACGAATAATGAAACTAATCACCTTAAAAAGAGCCCCGGTGTGACACTGTAGGATAAGCATTGGACTGATAACCACAAGGTTGGAGGTTCAAGCCCACCAGTCACTCTCAGAAACCCTCTGTGGTCACTGTGATTTGGAACCAACTCAATGGCACACGACAACCATCTCCTTAAAAAGAACACAAAAACAGTCTGCTAAGATATGAACTGTCTCTAAACATCTATATAAGGCCTTTGGTGTAGA
>NW_006408610.1:295279-299543 GCF_000296735.1 Chrysochloris asiatica | reverse complement strand
TTTTGGCGCTCTGCTTTCTTAAGTGAAAAAGACGTAAGTGGCCTTATCAACATCTGAAGTCCTTCCTTCCCAAAAGCCCTACCTGCCCAGGTGTATTTGTTTAGTAACGGTTTTAGGAAAAGTCTGACAATTTGAGGTAGTTGTGGAGAAGAAAATGAACCTCATGTTCTAGTATAAATACTTCCAAGTTGTTCTGACATGCTTTGCCCTCATCTTTTTCCATTGTGTGTCTCTCTCCCCTTTGCTATTAGGAAGGGCCACCTTCAGAGAGCCAGTTCAGCCCAGTATGATATCAGCCTGGTAGAGACAAGCAACACTGCTGCCCACCAGTGAGTACATTCAATAGGAAATGCCTGTTTTTCAGTCCTTGGTGAGATGGTGATGGCTGTTGTTGTTGTTATTATTACAAGTGGAGATTTAGATCTGTCCCAAAAAGGTTTAGCCATATGACTCTTTCTATGGGATTTTGAATAACTGCCCAATTTTACAAGGAGCTCTGGTAGCATAGGTAGTGGTTACGAATCGGGCTGCAAACTGCAAGGTCAGTAGTTCGAAACTATCAGCTGCTCTGCGGGAGAAAGAGGAGGCTTTCTGCTCCTGTAAAGATTTACAGCCTCGGAAACTCTGTTCAGGGTCGCTATGGGTCGGAACCGACTCCACAGTACTTAACAACAACAACCCGATTTTCCATTAATTTCTTATTAGCAGTGTGGCACAAGCCATACCTTTTCTTCAACATGAAATCATGTTACCTAAAATTTGAAATGACTTTGTCAGCTGTCATGTGCTACACAGAAGTAACGGAAGTAGGCTGGAACAAGGGGGAAGGAGTTCTGGTGGCACAAAGGTTAAAGTGCTTGGCTGTGAACTGCCAGCTGCTCTGTGGAAGGAAGATGTGGCAGGCTGCTTCCGTGAGGATTACAACCTTGGATAATGTAGTCCACAAAGACAGAGTTCCACATCCTGCTTTGCTGAGTAGTGACTGGGGGCTTCAAAGCTCTTGAGTGGCCATCTAAGGTGCAGTTATGGATTGCTCCCTGTTCAGATCAAAGAAGAGTGATGAAAATGGAAACAATTAGTCCTGTATTCTAAGGGACTGTGGGAACAGCCATCCGCACAACCCTGAGACCTGAAGAACCAGATGGTGCCTGGCTCCCACTCTCACTGCTCTGGAAAGAACCACATGAGAAGGTCCTGGGTAAAGTGTGAGAAAAATGTGCAACAAGTTTCAAAATCCTAACAAAGACCAGGCTTAAATGGTTGGAGAGAAGCTGGTGGAACACCCAAGACGACTACGTCTCTTTGTCCCCCTTCAGGTCTGGCAGTGAACTCACTCCCACAGCTCAGTTCTCAGCCCACACACTAAACTGGTCTGTAAGGGGAACAACAGCACTAAGGAGGTACACACACCTCAGAATAAGCAACCTTTTGAGATCAAAAGGGCAGCATTTCCAGAGGACAAAGTTCAGAAGGGTTAGGAAAGGAGGCGGCATGGAAACAGGAGATACAGGGAGGGAGAGGGACAAGTGACTAATGTGACATTAGGGGCATGGAACAAAGTGTTTGTGAATTGTGGAATGGATCTGCTCTGTAAACCTTCACCCAATTGACAACTAACAACTTACAATAAAAACTTTTAGAAAAGATTACAGCCTTGAAGACCCTACGGGGCAATTCTACTCTGTCCGTTGGGTTGCCTTGAGTCAGAATTGATTTGACAGCAGTGGGTTTGGGGTTTTGTTTGGTTGTTTGATATATGAGGAGGAAGTGGGATTTGGTCTGTGTTGATAAGCAAATCTTTGGGAAACTTACATACCAAGTAATGTTTTAACATTGAGACTTCTGCTTCTGATCAACATGTCCTTGACACTGCAGTTAGTAGTCCAGTTCCTATCCTGCATCACCACACCAGGACTCCATGTTACAAAGTGGATGACTCTATATAAAGATAAATGAGCTTGGGACTAGAGGTGGGAATACAGAGGGACTGAAAAAACGAAAGGAAAAATCTAAAATTAGACTGTGATGATTGTACAAGTGTGTAAATGTATACTTTCAAAAGGTTAGTGTGATGGCATGGACATTTGTTGTTACGTGCCATTGAGTCGATTCTGACTCATAGTGACCCTGTATTTGATTTCCGACGAGTAGCTGGTGAGTTTGAACCACTGATCTTGTAGTTTAAACCAACACTGCAGTTCATTGCTTATCCTACAGTGTCATACCAGGATTCCTGGTATGTAAATTACACCCAATAAAGTTAATCTCTCCATCACCCGTCTGTCAGTTTGTTGTCTGTCAGTGAGTTGCACTGTGGTGTTCTGCGTGGTGCTGTGATGCTGGAAGCTATGCCACTGGTATTTCAAACACCAGCATGACCACCCATGGTGGACAAGTTTCAGCTGAGCTTCCAGACTAAGACACAGACTCGTTAGAAGATGAGGCGGAACATTTCTGAATGTTTAGCCACTGGAAACCTTATGAAGAGCAGCAGAACATTGTCAGATACAGTGTCGGAAGATGAAAACATTATGAATAATTGTCAGATATAATGCCAGAAGATGAGCCCCTTAGATTGGAAGGCACTCAAAATGAGACTGGGGAAGGGCTGCCTCCTCAAAGTAGAGTTGACTGTGATGATGCAAATGGACCTTTATTTGCTAATGGGGCAGAACTCAAAATGAGGAGAAACAGCTGCAAACATCCATTAATAATTGGCACATGGGCTCTACACAATAAACAAAGAAGAAGGGTCAGTAGTTGGAAAATATGTCTGTCTCTCATACTTCACACATGTTATCAGAAGGGACCAGTCCCTGGAGAAGGCTGTTATGCTTGGTAGAGTAGAGGGTCTGTGAAAAAGAGGAAGTCACCCCAATGAGATGGATTGGCACAGTGGAAGCCACAGCAATGATGTCAAGCATAGCAATGACTGTGAGGATGACGCAGGACAGGACAGTATTTCGTTCTGTTGTGCATAGTGTCACTGTGAGTCGGAGTTGACTCAACAGCACCTAACAACAATGAAGTGAATTCTTATTGCTGTTAGAGTGATTTATTCTAACAACCTTTTCCCTCACCTGTCAGTGTCAATTTGTAATATCTTAGAAAACCCATTCCTACTACTGGCTTATTAGGACCATGATCAGCGAAAATGGGCAGTGAGGGCAGACGAGTGTGCAGAGTGTAGGTGATGTGTGAGTTAGTGTGGGGATGCTGGGGTAGTGGGGTAGCTCTTTTGTGTTCTCAGAAGGATAGTAGAGCCGAGTGCTGGCCTTCTGGGATACTTCTGAGGTAGGTCACCATGTGAGTGAGGGCATAGACATGTATAGGCAGTTGTGCATATAAAGAAAAACTGAGACGCAGAAAACATCTTAATTCTTAAATGTTTTCCACAGATCACGGAGAACACTGAAGATACATCAAAGTGAACCAAAGAATCGCTTCTCTGTTACAGATGCAGAAAATGAAACACTATAAGGTAAGAGAAATTAAGAGAGATTTAATTCTTCCTTCTTAGAGTGAAAGACAAGCTTAAATTATTGTACCATGAAACACAGCCTGTAGTTCTGCAAGTTGTCTGTCTTCTATACTGTGAATTGATTCAGGTTGGGAATCATGTCAGTACAACCTAAAGTTGCATTGGTTCAAAGATGATTTTTTCTCTAGCAAGTTAAATGTGTTGAAGTGGTTAGAAACAAGCCTTCTCACAACTAAAGAGAAAGTCTTAGCAATGTATAAACCTAAACCAAACTTGTTGCCATCGAGTTGGTTCCACCTCACAGGAACCTTCCAGAACAGAATATAACTGCTGCCCCACAGGATTTCCAAGGCTGATACTGGCACGGTAGCAGAGAGCCCCTCCTTCCCTGAATCGTCCACCTTTTGGTTAGCCGCTGAGACTTTAACATTACCGTCAGTGCTCCTTTAGCAATATACAGAGAAATATATTTTCATGTGTATTTAAAAAGATGAAAACTCGGTGATTTTCATCACAATGAGTGGCTATTAAAAAGATTCAAAACCACTCTTTTGTTGTTGTTTACTGTGTTAAGGGATCCAGGGAGGTTACAAGTGGAGATGAAAAAGCTGTGAAAATATTTCACCTTGTGTGTAAAACATTGATTCATGAAGAAGGCCATCTCTAGATCATGGTTTTAATATTGATGAAAACAGTTTCTGTTTGGAGCAATTGATTTCAAGGATCTTTATATCAAAGTAAGAAATAAAAGCCAAAAAGTTTAAAGCTGCAGAGAACAAATAA
>NW_006408610.1:289021-292194 GCF_000296735.1 Chrysochloris asiatica | reverse complement strand
TAATCAATGTAATGAAACAAGTTATATGAATTGTTGAATGTGAAACTGATGATGTGCCCTGTAAACTTTCACTCAATGCACAATAAAAACCTTAAATTAAAAAAAAAAAGAAAGAAAGAAAGAAAAGTTTAAAGCTGCAAAGGACAGGCCAAATGTGTCTCAGTGCTAACAGCATGGAAATTTAGGTAGGGACTGTTACAGCTCAGTCTAGAAAGTTCCAAACCTCTTTCTAAAATTATCAAGCCATCCTATGCAGGCATTAAATTCTCTAGCTTTTATATCCTTCATCTTCCTTTTTCTTGAAGTTGCCATATAATGCCTTTGCTTTTTATCTAATCACATTACAGCCTGTAGGAATGCCTTCCTTTAGCAGTTCTGTAGATATTATCATATTCAATGCATGAGGCAGTATAAAAGAAACTGGAAAGCACCTGAGTAGTACATCAGACAAATACATGGGTGGTTGAACTTTCCTTGCATAACTCTAAATAAAATGACCTTTTCTTTACTAACACCTTGTGATTGCGTTACAATTGTGAGCTCATTACAATTATAAGATGGGTAGTTCCTGCATTAGGTCATACATATTTTACTAGTAACTTGACACAAATAATATGCTGCCATGGATTTTACATAATTAAAGAATCTTCACCAAATATACATGGTTTCTTTGTCAGGTAAACTATGTCTGGTGGTGGTGATGCACCGTAGAGTTGGTTCTGACTCATCACGACCCTGTATAGGGTCTCCAAGGCTGTAAATCATTACGGGAGCAGAAAGCCTCATCTTTCTCTTTTGGAACCACTGGTAGTTTCAAACTGCTGACCTTGAGATTAGCAGCCCGACTCGTAATCACTATGCTACAGAGCTCCTCCAATTATGTCTACTGCTTACCAAATCAAACTATTACTAAAAGAATTAATTCTGTTGCAGGTTTTGAGGATATAGTGGAACTTCTTTCTAACAGATGATTTCCTGTGAGACTAGTTTATGAACAAATGGCTTTAATAGCAGCTTTAAACTGACTGGAATGCCAAATACTTTCCTTTTTTTGCCAAATACATTTTTGGACAAACCTCTTTCTCATTACAATTTAAGGAGTTTTCAACTATATCTATTGCGTTCTTATGTATTGAAGTCACCAGCATCACTGTTCATAGGATTTGTCTCTCAGTGCTATAGTCTGTAAGCCCATTCTTAAACAGATTGCTAACTTTATAATACTGGGACAGTAGGATAAGCACTGGACTACTAACCAAAGGTCTGCGGTTGAAACCGACAAGCAGCTCTCAGAAACTCTATGCAGTGTTGCTGTGAGTCGGAACCGACTTGATGTCACACGACAATAACTTAGGATGCAGAACAACACAGAAGAGTTTTGTTGAACTTGTGTCCTGCAGTTTGGCGTATTATCTTCTCTAAGCAGGAGAAACATTTAGAGCAGGGGTTATTTCTTTAGTAAATCTGAATTCAATGGGAAGAGAAGTTGGGTTGCTTGAAAGGATTTTTTCTTCTCTGGGTTGAGTTGTCCCTGCACTTTCCTAAGTGGTAAGAATCCTGCTTTGCTTTCTGAAGTCCAGCTAGTGGGAAACCCTGTTGTAGTGCACACTGCTATTTGAAATGGGAAGAGAGCTAGGGGTGAAGACTCCCCCATACACCATGGTGTTTCGGGTTCCCTGACAGCAGTGACTACACAGACAATTCCGGGTAACAGCTCTCTTTTTGTCGGGTTCCTGCCCTAAATCTTGATCTAGTCTCCTGAATATTCTGGAGAGAATGATATATGGAAGAGAGGAATGGAAGAAACTCAGCAAGATTGCCATATGCTGCTCACTGGCCCAGGTAAAGACATGCTAGCTAGAATACGGTCATCCCCACCCCTCCACCCACACACCCACACTCTAGATATTAGAAGCCTCTTCTTTAGGGGCCATCACATTATACATCTGGCATAGCTCACCAACATTTCTGTGTGGGTGCTCTGGGAAAGTTACCCCAAAATTGAGTGGCTTAAAATGACATTCATTATAGTCACAAACATACAATATGGGCAGGACTTGAAGGGGACAGAGCAGCACTGCTGCGTGTGGTACAGTGGAGGCGGATCAAGGCTGTGGACTGGGATCACCTGGCAGCTGGTGTGGCTGTCAGCTCGGCCTTCTCTAGGCATCATGTCAGATGCCTATGTTTAGTAAAGCCAAATTCAATGGGAAGAGAAGTTGGATTGCTTCTTCACAGGCTGGTGGCTGGAGGAGCATCCCAAGAAAGGGGCTCAGGCAGAGCCTCAAAAGTCACACAGCCATCCCTCTGTTCTGTCACCAAGGCAAGCAACGGCAGAAGGGAATGCCACCTTTTGGTGGGAGGAGTGTCGTTGATGTTATGAAATTAGACATGTTTTCAAGCATTTTCATGGGCTTTTTTTGGGGGGTGGTGAAGTAGAGGTCCTTGGACATGGCTGATTGCCCCAAGGTCTGAAGTTTCTTTCTATTGTCTGGGAAGGTGTGAGAAAGGACTCTCCCATTTGAAGATACAGTTGATCCTTGAACATCGCAGGGGTTAGGGGCCCTGTCTCCCACAGAGTTGAAAATCCATGAGTAATTTCTGACTCCCCCAAATTTCTGACCAGGAGCCAGTACTGTAAACAATGAATTCACAGACTTTGTATGTTGTACGTACGTACTATACGGAGTCCTGGTGTGGCACTGTTAGATAAACACTGGATTGCTAACCACAAGGTCAATGGTTCATACCCACCAGCAACTGCTCAGAAGCTCTATATAAAGTCACTATGAGTTTGAACTGACTCGATGGCACATAACAACAATGCACTATACACTGTATTCTGGCAATAAAGTAAGTTAAAAAATATTTTAAAAATCATAAGGAAAAGAAAACACATTTACAGTACTGTACTGTATCGATACCATAAGTTTACACCTTCTGTTTACAAGTTGAATCCCCTTCACGTTGAGTAGGCTGAGGAGATGGAGGAAGAAGAGAGGGTGAGCTTGCTGTCTCCAGGCAGCAGCAGATGAGGTGGAGAAGATAGAAGGGGAGGCAGGCACACTTGGTGTAACTTTAATGAATACATCATTGTCCTTCAATTTCTCCTAATTACATATTTTTTAAAAAATGTGAAGCCACTGAATTATAACTTTCACAGGTTTACAAAA
>NW_006408610.1:287099-288921 GCF_000296735.1 Chrysochloris asiatica | reverse complement strand
AGGGTGAGCTTGCTGTCTCCAGGCAGCAGCAGATGAGGTGGAGAAGATAGAAGGGGAGGCAGGCACACTTGGTGTAACTTTAATGAATACATCATAATTTGTCTGACAGTTTTGCTTTCTCATCTCTCAAAAATGTTTCTATATAGTACTTCATCCACCTGACTGCATTTGCACAAAACAACAGCGTTAGCCTGTCCCTTTCTGCCTTAAATGCTGGTGCTTGCTTCTTCTTCCTTACAAATAAATGTCCTTTGTAGCACTTCCCCCCAGAATACAGCACTTTTGTCTGGATTAAAAACCTGTTCAGGCAGCTATCCTTTCCCCTCGGTGATTCTGTCTGCTGCCTTTTGATTGGCAGAAGCTGCTTCTCTTGTTACTTGACATTTTTTATGCTGAACCTGTTTCTAACATTATCAAGCCATCCTTTGCTAGCATTAAATTCTCTAGCTTTACATCATTCATCTTCCTTTTGCTTGAAGTTATAATGCCATTGCTTTTTATCTAAGCACATGACGGCATGTAGGGATGCCTTTCTTTAGCAATTCTGTATCCAAATAAAAGCAGCATCTTCAATTCGAGATAAAACGATTTTTTACCAGATCCAAGATTTTCATGCCTGTTGGCATAGCTGTGGCAATGGCTTCATAAATGTCTTTTTCTTTTTTTCACAATGGTCCTTACACTGGATACCATTTACCTTGAAATGGCAGCAGCTGCAGACCTCAGTCGACAGCACATATTAAGCAATTTAACTTTTCTTCCATTAATTTTTTCTGCTGCTTGAGAGCACTTTCAGCATCATTAGTGGCATTCCCGTGTTCTTCATGATGTTATTCAGGAGTTATGGTATTGTACTAAATAAACATCATGGAAAACACACAAACATTGCAAGAGATCACTTTGTATTGTGATAGGCAGTTGATAGGAGAAACTAACATTTGCACACATATTAGCGTCACACTGCGTTTTAAGCAGATACAACAGTTGCGTTCGCCACAATCGTAACAAGAGTTAACTATAAAATGGTTACATTAGGACAGTGTGTAGGACAGTTAACATTTAATACTTCTTTACATTTACTTACATTCCCTCAACTACAAGTGGCACCATGTACAGTCGGTGTAACTTTTGTTAAATTTCAGCATTTTAAATAAAATTAGGTACCTCATGCGGTGCTGCGGGATCAGCACTGTACTGCTAGCCACAAGGTAGGCAGTTCAAACCCACCAGCTGCTCCTCAGAAACCCTAGTTGGAACTGACTTGACGGTACTTCACAACAAATGAGTAATTGGGGGCATGGTGGTTTTGTAGGATAAACACTGAATGGTGAATCACAAGGTATGCAGTTTGAGCCCACCAACTCTTTCTCCACAGGAGAAAGATGAGGTTATCTGCTCCCACAAAGATTTACAGCCTCGATATACAGAGTCGCTATGAGTCGAACCAACTCAACAGCACTTAATGACTATGTTGAGCATCTTTTCATATGTTTGTTGTCCATTTGTTATCTTCTTTGAAGAGAAGTCTATTCAAGTCAGCTTATTTTTAAATTGGTTGTTGAGTTTAATAGTATATTTGAGGGTAAATCAAAGTATTGCTACTCGGGGGGTTCCATTTGCTACCTGCATGGGTTTATTCCAAACAAAACATGTTTAAACATGTCTCTGCCATCAGTGAATGGCTGCAGACAAGCTCTCAGTCTTGCACTCCTCTTAGGGTGATTTAAGAAAAAGGGTCCAAGTAAGGGAACCTGCTGGGCCGCTTAAATTCAAAGCAGAGGTCAGCTCAAGTTATGGCAGTTGTTTCTAGGGACTCCAAAGA
>NW_006408610.1:261451-285824 GCF_000296735.1 Chrysochloris asiatica | reverse complement strand
ATGTTGTTGTTGTTAAGTGCCGTTGAGTCGGTTCTGACCCATAGCGATCCTGAACAGGGTTTCCAAGGCTGTAAATCTTTACAGCAGCAGAAAGCCTCATCTTTCCCGCGTGGAGCAGCTGGTAGTTTCGAATAGTTGTTGTTGTAACATGCCGTGGTCGTGGAGTCGGTTCTGACTCATAGCGACCCTGCACAGGGTTTCCGAGGCTCTAAATCTTTATGGGAGCAGAAAGCCTCATCTTTCCCCCGTAGAACAGCTGGTAGTTTCGAACTGCTGACCTTTTGGCTTGCAGCCCGATTCGTAACCACTGCGTTACCAGTGCTCCTTATTTATCGGTTTTTGTTTGGTTTGTTTTAGATTTCATCTGTGATTCATTCTGAGTTTTGCATACGGTTCTTTCATATGCGTCTATCATTTTCCCAGCATAATTTCTTGAAAACTGTTCCAGTGAAGTAGTATCTCTTTCTTTAGTTTTTCTCAGTGTACAAGTCTTTTATTCTGCTAAATTATTTCTCTTATTTTTTATGTAAATGGTATCTTTGAAATTTCATTTTTCGATAGTTAATGTTCCTTGTAACCGTTGACCTTGCTAAATTGTTAGCTCATGTAGCCTTGCTGTAGCACCCCAGGATTTTCTGTGTTCACAGTCTTGCCATCTACAAGGGGCCAATTTTCCTTTTCTTGCCTTGTTGCCCTGGTCATAACCCCCACTGTAATGGCGAAGGAGTGGTGGGAGTGAGCATTCTTGTTCCCAATCTTGTTGGGAGGGGGTGGGGGTGGGGGTATGAATGTGTTAAATTTTCAGCATGAAATATTAGCTGTAGATTCCTTTACCAGAGTAAGGAAGTTCCTTTAGAAGTCCATTACAAATGGATGTTCAATTTTGTCATATGTGTTTTTAGGATCTAGTCAGATGATGACTTTTCACTTTTATTATATTCACAGGAATTATTACTGATATGACTCCTGATGTGGTACTGTAGGATAAATGAGCTGGACTGAAAGGTCAGTTTAAGCTGCAAGGTCAGCAGTTCAAACCCACCAGCTACTGCTCAGAAACCCCATCTACACAAGGTCACTATGAGCTGGAACTCACTTGACAGCACTTATCATTATTGATTTTAATGTGAAGCCAAACTTGTTCCTAGAATTAACCACAATTTGTCATAATGTAAGAATCTCTTTTAATATATTGCTACATTTTCTCATGACAGAATCTTTTTTTGGCTCAGTATCATCAGCCAAAATAAAGGGCAGGCTATAGAACAGTGTCAATTGCTTATATGCAAGTTCAGGCCAAAGCTAAAGAAAATTAAAACAAATTCATGAGAGCCAAAATATGACTCTGAATATAGTCCACCTGAATGTAGAAACCATCTCAAGTACAGATTTGATGCATTACAACAAAAGTCTCACTTTTAGGATTAAAATGTGCATAAGAAAGATGAGGCTTTCTGTTCCCATAAAGATTTACAGCCTCGGAAACCCTGTACAGGGTCACTATGAGTCGGAACCGACTCCACGGCACATAACCACCACCACCACCCAACCATGGCATTTTCAATAACCTCGTATGTATATGAAAGTTGGATAGTGAGTAAGGGCGACCGTAGAAGATCAATGTATTTGAATTATGGTAGAGAAGAATGTTAAAAGTACCCTGGACTGCCAGAAAAACAAACAAATCTGCCTTGGAAGAAATACAGCCAAAATGCTCCTTAGAAGCCACGATGCTGAGAAGTCTCTGTTACTTAAGACACATTGTCAGGAAGGAACAGTCCCTGGAGAAGGATGTCATGCTTGGTAAAGTGGAAAGTCAGCAAAACAGAAAGACTGACACAGTGGCGGCATCAGTGTGAGGATGGCACAGGACTGGGCAGTGTTTCCTTCTGTTGTGCCTTTGGTCACTATGAGTCGAGACTGACATGACAGCACCTAACAAATTAGAGGGTAGGTTCATATTAACGAGGGTGGAAGGGAAGGCAAAAAGAAAAATGCAAGATGCCAGTTAAAAGCAGCACCAACTTGACAATAATGATTTTGAGAGTATTTTTAAAGCTATTTTAAGGTGTGAAGTCATATTCATTGATGTTTGTGTTTACCACATATGCAGGACTCTTCCTTGGTGTAGCTCAGACTCCAGCTGGAGTAATCTATACTCTATAGCATAGGTGGTCAGGTTCTAATGAATGTTCTAAGCTTCTAGTGTCCCTGGCATTTATTTTTTCCTTTTTTGTGTTTGTTCTTCTAGCTTAGTAGTATTGACAGATTTGTCTTCCAGCTCACTGGTTCTGCCTTCCATCTCTTCTGTTCTACTCCTTTGCCCTTTCAGAGTATTGTCTATTTCTGATATTCTAATACTGATCATTTGGACCTCTTTCTGTAGGTTTTGAATTGTTTCCAATGCTGTATCTAGTTTCTGTAGTGCTTTCCTGGCTTCTTCCATATTTTTCTCAACTCCATTGTAAAGTGTTTTGGAACATTTTATAATAATTTTTCTGAATTCCTTCTCAGGCATTTCCAATGCCTGCCCTCCTTCCAGAATAGAGTCCAAGTCTACCTCTAGGTCATTTGTCTCAGACATTTTGTTTCTGGAAATGTGCTGATATGGTCATCTGCTTTTGCTTCTTGGACATGTATAGTGTTTGTCTGTGGCCTTAATAATTATGTGTTTTGGTATTTTTTATGCTGATTGCTTTCAGGAAGATGTGATCAGGATATGGGTTTCCCTTTTCACTCTTCTTATTGTTTAACGCAAATTAACTTTCACAGGTGTTGTCTGTTTCCCTGGTATATGGCAGTTGGTATTCGTTCTTGCCTGGGTTTTGGTGTTTATAGAGTATGATTGTAGATTGGCTATAGCTGACTCTTCTTGTGTAATATATGAAGAGAAAGAGTCCTCCAAAGGTAGAGTGGGGAGCATATAACAGCAAAACAGCACAGCACACACAAAAAAAGAGAACCCTCCCCCCAAAAAAAAACAGCAACAACAAAAACTAGACTGAATACTGCAGTCTATAATCACAGAAAAGAAAAAAAATCTGTGGCCTAATATGAATATGACTTTAATGTCTTCTCTTCAGCTTCTTGCTTTCAAAGCTGCCTGAGAGATTTCAAGATGCCAGTGTTGGTTGTTATGCTATACCTCAGGCTTTAATTGAATTTTCGGCCTGTTTTGTTTTTAACCTCTCTTTCCCGCTCTACAGCCTTGTCCTGCCCTTTCCCGTGTTAAAAAACAAAAGACAAAAAACATTCAGGGCCTGCTCTTGGCCTGAGTATCTGTGCACGTGTGTGGCAGAAGAACCCACCTGTGGTGAGGGTGGGGGTGTCCACTCGCTCAGGCTCCCCCTCTAGTCACCAGAATGGAGGTGCACAAACAGTGGGCTCGCCAATGGCCAGATAACCATTAAAAAAAAAAAATCAGAACAAAGCAAAACCGACAAAGTATATTGTCTGTCTTTGCTCCAAGGTTCCCGCGGCATTTTTCTGTGGTGTTTCTGCTTCCCCATTTGATCTTGCCCACGATGTTGGCTCCGGGCCTCCGAGCCCATCCCAGCAGATTCAAAAGTACACGATTTTTTACTTCTGCTTCAAGTTCCACTAGCTATGAGCCTTCAAAATTTTAAGATATTCCTAGCTCTGTGGTTCTCAGTTTTGGAGCTCAGCCCTGGATCTGCTTTGCCTGGTATTCTGTGGTATTGCTGATGGCGAACTTCACTGCACCTCCACCCTAACTGCCATCAAGCCTCCCTGGCATTTATTTTGAAGGGCATTTCCTTTGTACTACTATCAGCTGATAATTTTCCCAAGCATGTTAATGAGAGGTCTGCAGTTATTACTTATTTTTGTACACCATCCTCCACCCTTCTGAATGGTTTTAAGTTTCAGTAACTTTTTCAGCAACTTGTCATGTGTCTTGGTCTATGTGTAGTTTTTTTTGTGTGTGTGTGTGTATGCTTGTTCAGCTTTGTGTTTGATGTTCTTGGATTTGTGGGTGTTACCTTTTTGAGAAATCAAATTTGGACCATTTTCATCATTTCTTCAGCTGTGTTTCTATGTCCCTTTGGCTTCTGGTACAGCCTGCTACTGCCACACAGTTCACGGCCACTCGGCTTCTCGTCTTAGTCCTTTTCCTCTAGACTTCATTTTGGATACTTTCTGCTCAACTTTACGGTACTGAAGAGCACTTGACTTCTGTTGACAAGGTTGGTGAGTAGTAACCTTCAGACCCATTCAGGGGCCTAAGAAAGGTCTGGCAGTCTGCTCTGCAGAAGTCACAGCCTGGGGAGCCCTGGAAAGCCATCTGACTCTGCACACGGTGTGTCACCTGTGTCACCGAGAGTCAGAATGCACTTGGCAGCAATTGGTTTGGAGACTTTTGTTACTCGATCTTTGGTTAGGCCCATTAAGTAAATGGTTCATTTCAGATATTGTTATTCATTTCTAGAAGTTGCATTTGGTTCTTATTTATACGTGGTGGTGGTGGTTATGTGCCGTGGAGTCGGTTCCGACTCACAGTGATCTTGTACAGGATTTCCAAGGCTATAAATCTTTACAGGAGCAGAAAGCCTCATCTTTCTCCTGCAGAACGGCTGGTAATTTTGAACTGCTGACCTTGAGGTTAACAGCCCGACTCATAACTAGTATGCTACCAGAGATCATTTATTTATATGTATATCCTTTATTTTCTGTTAAAACCTTGAACATGTTTATAATAATACCTAAAATATTTGTGTCCATCCACGTTAAGTACCATTCATACTATACTGTTCATGTCTAAGCCGGATGCTCTTCTCATTATTCCTGTAACACCCTGACACCTAGTGCCGTAGCCCTGAATCTTGTGTTGACGATTTACCTTCTTTCACTAAACCAATGCTGCTTCCTGAGCTAGCAGGGATTCTGCACCTTCCCAAACCCCAGAGCAATGTCGGAAGACAGTTTAAACTGTCACAACTGGGAGGTGCTACTGGTAGCTAGTGAGTAGAGGCCAGGGAGGCTATGTTGTCAGCACCCACAACTTCCTTGTGCAGAACATCTAGAAAGAAGATGACTAAAGAGGTTTGAACAACACCATAAACCAACTAAATCTGGCAGACATCTGGAACTATCCGCCTAACAAGTGCTCCCTGTATACTCTCCAGCACGGTCACAAAGCAAGCCTGATGACAGAAGATTGGAACTGTTCCTATCATAGTGGAAGAAACTAGAAATTTACAGAAGGAAACTTGGAAAAGATACAAATACCTGGACATTAAGCACTTGCATAATCATTGGGTTGAAAAGGAAATCAGGGGACACTTGATTAGGACTTGGTAAGGGCAGTGCTTAGAAACCATTTACAGCGGCAACTATAAAAGAAGGGGTCCTTCTTTGGTACCTAGTTTATAACAATAGACTCTTAGCTATGACAACAAAAAATGTAAGCAACAAAATAAATAGATTAACACGGACTTCATCAAATTTAAGGACTTATGTGCTGCATCAAAGGATTTTATCAACAAAATGAAAATAAAAATCAACCTACATGCTTGGCTCCTACGCTAACGATGAGTGAAATGCAAATAAAACCCCAATAAGGTATTAGCCAAGAAGCTCTGATAGCGTAGTGGTTATGAATCAGGCTGTTAATCTCACGGTCAGCAGTTCGAAACTACCAGTTGTTGCATGGGACAAAGATGAGGCTTTCTACTCCCATAAGGATTTACAGCCTCAGAAACCCTGTACAGGGTCGCTATGGGTCGGAACTGACTCCACGGTACATAACAACAACAAAGGTATTGGCCAGTATCATCCCACAAGCTGTGGCTAAACACGCGAAAAATGTCAAGGATGTAGAGAAATTTAACTTTCATCCACTGCTAATAGGAATACAAAAATGATACAGCCACTAAGGGAAAGTTAAACATAAAACTTTTGACCCAGCCACATGGATGAATCTTGAAAACATTATGCTGAGTTAAGTACATTAATCACAAAAGAACAAATGTAATCTCATTCACGACATGACTAAACCAGGCAGATGCAGAGTAGGGCAAAGTCTACTAGCGGTTACCAGAGGTAGGAGAGAGGGGACGCATTTACAGGAAGCATGTTCTGTTATGGGATTTGGCAACAGGGATTGTTGACAGTTACACTTGAGTTATTAATTGATGGCACTAAATTGTACACCCGAAACAAATATAAATTTGTACACCTGAAACAAATACAAATTGTGTTTTCACAATTTAAAACAAATCTGGTACTGGTATAAAGTACCCATAGACTAATGGGATAGAACTGAGAGTCCAGAAATAGGTTCATATGGCTGTACAAGATTAATACTGAAACAGGGCAGTGAGCGGTGCTGAGCTGTTAACGGAATTTCATATTCAGAGAAATGAAGGTGGACCCATACCTCACTCAAAATACATAACTCAAAATGGATCAAAGACATGTCTGTAAGAATTAAGACCAGAAAATTCATAGCTAAAAACCAAGGTAATACTTCTTGACCTAATTTTTGATAATATTCTTAGATATGATGCTGAAAATATAAATGACAAAAAGACAAAATAGAAAACTTGGGACTTCATCAAAATTAAAAATTTTTTTGCATCAAAGGAATTTATAACAAAGATAAAGCCTGTAGATTGGGAGAAAATTTGGGGGAACCATGTATCAGATTAAGATCTTAATATTCCAGAGTATATAAAGAGCTCTTACAACTCAACAAATAGGAAAAGGATATGAATAGATATTTCACCAAAAAAGATACAAATGGCCAACAAGCACATGGAAAGATGTTCAATGTCATTAATCATTATGGAAATGCAAATCAAAGCCACGAGAAAATATCCACCACCACCACCACCACCGCCACCAACAGGATGGCTATGGTCAAAAAGGCAGAAACAACCAAACAGGAAAAGGATATGAATAGATATTTCACCAAAAAAGATACAAATGGCCAACAAGCACATGGAAATATGTTCAATGTCATTAATCATTATGGAAATGCAAATCAAAGCCACGAGAAAATATCCACCACCACCCCCACCCCCGCCACACACAGGATGGCTATGGTCAGAAAGGCAGAAACAACCAATGTTGCCAAGGATGTGACGAACTAGGAACCCTGACCACTGCTAGCAGAAATGCAAAATGGATACAGCACTGTGGGGAAGTTTGTCAGTCCCTCAAAAACTGAAACATACAACTACCTGCTTCTTGGCACTGAGTCAACTCCAACTCGTGAAGACCCAACACATGTGCAGAGTAGGACCACTCTACACTGTTCTCAACACTGTGGCCTTTCAGAAACGGGACGTCAGAACTGTCCTGCAAGGCACTTTTGGGTGGGTCTGAACTGGCAACCTTTCAGCCAGTAGTCAAGCACTTAATGGTTTGTGCTATCGAGAGACCCCTTCAACTGCTAGATCTAAATCAAGAACAGAAATGAGAAACATCAACAATACTTGTATAACAATGTCCACAGCAGGAAATAGCCAAAAAGGTGGAGCGCGCCTGAACGTCTACCAAAAAACAATTAATGGGTAAACACTGCACGTGCAATGGAATGTGGCTCAGCCATAAAGACAGATGAAGTCCCAGTACATACGTCACCATGGACGTGGACGGTGGTGATGGTTACATAATGAACATGAATGATGTGCCATTGAGTTATACCCACAAAAACATCAAGAAATGGCAAATGTTATATTTTTACCAGACATAGCAAAATTAGCTGACCCCACGCTGTTAGCTCCATGAAAGCCAATTCTATGTTACTTATTTAGTTGTGACAAAACCTTGAACAGAATATTTGGGGGTTGTGGTGGCTGTGTGCCCTCGGGTTGGTTGTGACTCATAGTGACCCAGTATTGAGTTCCTGAAAGTGGCTAGTAGGTTTCAACTGCCAACCTTGCAGTTAGCAATCCAATGCTTACCCTACAGCACTACATAGGACTCTGAATTTTGGTAAGACATCAATGTCAAGGCATTGGGTTCCAAATTCTCCACAATCTGACCACTTGTGCTGAAAATTAAAGTTAATGAATACATCATTGTCCTTCAATTTCTCCTAATTACATATTTTTTAAAAAATGTGAAGCCACTGAATTATAACTTTCACAGGTTTACAAAATAGAAATATCCCACAGACTATTCCTACCAAAACATGAAATGACGCTTACTGGCTTCTACCCATGTTTCCTACTTTGTGTGTTCTTATAACCTGCCTCAGTTGTGGTATAAGGCAGAAGTCAAATTTACAAAATAAAAATATGTCTTGCAAATATTTTAACTGCTCTTCCTTGTATAGGACCAATATTAAAAATACTTCTTGGCAACACACTCTAGTCCTGGTGTGGTACTGTGGGCTAATGCGTCAGACTGTGAAGTTGTTCGAACTGCAAAGTCAGTGGTTCAAGCTCACCAGCTGTTCCTTGGAAACCCCATACAAGGTCCCTATGGGTCATAATCAACTCAACGGCACATAACAACACAAAGGGCCACCAAGTTTCAACTCACAGCGAGCTGTCTAGGTTTCCAAATAGCTGGTTTGAACGGCTGACATTGCAGTTAGTGTCCACTGCTGATCCTACAGCTCCATAGCAGGATTTCCTTAATATACTGTAAGTGTCATCAAGCCAGTTCTGACTCATAGCAACCAAGTATAGGGCTTCTAAGGAGCAACTGGTGGGTATGAACTACCGACCATGCAGTCCTGTGTTTACCCTCCAGCACCACACACCAGGACTACTAGGGAGGCTTCAAAAAGTTTGTGGAAAAATTCCAGTATCTTTTCATTTACATTTTTTCATGAACCTTTTGAAGCCCCTTCCTAAGAATTTTGTTCTTTTAACAAGAATGTTATTACTAATGCTTAACTGTGTTTTTATTGTTTTAGGACTTTCATTAAGCAGATTCATATCCTGTGTCTACATTTGAAAATCAAGTTATCATCCATATCTGATGGTTTTCCCTATCAAGAGGACCTGGAGTGTAATGTTTGCATTACAATGAATTTATGAGCAGTGTTACTCTGGCCTCTACTTGTGTGGCACAAAATGGCCAAAGTCCGTTGTTTTTTCTGTTTCTGCAGATTGCATAGTCCTCAGAATTTAAAGTCTTGCTATTGTTAATTCTTTCCATATTCATGGTGCTACATTTGCAGTATCCATCAGTGGCTAAACTCTGGGCGGCCTGACTTGAATGGGACGCTAGTGAAGTAAACGGGTGATAAGCGAGACGGAGCGCGTGTCAAGGGAAGATGGCTTGCTGGCTTTCTCACCGTGCAGGGGGCGGCCATGTCTAAGTCTTCTTAGTCTCAAGGATTACCATTCTTCTCTCCCATATGTTGCTACTTTGCTTTTCAGGGCTTTAGTTCTACCTGAATTAAAGGGAATGGAAAAATATACCCTTGGAACAACCTGTTATAAAACTAATTGCAGCCACTGAAATTATTCTTTGAAAATTTTTAAAGGAAATCAGTATCTTAAAATGCTTGATTAAATAAACCTTTGTGTCCTCTGATCATCACTTGAAAGAGGTGGCTCAACTCAGCGTGAAGACACTTGGTACAGATGAGGGAGCTTCATAAAGTTTGTGGAACTATCCTGTTACTGTTACTTCCATTTTCCTAAGAACCCTTTGAAGCCCCCTTGTACACACTTTTTGTACTCACCTCAATGTTTTCGCATGATCAATTTACCAGCTTCATAAATGACTGCAATGCTTGTCAATTCTGGGAATTTACAGTGTTTTATGCAACACGGTATGTCTGTTAGCTGAAACAACTGTAGTTGTTCCTTTAGTACTTGCTTTTCCATTAGCCAGGCCTTTTACAACCGTTAACAAATTAAGCACACAAATTTCACTAAAACTGAGGCAGTCTTTGCTCTCTTCTGCATCACTGCTGTTTCTATTGGGACAACTCCTCCCCTAGTTATGGTTATACTGAGGGTCTAACCATGAAGCCAGATGACTATTATCCACACAGGCCCCAAGGCACAGCTATACCAATGACCTGTACCATCTTCAAATCCTGTCTGAAATGACCCTGCAGTAGATTCTCCTTTGAAAAAGAACAGAGAAAACATTTGATATGAATATAAACGAGGAAATAAAACAATCCAGGCATCAGGCTCACTTTGTTCATGTTTTCAGTGTTTAAAGTCCATTTTCCTGTACTATTCCACCAACTCTTGTTGCTATCAAGGATACAATTTATGAAACATTTTCCTTATGTGTTATAAGCAATTTCAAAGACAAGAATTAGCCACTGACCAGGGTTGCTATGATATGAGTTGGAAACGACTCCACAGCACATAACAACAGCAACAATGGATCCTAATGTTAACTAGAAAAATAAATAGCTAAACAGAAATGCCTACACATATATTCACTGATTAAAAACTCTATCACGACCAAACTTTTCTTTAGACTTGCTTCAGGATCTAAGATTTAGAATTAACCATAAAATAAAGGAAGCCTTGAATATTATTATCATATAAGGAGCTCTGGTAGTGTAGTGGTTACGAATCGGGCTGGGAACCACAAGGTCAGCAGTTTGAAACTACCAGCTGTTCCACAGGAGAAAGATGAGGCTTTCTGCTCCCGTAAAGATTTACAGCCTCGGAAACCCTGTACAGGGTCGCTATGAGTTGGAACCGACTCCACGGCACATAACAACAACATAAACAGTAAGAGAAAAAAACCTCTGGAAGCAAGAACTGGAGAAAAGTAATGCATGCAGAAAAATAGGGATGTTAATACACTTCACTGCAAACAAAGCACTGGCCATTCATTACCAATGTGCTATACGTTATCACACTACTGGGTCGAACATGCCAATATACGGACTGTTGTTAAGTGCTGCCAACTCAGTTCTGACTCATAGTTACCCTGTATAGTGTTTCTGAGAAGCAGCTGGTATTTCTGAACCGCCAACCTTGCTGTGAGCAGTCTAGTCCTTATCCTACAGTGCCACGCCAGAACTATCCTGTAACAAAGACCTAAAAAAAACACACACACACAAAACAAAGTCGGTAGTTTAAACAAGATTGATGTTATTTTCTGTCTGTGAAACAATCTGGAAATTGTTTTGGCAATTTTGGTACAAGGACCCAGGTCCTCTGTGTGGTTTCTCTCCCAACACCATAGCATCATTTCTTCTGCAGAGTCAGATGGCTCACTACCACATTCACTTCTTCAGGCAAAGGATCAAGAAAGGAACCCAAACTAGGCACACACCACTCTGAAGGGCACGCACCATTTCCCCTCACACACCACACAGAACAGAACCATGCCTACCAGAGACTGAAGAATGCTCTCTTCCAGGGTGCTTGTGCACAGCCCAGACCAAGGGTTCTGTCACTGTGCAACAAGGAAAGACTGTCTACTGGCGAAGACTGCTGATGCTCTCTGCACATCTCATTTAGAATAAAATTAGAAATTCAAACTTGAAAGTCATTCAACTGAGAACATGCCAGGATTGACAAGCTGAAAATAACTGCTTTCCTTCCTTCATGCACTCACCCAGTGCAACAAAATACAAAAGTGCTACCTGAATGATTTCCAAGGTGTTATTTTATTGGCATAAAGCCTAAATGAGGTGACAATTCCCCAGGTCGGCCAGTTAGCTATAATGAACTCAGCTGGGGAAAAAAGGAGGCTGTGGAGTTCCTCTTAAAATTTAATGAAGAAAAAAAAATCTTTCACTTATAAAGTAATAAAATACTGATTAATCTGAGCAATTTATCAGAATAAATTCCAAAACAAAAATTTTATCAAGTAAAAAGTCTGATTATTTTATGATGGCTTTTGGAAAAAAAAAAAAAAAGGTAGAGAAAGGTTTCTCAAACAAATCAACCACCTGTGTATTTTCTTCCTTTATTAAGGGAGAAAAAGTCTTCATGATTCTGCTAACAGACCATCGAACAATGAAGAGAAGGAGTCTGGAATGTCTTACATCTCCACCCTGCTGCTTGGTCTCCACCCTCCTGGGTCTCCGTCCTCCGCAGGGAGCGGAGTGAGTCCATCCCACAGCAACTGCAGAGTGAACTTGGTGCGTCAGAACCAAAGTTAGTTTGCTTATGTCTGATGCAAAAGTTCTCAACTCTGGTTCTCTGTTCTGTTACATACAGAGTCTTCCAGATTACAGATTACAAATGACCCCCATATGATCTGTAGAACATCAATCAAAGCTACAAAACAGATTATATCTAAAGTTATTTTTGTTTGAAACACACATTATTATTCCAAAGTCCCTAAATTGTGCAAGCCACTTTCAGGTGGCTTTATTTAGATGACCCAAGATGAATAAGTGTCATTATTGTTGTGTAGCTATGAAATAGATCATCATCCTTTACCTTGTTACATTTCCTCAATATAAAGTTCCCAGTCACTATCCGATCACACCCAATTTCTCCATTTCCAAAGAAGCCAAACAAGGGAACACTAGGAAAAAACTTCCTGAATGCATCAGACTCCACATTCTCCTTTGTTCTGTAATACTGAAAGCCCCTGCCCACACATGCAAA
Source organism: Chrysochloris asiatica (assembly GCF_000296735.1). Taxonomy (NCBI): domain Eukaryota; kingdom Metazoa; phylum Chordata; class Mammalia; order Afrosoricida; family Chrysochloridae; genus Chrysochloris; species Chrysochloris asiatica. The sequence continues at coordinate 273,300 of NW_006408610.1, read as the reverse complement.
CATGAAGCCGAAGGTGTTCTGTTCGGGAATGTTGGCTGCTTTCAGGCGCTGCACCACAGCCTCGGCGGTCTTCTCGTCATTGACGTCCTCATTAAGGAGCACTGTGGCACTCTGGATCCGGTGTCCGCTAAATGACAGTCCAACCACACCAGTGGCATCAACATCCAGAGGGTTTCTAAAATATTAAATTATAAACGGGAATTAGGTCATGAAACAAAGTTAAAATGTTAATGTCTTTTTTTTTTTTTTTTTGATAAAAGGAAAATCCTTGCCACTCAGTGATGGATATGGGGAATACACTGAGGGTTAGAAATTAATCTGATGAAATTGATGCATTAAAAAATTATAGAAGGGGAGACTTTGGCAAGATGGTAAACCAGGCAGATGCACTACATGAACCCTGTACAACAAAGAGACCAAATCAAACAGACAACAGATGAAAATCCTGGAACCATAAACTTCTGAAGCTAGGTTAAGAGACGTGGACAGAATGCTTGCTGGGAGCAGGGACAGTGAGGAAGACTGATGGCGTAACCACGTTGAACTTTTGTGAGCAGCTTTGGCAACAGAAGGTGGCCTGGCAGAGCAGGTTCACACAGGCAATGGGAAAGGTGACCAGAGGTGTGGCCAGCTCCCACCTTCATGCACCCCAAGCACAAACTCTGTTCTACAGGAGTTGGGAGCCACACTGCTGTGAGGCAGATGCCAGCTGCCATGTTTCGGTGCCTGGATTCAGGTGGCCTCAGCTCCAGATAAAACCACCAGATGAGCTTTAGTCTAGCAGGAATCTCCATAACCAACCACCCTGCCCCGCAGCTGCCCAGTGGTCCTGACAGACACAGAAACCAGCTCATCAGGGGCCTCCATGAACTACTTCTGGACTGCGGGTCCTGAACTTAGATAATAACTCTCAGGAATTCCACTGTCGTACCCGCCCGCACCCACCTTGTGAGCTTCTAAGGCTGGCAGGAATCCCTCAGAGTTTTCTCCTACAGGTCCAACAAATTGTACTGGTTTTTTGGTTTTTGCTTTTCTTTCGTTGTTCTAATGTTTTTGTTTATTCTTCTCTTTTCCATTCCCTTGAAGTTTATCCTATCTCCGCTTTTGTTTTTCTTTCTTATTCCCCCACCCCCTTTTTTTCCTACTGTTTTTCCTTTACTACTCTCCAAGTATTTTCTTTTTTTAAATTTCTTCCTGTTATTTTCCTCTTCATTAGCAATATTTTTCTGTCCTTTTCTACTCTTTTTTTTAAATGTTTTATTGTGAATTATGTGATCGTTTACATGGGAGAACATTAGCTTTACATTCATTCTATTGTATATCATCTCATTGTCATGGTTACAGTCCCCTCCATACACCATCAACCAACCAAAGGGTACATACCCTGAAAGCCTGTCCCCCACACACCCTACCCCCGGTCTTCAGCACACAGCCCTTCTCCCTCTCTGTGTCTAAAGTCCCCAGCTGCTCCATCGCGCCACATCATCGTCTCTGCCTCCATCTCAGGCATCACTGCTTCTCTGGGTAGGGTCCCGCTCTCCGCTCTTCTCTGTTGATGGTCCTAGGGACCTCTGCTCCTAGACTGGAAAGTTAATCACTCCCCTTCTTGCTATAAAATGTCTACCTTTACATTTCCAACCCTCACAATCAGTCCTGATAACAATTGTTCACTATTGTATCATAAGAGACCCATCTGCATTTCATTTCATCAGCCCTGCCTAGACAGATTGTATACTACTCACTGGAGATTCTACCTTCCTCCAGGCCCTCTGGATCTAGGTTCCCTCTTGAAAGTTTGTAAGCCAGTCACTTCTTGCCTTTGTAGCCACCGCCCCCCGCCCCTTTGGGTAGCCAATGTCCAAGTTGCCCATCCCTGTCTACTCTGTGTGTGGAGAGGGTGGGAATGATTCTTGCTGTAAGGATTTGTTCCCTCTTTTGAGCTACTGCATCCATAGGTGTAGGTCAAGTTCATCAAATTGTATCAGATTACTTTTTTTTTTCCTCTACTTTCTTCTTTGGTTGAGCTCTGATCATCCAGTCATTGAAGCCAAGTCAAGTGTGTTATTATCTGCAAGTGTGGGTGTTCTTGTGCATATGCCCTCTCTTCTTACCAGCTGGACGCTTCACTCTCCACTCTAGTCTTCTGTGGCTATGTCACTGACTCTGGGCCCAAGAGTCCCCAGGTCTTGCCACACTGCTGGCCAATCAGGTCTTCACCACGGTTCACAGAAGTCTATTGAACATTGTAGGGCTTAGCTCGCTGCTTCATTGCTGTTTTTCCCTCCCTTCCCCTTATCGGTGACGAGCTTCTCTACTCTTTTTTAGTTATTACATTCTTTTGCTGCCTGTTTTTTCTTTCACTTTTCTCCTTTATTTTCTCTCTTCATTGATGGTTGTTTATCTGTTTTGTTTTCTTGTGTGTGTATATAGGGGGAAAAGGAAAGTTTTCTCTGCTTTCCTACCCAACAAGAGACAAAAACCATACCCATGCAGCCCAGCCACAACCATATTCTCTGCAGCGCCACCCACGGGGCAAGAGCCAATGTAAGTAAGCTCTTGATCAACAATATACCTACCACTTGGTGGACAGCAGCCCACACCGGACAAACCCTAAGCTGAGGTGCACAAATGGCAGAGAACAGTGCACACACTTCCATTCTCTAACTACACCCACAGAAGACATTTAGTGAGGGTCTAAGAACACAGCCTACAATCAGTAATTAAATACAAATACACCACCACAGTGTCCCGGCGACAACAGATCAATTTAGCTCACACAAGCAACAAGACAGAATAGCTCACGGAAATGACCAAGATGAAGACCCAGGAAAAGTTTCTCAGGAAGAAAAAGTAACAGCACTAGCTGAAAAAGAATTCAGGAAAACACTGTAAGAACAAACAAAATAAATGCACATTTAAAAATAATATAAAACTTATGATTAGAAATCCAGAAGATTTATACTGAAATTTCAGAAACAGACAATTTTTTAGGACAAAGGAGTGGATTGGAAGCAATGGAAGTCCAAATTAGTGAGCTTCAAGATGAACCCTTCAATACTAGTATGCTGGGAGAAGATTCTGAAAACAGAGTGACAAGAATCTGAAGAAAGCCTAAGAATTATGTGGGATGCCAGGAAGAGGAATAACTCATGGGTGACTGGCATTCCAGACAATAAAAAGCACAGAGAAAATTGTTGAAGAGTTGTTTTAAGAAAACGTCTCTAACAAGATGAACCAAAAAGCATGTAAGAAGCGGAACAAACCACTAGATCAAAAACTAAATAAAATCACCAAGACATAGCATAATACAATTTTCCCAAACCAAACACAAGCAATGAATTCTGAGAGCAGCTCAGTAAAAATGAAAAGCTGCCTACAAAAGGGAACTGTGCAAGTAAGAAGGCAATGGGATGACACGTACAAAACTCTGAAAGAAAAAAACTGCCAACCAACAATCATATGCCCAGAAAACCTGCCCCTCAAACACAACGGCGAAATTAGTACATTCACAGACAAACAGAAATTAAAGGAATCTGTAATGACCAGACCAACTTTACAAGCAATACTAAAGGGTGTTTTCTAGGCTGTGAACCAGTAACAGAAGGCAGAAACCTGAGATGACTATACATGCTAACACCACCCAGAACTCAATCCACATATATAAGATTTAAAGTAAAACAAACCCACAAGACTGAAAATAACAATTGCTGAAAACATAAGCTTAAGTTCTTATGTTTTTGTCATTGATAGCAACAAGTGATTCCTTGATACAAAGCAGCAAGATTTAAAAAGGTTTGTGTTGTTGTGGGTTAATGTGCCAGGCCGACCTTGCAGCCCGCCCAGTGCATGAACCCACAGTGCCACACCAGGACGAAAACAGTAAGGCTAATAGCTAGTGGCAAAACTAGATTCTAATGGCCTCTGCTGCCCTTTTAGCTTTATCTGACTCCCTCTGCTGGACACTTGCAGCACATGCTCTCAATCTCACCAAGACTTAGTTGCCTCTCTTTTTAGGGAATATGGGTCCTAGACATCACTGTAATGTAGCAGTGATTTACTCAACAGCTTTTCTTACCCAATGGACAGTATGCTGACCGTTTTAAATGAATGCGTCATGTAAAGAGTTATGATTGGGGGAGGAGGGGCTTATTTCCCATACTGGTCTCCTAGTGTGGATAAGCACTAAACTACAAACCACAAGGTCGACATTCAAACCCACCAGCTGCTTCTTGGAAACGCTGTATAGAGTTGCTATGAGTTGGAATCGACTCAACGGCATTTACCATCTCCCATACTAAGTATAAAAACTAGCTGAGCTAGCCACACTGAAAACCTACCTACCACCACTGCCCTTACTGTTAAACAAGTTAAATGTAGAAACAAAGACACAGGGAAATTAGGGGATGGAACTCACACATAGATCAAGAGAACTGTGCTTTCCACAGGGATTTCAAGGCTGTGACCTTTCAGAAGTAGATCACCAAGCCTTTCTTCAAAGGTTCCAATGGGTGGGGGGCATGAACCACCAGGCTGTCAGCTTAACTATCTGTGCCTGGTGTGGCACTGTAGGATAAGCACTAGACTGCCAATCTCAAGATCAGCCATTTACATCCACCAGTTGCTCCTTGAAAACCCTTTACAGGGTTGCTATGAGCCAGAACTGACTCCACTGCACTTTAACATCAACAATTATGCCACCTCAGGACTCAATCCATAGCCACCTAGATTTCAGTGTATATACGTATAAAATGTAAAATGCACACAAAGTCTGATGTCATACTATGTAGATTTCAATGCACTTGGCTTTCATCCTTTTTTTCCTCACTGGCAGTCCAGAGACTCCAGCTTAGCTTTTTGCTTTTCCAAATCCACTAATGAAAAAGGATCAGAACTTGGATGATTTGTGCTGTCTCCACATGACCACTCAGAGAAGTAGGTACTAGTGTTTATAAGGAAGCCCTGGGGAGTGAGAAGGGAGGCTCACTTTCCTGCCTTTGAACCACACTGGTGTCCACTTAAATCAGCTGAATTCACATTACTACAGACTTTCCTTCCAAACAGAAGGGCGTAATGCCTTCCAACACAGAAGAGCAAACGTCTTAGTCACAAAATCAAACATTCACAATTTTTGGTCTTGAACAGACCTTTTATGAAGATACATATAATACAGGCTTCTTACAACCGTGTGCCAACACCAGCAGTCTGATAAAACACTCCACAGGAAAAAAACCTTATGGCCAAATGGATTTGTGGATGGAGGCTGACTTACAGAGCACAGAGCATGTTAGAGAGGCTTTACCGTAAAGACACATTGTTTAACACCAATGTCCCATACAGGAGTGAAGAGACCTTGGAAGGAAGTGACAGTAAACCTCAGAGCTGTCAAAAAACATCTGTAAGCAAGGGCTTGTTACAAGTCTGTTTAAAATTCATTCTTACAAGAGTTTGAGGCCAACTAAGACTAAGTACGCACTGCAGGGACAATGCATGACATTTCACTCTTCAACTGTGATCACAGTTAGGGTGAGACTAGTTAAAGCCCTTAATCTAAATCCAGGGCAAAATGCAATCAACTGTTAAGTGCCAGTGAGTCAGCTGTAGCAAGTCTTTAAATACTTTCTAAAACTGAGACCATCTTTCCTCCCCCCAAGAGACATACTTTTCAGAAGTCAGTGATGACAGGTTGTCCACTTGGCCTCCAGCCAAGATGATGTTCATATCACTGAAAGTGCTGACCACTCGCTGCAGATAATTGCTAGCTCCCACCTTGCAGCAATTGTAGCCGAATACCAGGACCACACGAAGCTCTGGGTTATCTAAGAGACCTGCAGAGAAAAGAAGGACCAACAATGAAAGGCCTATCTCAACAAAACAGATGATCTTCTGTATCTTGCATAATGAAACTACTGATGATGACTTACATTCCTAGTCAAGTATGTAAGCTCCCAGTTTTCCTTTTTACAAGCTCACACACCATTCAAAACTAGAGAAACAAAATGGTTTTTAGAGCCAATACTTAATGCAAATAAAGAAGCAGCTATGTAGCAGAGCAGAGCAGCCCTTGGTGGCCCACGGTGCCAGCAGGTTCCACACAAGCCACCATCTGGAGTGGAAGGGAACACTGGTCTACATGAAACAGAGTTAGGCAACATTGAGAATTTAAAGATTCAGAGACAACAAACACAGAGAGGCATTAACGCCTCTGTTTGGGTGAATGTTGTTGTTAAGTGTCGTCAAGTCGGTTCCGACCCACAGCAACCCTGCTTAGGGTTTCCAAGGAGCAACTGGTGACCTTGAACTGCTGACCTTGCAGTTCAAACAGCTTTGCAGTCTGGCGCATTAACCCACAAAAGATATATCCACAACATGGAATCTCTGGAACCTATGAATGTTACCTTTATTTGCAAAAAGGGTCTTTGCAGATACGATTAATTGAGGATCTTGAGATGAAACACTCATCTGGATTATTGGAGTAGGCTCTAAATCCAGGGACGACTGTTCTTAGAAAAGGTACACACAGGAGAGACAAGGGAAGAGGCAGTAGTGACCACAAAAGCTGACTGAAACCTGAATGGCATGACTATAGGAGCGCCCACAGCCAACAGCCACATTCTCCCATATCACCTCCAGAGTGTCCGGCTGCCAACTTCACTTCAACACGGAACCTCTAGAACTGCGAGGGAGTGCTTTTCTGTTGTTATAAGCCACCAAGTTTGTCATGCTATGTTATGGCAGCCCTAAGAAGTAGACACATCACCAAAACACAGACACTGTCCACTTAGTCCAGGAAAGGGAGGTTAGGAAAGAAGGTGGTGGATTGTGCCACCCCATGACCAAGTACTAACCCCAAATAATGACTTGTTCTGGGAAGTGCATCTGGTTCCCTTCTTCTCCACGGCACACTACCACCACCACCCCTACCACCCCAAGTCATTATTAGGGGTCTTTTTCTCCCTCAGACCAAAGTAGCAAATTTTAATGGAGTGGGTTTTTTTTTTAATTTCTGAGTTGGAGGAGGCCTGCGGGATCAACAATCTAATATTATTTTACGAGGAGCATTGTCACTCTCAGACAAGTGACTGGCCCAGGACAATGTCACAGCAGACACTAGATCAGAGCCCATCTCCTGACTCTCAGAGGGCCTTTAGAAGCAAAGACTTCATTGTTCTATACCTCTCCTTTTCCTACTGTTTCCTAGGAGTCGTGAGGTGGCGTTGCAGGATAATGGGCTGGACCCAAGGTCAGGCTGAACCTGAAGGTTGGTGGTTCACACTCACCAGCTGCTCCTCAGAAACACTATACAGGGCTGCTGTGTGTCAGAACCGACTCAACGACGCTTAACAACAACACTACTGAACATATTCCTCTGAATATTCTAAAAGGTGGCATAAAAAGTTAGCTCTTGACTAACCTAACAGGTTGTTGGTTCATTCCTTCCAGAATGAGCCTGAAAGAACCAAGTCCTGGTAAGCTGCTGCTTCTGTAGGTTGGAGCCGCTCTGGAACATGTGGGATGGCCGTAAGAATCACTTTGACAACAACAGGTTTGGGTTTTGCTACATATAAATAACCGAGATTATATATAAAAGGCCTGGTAGCACCGTGGTTAAGCACGGGGTTGCTAACCCAAAGGTCAGCAGTTCAAGCCCACTAGCTGCTCAACAGGAGAAAGATATGGCAGTCTGCTTCCATACAGACTTACAGCCTTGGAAGTCCTAATGGGCAGTTCTACTCTGTCCTATTGTTGTTAAGTGCCGTGGAGTTGGTTCCGACTCATAGCAATCCTGTACAGGGTTTCCGAGGCTGTAAATCTTTACGGGAGCAGAACCTCTGGTGGTTTCGAACTGCTGACCTTGAGGATGGCAGCCTTACTCGTAACCACTACGCTTACAGGGTCACTAGAAGTCAAAATAGACTCCACAGCATTATGTTTGTTATTGTGGCACCACAGGATAAGCACGACCTCAAAGTTGGTGGTTCAAACTCACCAGTCGCTCCTTAGAAACCCCTACACAGGGTCGCTGTAAATCGGCACACAACAACAACAACATGCACAGAGAGAAAAGGAGAGAGACTGAAAACAGGATAAACAGTTAACATTTGGACAATATTCATGAAGGATATACAAGAACTCTATACTTTTCTATAAGGCACTTAACAACAACAACAACATGTTTGAAATTATTTTAGAATTGAAAAAGGTTAGGTAGCCTGTGGTTGTTTTACTAGAATTATTTAAAAACTGATAGAGACTTCTGACAATATTATACTCAAATTGTTCTTTCAGGTCAAAATCATATCTGTTATAGGGATCAATTACAGTTCATGGGCAAAATCCTTCCTATGGCTGTACATTTCTATAAACATAAACACAAACACATCCATTTGTTTACATAGTGACTGTTTTACCACAAATTAACATGGCAGACAGAGACTGCAAGTTTAAAATATCTCCTGTCTAACCTTTCCCAAAATTAGCTTGCCTACCTGGTGCACCTTGGTAGGTCTTTAACTCATGCAAAGACACTGAAATATTTTGAGGATAATTTAACAACAAAAAGAAAACCCAATCCAAAAACTGGGCAAAGGTCTTGAATAAACATTTCACCAAAGAGGACATTCAAATGGCCAAGCATCACATGAAAAGGTTTCCAATATCATTACTCATTCCTGTTGCCATGGAGTCAATTCTGACTTATAAGAATCCTACCAGGAAATACACATCAGAAACACAATGAAATACAACCTCACTCCCAACCACCTCCCATTACAATGACAATGACCAAAAAACTGGAACAAAGGTTGTGGAGAATATAGACCCTTTCTCCGTTGCTGGTGGAACCGTAAAATGGTACAGCGAGCCTGCTGTTGCTGTTGGGTGCCACTGAATTGGTATCCACTCATAGCAACCCTGGGCACAACAGAATGAAACACTGCCCGGTCCTGGGCCAACCTCACAAGTGTTACCACGCTTGAACCCACTGATGCTGCCATTTTGCGAATACATCTCACTAGGGGTCTTCCTCTTTTTCTCTGACCCTCCACCCTACCAAACATATCCCCTTCTCCAGCAACTGGACCCTCCTGATAATATGTCCGAAATATGAAAGACGAAGTTTGGCCATCCTGGCCTCCAAGAAGCACTCTGGCTGCACTTCTTCCAACACAGATCTGTTGGTTCTTTTGGCAGCCCATGGCACTTTCAAGATTCTTCTCCAACACCTTAACTCAAAAGGATCAATTTTTCTATGGTCTTCCTTATTCACTGTCCAGCTTTCACATGCATATGAGGTTACTGAAAATACCATGGCTTGGGTCAGGAGCACCTTAGTCTTCAAGCAGACATCTTTGCTCTTCAACACTTTAAAAAGGTCTTGTGCAGCAGACTTGCCTAATACAATACGTCGTTTGATTTCTTGACTGCTGCTTCCATGAGTGTTGATAATTGATCCAAGAAGAATGAAGTCCTTGACAACTTTAATCTTTTTCTCCCTTGATAAGAATGTTTATTGTTCCAATGGTGAGGATTTTTGTTTTCCTTCCATTGAGATGCAATCCATACGGAAGGCTGTGTTCTTTAATCTTCATCAGTAAATATTTTCAGTCCTCTTCACTTTCAGCAAGTAAGGTTGTATCATCTGCATATCACAGGTTGTTAATGAGTTTTTCTCCAATCCTGATGTCACCTTTTTCTTGATAGAACCCAGCTTCTCAGATTATTTGCTCAGCATACAGGCTGAATAAGTATGGTAAAAGAATACAACCCCGTCATACATCTTCCCTAATTTGAAACCATTCAGTGTTCTCATGTTCTGTTCAAACAACTTCCTCTTGGTCCATTTAAAGATTCCTCATGAACGCAATTAAGTGTTCTGGAATACTCATACTTTGCAATGTTGTCCATAGCTTGTCATGAGCCACACAATCAAAAGCCTTTGCGTAGTCAATAGAGCACAGGTAAACATCTTTCTGGTATTCTCAGCCAAGATCCATCTGACATCAGCAATGATATCCCTCGTTCCACATGCTCTTCTGCATCTGGCTTGAACCTCTGGAAGTTCTCTGTCAATGTATGCTTGCAGTCATTTCCACATTAAGTTTAGTAAAATTTTACTCGCATGGGATATCAAAGATACTGTCCGATGATTTCCGCATTCCATTGGGTCACCTCTCTTTAGAATGGGCACAAATACAGATCTCTTCCAATCAGTCAGCCAGATAGTTATCTTCCAAATTTCCTGGAAGAGATGAGTGTGTGCCTCCAGTGCCGCCTCACTTTCTTGAAAGACTTCAATTTTTATTCCATCAATTCCTGGAGACTTGTTCTTTGCCAATTCCTTCAATGTACCTTGGACTTCTTCCTTCAGTATCACTGGCTCTTGATCATATGCTACCTCTTGAAATGGTTGAAAGAGAGCAAGTTTCAATGTCTCTTCTGATATCCATTTTGACCTTTTCCTTCTTTCTTGTCTTTTTTTAAAATTTTTATTGTGAATTATGTGTTTGTTAACATGGGTGAATATTATCTTTACATTCATCCTATTGTACTTTGTTTCAATGCAATGATCACAATCCCCTACATGGATCATCAAACACCCAAAGGGTACACCCCACATGCCTGCCTCCCAGCCGCCAGACACAACTCCTCTCCCTTCCTGAGTCCAGAGTCCCCAGCCGCTCCTTCTGTCCACGTCATTGCCTCTGCCTCCATCCCTAGTGTCCCTGCCTCTCTGGACACAGTCTCGTACTTCGCTTTTCTTTTTCTCCCTTGGTTCCAGGGATCCTCGCTCCTGGACTGCAAAATCAGCCGCTCCCCTCCTTTTGTTACCAAGCATTTACATTTACCTTTCCAACACTCACTGTCAAACCTGATAGCAATCATTCCCTATTGAATCACAGGAGTCCTTTCCCCATCACCTTTTATCAACCCTATCCAGACAGGTTGGAAACAATTCAGTGGAGGTACTACCTTTCCCTGTATTCTCTGGAGCTAGATTCCCTATTGAAAGCTTGTAAGCCAGTCACTTCTTGCCTTTGTAGTCCCCACATTTTGGGAAGCCAATGTCTAAGTTCCCCCTCTCTGTCGACCCTGTGTACCAAGGGGTGGGAATGATCCTCACTGTAGAGGTTTGTCCACTCCTTTGTCATACTGCATCCACAGTATAGGTCAAGTTCATCTCATCCACTTAGAGTGGGTTACTCCTTTTTTTTCCTCTTCTTTCTTCTTCTAGTTATGTTCTGATCATCTAGCCATTGATGCCAGGTCAAATAGGTACTATCTGCAAGTGTGGGCATTCTTGTGCATCCCCCCTCACTTTTTATCAGCTGGATGCTTCACACTCAGTTCTAGTCCTCTGGGGCCTTGTCCCATACCCTGGGCCCAGGAGTCTCCAGGTCTTGTCATACTGCTGGTTAGCCAGGTTTCAATCCGGGTTAGCAGGAGTCCATTGAATGTGGTCGGACTTAGCTCACAACTTTGTTACTGTTTTTCCCCATCTTCCCCTTATCGGTGACCAATGTAGTCAGAGCAGGACCATATGCCTGCTAGTATATTCTATTTGAGTTTCAGTCTTGGAAGGGGGTTTGCCTTGAGGGGACCTGACCACTTGCCTTGATGGCTCCCTGGGGAACAACTTGCTTGTTCTTGTAGTCAATTGACTGCTGTTATTGTTTTTTGTTTCCCCCTGCCACACACACACACACGTCTTTCTTTCAAGAAGTATCTTCTGTTCTCCTAGCTGCTCCAGACTGATCTGCTTGTCCTTTCACATGGGAATGTCCCACTCAGAAGATTCTGGATGAGGATCAGGATTCCACCTATGGTCTTGTGCAATGCAAAGGCTCTGCAGG
>NW_006408610.1:249503-260282 GCF_000296735.1 Chrysochloris asiatica | reverse complement strand
CGAAACTACCAGCTGTTCCGTGGGAGAAAGATGAGGCGTTCTGCTCCTGTAAAGATTTACAGCCTCAGAAACCCTGTACAGGGTCACTATGAGTCGGAACAGACTCCACGGCACACAGCCACCAACGGCTAGTGATCATGAATATTTCTTCATATGTTTGTTGGCTGCCCGGATCGCCTCCTTGGTGAAGTGTCTATTCATGTCATGTGCCCATTTTTAAATGGGTTATTTGTCCTTTTCTTATAGAGGTGTTATAGGTTCCTATACATTTTGGAAATTAGTCCCTTATCTGATGTGTCACTGCAAAAGATTTTTTCCCATTCTGTGGGCTCCCTTTTTACTCTTATGATGAAGTCTTTTGATGCACGTAAGTTTTTAATTTTTAGTATGTCCCATTATCTATTTTGTCTATTTTTGTGTAAGTTTCAAAATGTTTGGTAGTCTGTGTATGCCCTGTATTAGAGCGCTCACATTTTCCCCTATTTTTTCTTTAATGACCTTTGTAATTCTGGGATTCACATTTAGGTCTTTAATCCATTTTGAGTTGTTTTTTTTATAAGGTGTGAAGTAAAGTTCTTGTTTCAATCTTTTGCATATCGCTTTCCAGTTCTGCCAGCACCTCCTCCCCATGCAATATACTTAGGTACTCTGTTAAAAATCAGTTGGATGTATGTGGATGGGTTGATTTCTGGATTCTCAATTCTATTCCATTGATCAATGTATCTTTCATTGTACCAGTACCAGGCTGTTTTGACCATTGTAGCCGTGTTGCAAATTTTGACATCAGGGAGTGAGATCCTTCCTATCCTGTTCTTCTTCTTAAGCAGTGCTTTGCTTATCCTGGGCCTCTCTCCTTTCCATATAAAGTTTGTAATTGTTTTTTCCATCTCTTTGAAGAATGTCGTTAGAATCTGGATTGGGATTGCAATCAACGGCACTTGACAATAGCAGTCATGAAAGTAGCAGTCAAGAAATCAAATTAAGTATTTCATTAGGCAAATCTGTGTTCAAGAGCAAAGATGTCAGGTTTGAGGACTAAGGTGCGCCAGACCCAAGCCATGGTATTTTCAATAACTTCATATGCATGTGACAGCTGGACAGTGAATACGGAAGCCTGTAGGAGAATTTGATGCTTTTCAGTTACGGTGTTGGAGAAAACTGAAAGTACCACGGACTGCCAACAGAACCAAGCAATCTGTGTTGGAAGAAGTATAACCAGAATGCTCCTTGGAGGCCAGGATGCCCAGACAATTTCATAAATTATATTATCCCCTCTATTGTTCATTGTGTAGTGCTATAGGATAAGCAATAAACTGCTAATTACAAGGTCGATGGGTTTGTTACAGTTGTTTATTGTGCGCTTTTCACAGAAGATCTTACTCGCTAGAGCTCAGAACTATAAGGCAGGGATAGACAAGCTACAGTGCTTAAACCAAACCCAGCCTCTCTCCTAGGTTTATAAACCATTGTACTTGAGTGCAGCCATTTGTTTATGAATTTTTATGGCTGCTTTCACACCCCAACACAAGAGGTGCATAGTTTTGACAGAAACCACGTCATCTGCACAACACAAATAATTTAGTATTTGACCTTTACAGAAAACATGTCCTAGTCCCCAAAGGATTCTAACACGAGTAGAATGATTTCAACTGTTAGAAATACAGAAGAGTTCCTCCAAGTGGCGGTTCCAGAATGCAGGCTGGAACTCTACAGAGAAGGGACGCCACAGCCTCCAATTCACATCCAATGCCACCATTTTCTAGACTACATAAAAACCAGCGTTCTAAATCTGCAAATACCCACAACTAGGAAACAAACTAGCTAGCATAGGAGAGAATAAAGATCATTTATTCAATCTAGGCAAAGTCTAAATCTCTACAAGGTCACACAGGGCAAAGTGATGCTTTGGAACAAGCCAAAATGACTAACAACAAGCGGCTCCCTGGTAAGACCACCAGTTACGTTCACAGAGAATAAATCTAGGGCCAGTTTTCCGTTTCTGATTCCTATATGTGGCTTGTTATTGTTAAGTGCCGTTGAGTCGGTTCTGACCCATAGCGACCCTGTAAAGGGTTTCCAAGGAGCAGCTGGTGAGCTTGAACGGCCGACCTTGTAGATCAGTTTTTGATTCAGTGTTTTGGCTAAGTCATGTGTCCAAACCTCCTTCATGTTTTGTCCTGAAGTACATGCAGTTTTAGTGGGATTCTGGCTTCCCACAGTGCTGCATATCAGGACCTCATGCAGGACTCCCAAGATGCTACAGGGACGACACCACACTTACTTCAGGACAAAACAAAAGGTTTGGTCACATGACTTTACCAAAACACTGAATCAAAAACTGAAGGCAGGCTTCTTCACTGGAGTTGGATTTTTTCCCAATCCTGCTTACCCATGGTTTCCAGGGGTGCAAAAGGAGGAGGAAAGGAGACACTGAGTTTATGTCAATGGCAGCAAAATAAATTGGAAAATGATAATGATTGTACAACATGTAGAATAGTTAACATCACTGAATTATACACATCAAGACTGTTGAATCAGCAAATGTTTTGTTGTGTATATTTTCACCACTAATTAAAAAAAAGTCTTTGGCCTCAACTATTTTCTAACCACCTGACTAATTCTTTAAAAACAAAACAAAACAACTGGCTTGCTAAGCTTTGCAAGCTCCAGCTGGTCTTCTAACATCAAGTCTCATCAGGAAAGGCAGAATTAGGAATGCTCATGGCTTGTATTGTTGAAGGAACCAGTAACTGTGAGGTACACTGAAAATCCAGACCTAAGATTTTATGGTTCTTAATCTAGGCATTTATATCACTAGTACCCTCTAGAATAAGATCTGGACAGGTTCTTCAATAGATGAGAAGAACTATACAATCTGCTCACAGAAGACACATACTCAAAACCAAGTTATCAAAGTATCCCAACACTGTGCTATAGTTTGCTAGACCCAACTCTTCTTCTCACTTTAAGTCACATGATGAAATGACAGAGGCACTGGCCCCACTGCACAGGCACATTTGCTCTACAACTCTTTTTGCCTTCCCCCATAACACTGGGCCAAGTTTTAAAGGCACTATCTGGTCTTTACCCCAGAAGCCTGGAATTCTTCATTAAAGTAACATTAACAGTACAGCTGGTCTGCTGCTTATGTAGTCTATGAACCTTGGTTTTCTACTGCCAAGGTTCAGTTTTCTCATTGACAGTACACCATAAATTCTGCCCAGGTAAGTAACAGCATGCTGCACAGTGCAAGGATGCACCACCTCAGTAAACATAATCCAAATCCACCAGCCACTCCTGGAAAACCCTACACAGGGTCACTAGGAGTCGGAACCCACTTGACAGCACTTAAGAACAGAAACCGAGACAAGTGTGTGCTTTTGAATGGGGCTAAAGATCTCCAAAATCATCACTGGCCTCTACCAGGTCACACCTGCCTTCCAGTCGATTCCCCCTCAGACCACAAGGCCACACTAAAGGTAGTGGCTCACCCAAGACTTGATGGGAAGACTGCCTAAGGCAGAAGAGAGGCTAGTGTTAAACATCTTAGCATATTTGCTCAGTGCTCCGCATATAGGGATTTCATGGAATCCTCACAGCTCTGTAAGTTAGTGATTCCACTTTATAGAAGGTGAAAGTAAGGTTTAGAAAAGTTCAGAAACTTGCCCTGGAGAGCTAGACAGGTGGCTGTTCCAAAGTCTGCATTCTTAATAGCTAGGCTATGCTGCCTACCACCACAGAGCTGCTTGTTGAAACTCTCCACTGCTCACCTGCACCTGACCAGCCACTGCTCCTACACTGAGGCCTGCTGCTCACTGCCTTTGCTGCCAATACCTCACCCTGGGCTTCCCTCCCTCCATCCACTGACTTTGTGCACTGTGCACTGTGAGGGACAGCTACAAAAGGGAGTCTCAGTGTATGCTTCGTGGAGATCAGTACACCAATCACAAGTTCTCCTTTGGATGCCAAACAACTGATTCCTAATGGGGTGGCTCACCACCCCACAGGTTGGCTGACCTGTACATAAAAGGGGATCCTATTGAATGCTGCATATGCCAATAATGAGTATTTTAATGGTCAAAGAGCCATCTGCAGATGTAGATAAAAAGCCTGAGTAACTAGTGTGTTGTCGTTAGTTGCTCATCCACCCTGGCTCTGGGGACCCCACGTGCACAGAGCAGAGCCTCACCAGCTTTTCCAGGCTGTGACCATCTGAATGAAAGCAGATCACCAGGCGGGTCTTTCAAGGCGCCTCTGGGTGGGTTCAAACTACCATCTTTTCAGGTAGTAGTTGTTGTTAAGTGCCACTGAATCTTACAGGCCACCTGTGTCACGCACTTTTCCATCTGAGCCACCCGTTGTGTCTAGTTCATTGCTTTGTGTACTAAATGAACTTTCTTGCCAGAGCTTACATACTAAAGCCTACTAAGCCTAGGATCACTCTCCTCCAGGCTGATGTGCCCTGCTATAACCCTTCCTCTCTTACCTTCCCTAAACTTAACAGCTCTGGTAGCATAGCGGTTACGAGTCGGGCTGCTAATCTCAAGGTGAGCAGTTTGAAACTATCAGCCATTCAGTGGGAGAAAGAAGAGGTTTTCTGCTCCCATAAAGATTTACAGCCTCAGAAACCCTATGCAGGGCCACTATGTGTCGGAACCGACTCCACGGCACATGACCACCACCACCAAACTCATCACCGGGGACACTATACTTTTTCCATGTGAAGCGGTTTTTAAAACAATACCCACCAGCCATCAAGTCAATTCTACTTCACAGCGATCCCATAAGAGAAAGTGGGGTTTCTAAGCCTATAAATCTTTACAGAAGCAAACTTCTGCATGTTATTCCCATGGAGCTGCTAGTGGGTTTGAACCGCCGACCGTCAGGTTAGCAGCAGAGCCCTTTAACCACTGCACCACTGTGCTCCATTGAACAAGATTATTAGTGTGAAAATGAAATAAAAACTTTCCAAAACCAAAAAAGCTTGTCAGCTTTGACAAACAAATAAATATAGGACAAAATACAAAAAAATACTCAGAGAATGAATTCCTTGGAAATTCAGATTCAAATACAGATTATCTGCAGAGTATTTATAAAAAAATTTCCACTCTGGTTCTTTAGTAAGTTAGTGATTCCACTTTATAGAAGGCTTCAAAGCACACAGAATAATTTAAAAAGTAGATCAACCCTATAAAAATGTGCCTCATTAGCCTCTCTCAATCAGTAAATTTGGATTATCCATGGCTTCAGTAATTCGCAGATATATGTGAACTTCTTCACAATTCAGACTTTCCCAAAGGGTCCTAATATTCACCCACTAGCCAGGATTTAAAATGTAACCAATACAAGCAACAAAATTGCAACTAAAGGTAAATGACAATTACTTACCTACTTCAGTGAGTTGATGTCTTTCCAGTGTTACTTTCTTGGGATCCTTAATAAAATGAAAGGGTTGTATTTTTATTCCTTCAATTTGAGGGAATAAAAGGGCAAAACCAGATTCTCCAATTTCTATTTCCTGAGGTCGATTGCTGCCTGAGCCCATTGGAGTCACTAGAAAAAAAATTGAACAGTTTCATAAGGACACTCAATGAAATGTTACAAGTTCCATTTGTAACAATGCTAATCAAGCATTCCACCTAGACAACTGTAGTCAGTTACCAAGCTAACAGGCCACTATCTGAACAAAAGTAAGCAGTGGATTATACATTGGGCCTCTAATCACAAGGTCAGCAGTTCAAATCTACCAGCCACTGTGTGGGAGAAAGATGAGGCTCTCTGCTCCCATAAAGATTTACAGCCTCGGAAACCCTACTATGAGTAGGAACTGACTCCATGGCATACCATCATCACCAATGGTAAGATATCTGCAACTTACTTTCAAACTTTTCAGGAAGAAATGTTTTTATAAACTAAGAGAGAAGAGCGAATGATGCAAAACTGGTTTTAATTGATGAACTTAGATGGGGGAGGGGGAGGGGAGTCTGGTGCTGTTTTGGGGAGCCACGGAGTTGGTTCTGACTCACAGCCATCTTGTGCACACTGCCTAGTATGTGTCCTTCACAAAACGGTATGTTTGAGTCCAATGTCACTGTCACTTGTTCAGGGGGCTCTTTTGTTGATGACCCTCCACACTTTACCAAGCATGATGTCCTTCTCCAGGGACTAATTCCTTCTGTATGAAAGATAACGTCTCACCACTGGCTGTACACCTTCCAAGACAGATCTGTTTGTTCTTCTGGAGGTCCATGGTACTCTTAGTATTCTTCAGTAACGCCGTCATTCAAATGCACTGATTCTTCTCCGGCCTTCTTAGTTAGTGTCACAGTATATGAGGCAACTGAAAATACCATGACTTGGCTCAGACGCACCTTATCCTTCATAGTGACGTCTTTGCTCTCTAACACTTTAAAGAGATCTTTTGCAGTAGGTTTGCCCAATGCAATACGTCGTTTGATTTCTTGACAGATGCTTCTATGAGCACTAATTATAGATCCAAGCAAAATGAAGTCTTTGACAACTTCAGTCTTTTCTCCATTTATCATGATGTTAATTGTTGGTCCAGTGGTGAGGATCTTTGTCTTCTTTACATTAAGGTGCAATCCTTACTGAAAGCTGTGGTCTCTTACCTTTATCAAATACTTCAAGTCCTCTTCACTTGCATCAAGCAAAGTTGTGCCATCTGCATATCATAAGTTGTTAATGACTCTTGCTCCAATCCTGATGCTGTGTTTTTCATATTGTCTAGCTTCTCTGATTATCTGTTCAGCCCACAGATCGAATAAATATCATAAAAGTATACAACCCTGACGCACACCTTTTCTCATTTCAAACCACACAGTAGCCCCCTTGCTCTGTTCCAATGACTTCCTCTTGGCCTATATACAGGTTGTGCTTGAGCACAACTAAGTGTTCTGGAACACCCATTTTTTACATTGTTATCCATAGTTTATTTTGATCCACAGTTAAATACCTTTGTAAAGTCAATACAACACAGGTAAACATCTTTCTGATATGCTGCTCTGACATCACCAGTGACAGCCCTCATTCCATCCTCTTCTGAATCTGGTTTGCTCATTCTCACAGACATAAAGCCAACGATTGGGCCAAGACAATTTAATGGCTGAAGAATGTTCTTTAACAAATGGTGATGGAATTAACTGCATAAACAGACGGGGAAAATTAACCTTACATCACACACACACAAACGCAAATTGGATCACAAAACTAAATGTGACAGTTTAAAATATGCAGTTTCTAGAAGATCCATGAGAGACTATCTTTGAGATCATATCATAGACAAAGATTTCCTGGAATGCACATACAAAACATCAACCATAAGAAAAAATAGCAATCAACTGAATTTAACCAAAATCAAAACTTCCTGTTCATCAAAAGACACTGATAAAAAAAAAAATGGACAAGTCAGCTACAACCTCATCTACCATAATTAGATGGTGTCCTGCTACCACTAGTGACCCTTCTGTCACGGCCATAATAGATGCCTCCTGCTAGAACTGCAGAAAAACAGAAACAGAACACAAATTCTTTAAAAAATCCAAACTTATTGGACTGGTTGAGACAAGAGGATTCTCAAGACTATGAGCCTGAGATGGCCTTTAAACCGTGAACTCCTAAAACGATTCCAAAGTTACCATTTATCTTTAGGTAATAAAATAGCTCATAAATATAGAGACTATAACTGTGAGTATCTGTACTTCTTTAAAAAACCACCTGAGACCAAATAGGTAACAATGACTCTAAAACAAAAAATGAGAAGGAGATAGGGAGACACGATTACTGTAAATAAAACCACCAGAACAGAATTAATGAGAATGTTCACCTAGTGAAAAATATAACCAAAGTCACCAAAGAACTGGTGTTTGTTGTTGTTGTTGTTAAGTGCCGTCGAGTCGGTTCCGACCCATAGCGACCCTGTACAGGGTTTCCGAGGGTGTAAATCTTTACGGGAGTAGAAAGCCTGATCTTTCTCCCGCGGAGCAGCTGGTAGTTTCGAACCGCTGTCCTTAAGGTTCGCAGCCCGATTCGTAACCACTACGCTACCAGAGACTGGTGTAGGAATTTTTAAATGGGAACCTAAGTTGCTATGTAAACTCTCACCAAAAACACACTATGTTTTAAAAGTTAAACATAAAGTTAATATATGACCCAAGCAATTACACTTCTAAGTATATATCCGAGACAAATGAAAACATATTCATAAGAGACCAAAAGAACTAGATGGTGCCCAGCTAGCACTACCAACTGCCCTGATCAGGATCACATTAGAAGGTCCTAGATAGAGCTACAAAATGTGTGGAATAAAACTCAAAATTATTTTGAAAAAATAAAATTAAAAGACCAGGCTTACTGGTCAAAAAAGAAACTGGAGGAACCTGAGTCTGTGGCCCTCAACCATCCATCCTTCAAGTTTAAAAAGCAACACACTGTTTTCCAGCCAAGCAGTTGTTGTTGTTGTTGTTGTTAAGTGCCATCGAGTCAGTTCCGACCCATAGCGACCCTGTACAGGGTTCCGAGGGTGTAAATCTTTACGGGAGTAGAAAGCCTCATCTTTCTCCCGCAGAGCTGCTGACCTTAAGGTTCGCAGCCCGATTCGTAACCAGGGAACAACTTTCAGCCAATTAGCAGATTGGTACAGAGGGAGAACACCACCACTAGTAAAATATGCTCACTATAAATGATGGAATGGTCAAAGATCATTCAAAATCAAAGGGACAACACATACATAAGAACAACAGTGAGAAGGAATGAGAAGGTTGGTGGAAGCGAACTAGGAACCACAGGGAGGAAGTGATGACTATTATTCCATGGAGGGAACTGCAATCATTGAGCTGAAACAAAGTGGATGATTTGTTGAATGTAAAACTCATGATCTTGTTTATAAACCTTCACTCAATTCACAATAAAAAAACCAACAACACAAAAAGCCATATATATGTATATATATATGCATACATACACACACACACACACACACACACATATACACACATATATATGTTTGATAGGAAAGAAAAAAAAAGTTCACCTAAAAACATATACACAAATGTTTACAGTAAGATTATTCATGATAGCTAAAAAGAAAAAAACACCCAAATATTAACCACTGTAATTAACAAAAGTCAAAATAATACCAGGTAAATAATGATTAACTTTATTGTATTTTGGAAGGCCAAAAATGAGTAGTTTTAAGCTACAACTAACTCACCAATATACAGAAGGCATGAAAGGTATTTCTCACCTATGATTCCCGGGGTAACAATCCCAAGGACTTGGCACTGTTTTGGAAATAGCTTCTCAAGGGCAAATGCTGTTTTCATACTGGTTCTTTTCCTTGCTGTAACAACACAGTAACAACATGAGCAAATACTTTACATTTAGCCACATCTGACACTATAAAAAGAAAAGCACATACTGGATGATCTTTGTCATTTGAAAGTCATTGAAAAACTTGATACGAATATCTAAAAGCTTTGATTTAAACAAACGTTTCCCCCTTTTTGGTTTCTGCTTTATATTTTAAGTTCTAAGACTTTTAAACAACACTAGTTTGTCTTTCCCCTTCGTTCACATACGCCCTGGTCTCACTTACTGACATGGTTCGGTTCCAGAGATGAGGTCATTATGCAAAAACGGAGGCTAATCACATCAGATCACAAAACGGAGCTTGAGTACATCATTATCGGTGTTGAGTGCTTTGCATTTGGTTCGACTCAGAGCGACCCCGCATCGGGCTTACAAGGAACCAAACGATACCATTATACAACTATCTACTTATATTATGTAACTGCCCAACCACCGGGAATCGTGGCCCAGACAGGCTGACACATGATGGTAACCAGCACAGCTAGTGTTACTCTTGCATCACATCTTGGCATTCATTACAGCCAGATGTACAGTTTAATGTGAAAAACAGACTTTTTATTACTGTTGTAAATACAAAATGTCAGATAACGAGAAAACAAGTGAGGCAGTATCCTGCTTTTGTCCACCTGGTGTCTAATGGAGCAATTCCTTTTCAGACTGGCCATTATCTTTGGAGCACACCAGCCACTCCTTGGAAACCCTACACAGAGATGCTATGGGTCGGAACCTATTCGATGGCATTTAACAATTATCTTTCTGTTCAGCCAATATTATAGCATAACTACTTTTTTGGCTGCGTAAATAGTCAACCAAATTCAGATTAGATCATGATTATCCATTACCTCTAGCTCTGAACCTAGTGTGCCTATCATAGGACAATTACCCTTTTTGCTTGTAGCAAGTTGAGAGGAATCCTATCTGTAGATAATTTTGGTAAAGTGTTGTTGTTGTTGTTAAGTGCCGTCGAGTCAGTTTCGACCCCCATAATTCAAATACCATAAAAGCTCATATAATCAAAGGTTTACTTATTGTTTTAGTAATACAAATAAGTGTCTAGGGAACTTCAAAATGAGAAATCCCCTTCTAAAGAATTTGCTTTAGTTACACTGCAGACTAAGAATCAATTTTCAGTGCAGAAGGGTTCCTCTAAGAGTCAAAGATTTATTCATGCATACCATAGGGAGTACCCTAAGAGACGCAGAAAGTCAGCACGTTTTTCAGGACTAGATTAGCAGTTAGGAATCCTGTGCACTGTAAGATAAGCACTGGACTGCTAACCACAAGGTCAATGGTTCAAAACCACCAGCCACTCCGCAGAAACCCTTTATGAAGTCATTCTGAATTGGAACAGACTCTGTGGCACTTTACAACAACAATATAGTATTTAAGTGT
>NW_006408610.1:246187-248970 GCF_000296735.1 Chrysochloris asiatica | reverse complement strand
AGAGACCCTGCACAGTAAAGGTGGGAAACCTTTTTTCTGCCAGAATTTATTAACTCATTCACAAGCCTTACAAAACGATCAACTTAAAAATTAGCCTGTGATATCTGGTCAAATATTTCATTAATTCACCCCTATGTGATGGCTGGAGTCCTGGTACAGTGCTGAAGCAGAATGCACTAGACCTCAAGGTTGGTTTAAAGTGCAAGGTTCAAACCCACCGGCTGCTCCTCAGAAACCCTATATAGGGTCGCTATGAGTTGGAACCAACTTGACAGCACGTAACAACAACAACATGATGGCTAGAACAGCGGTTACCATGGCAGGGCCAGACCAAATGATTTCACAGGCCTCATGTGGCCCGCGTGCCAAACGTTCCCCATCCTTACTGGAGAGAGCTTCCGAGGTAACGGTTTGGAAAGTTTGAACCGCAGTCCTTTTATGGTCCAGTGCTTATCCTATAGTGCCATACCAGGACTTCACACTCCATACAGAAGGTACACAATAAATCAAATAATACCGAATAAAACCTTCTGCTTTTGATACTCACCTCTCTTGTGGCCACGACACTCTTCCAGACTAATAAAAGTTTCTGAATCAGCCATGTAGAGAACTGTCTGTGGTAAGATGCGAACATTCTGCAAAGTGAAGTGGAAAAAGGAACTGGATCCCATGGATCTGTGAGTGCTCCTGTGGTCCTGAGAGCCCCCACCCCCATGCGCACACTGTTGTTGGCTGGCCTGCCTTCATTCAATGTCAGCATTCTGAGCCCACCTCCTTCTGATGCAACTGACATTCATCTTCTGCTCATCCAGTTTCTAGTGTCTATTATTCCTTTAAGGAACCCTGGTGATACAATCGTTAAGTGCTCAGCTGCCAACCAAGAGGTTGGCAGTTAAAACCTACTAGTTTAGGTTTACAGATTTTATGTTTAATATCTACTTTAATAACTTTTGCTTTGTATCACGTCTTAGGTTTCTACAGACTAGTAGTTGACCTGAGTGAATGAATGATACTTAAAATCATTAAGTAAATATGTCACCCATGGAATAGGCCATCACATCGGTTAGGCCATCTTCAAAAAGAGTAACAATGTTTTGACTTTGATTCTGCTTAGTCTTCGCTGTCAATGTGTTCGAGGCAAAGAGCTGGCTCTGACCAACGTGATGTGCATTTGGTTCTGCTGACTTCTATAAACTTAATAGAAACATCACTTCAAGCTCCTGTTTGAAGCTCTGGTAATAAACCAGATGGGATCTGGAGAAAGAGCACCAGGACTTTAAAGAGCGCGCTACAGCTGCCACCTAAAAGTCCAGCCGAGTCCAGGTTGTAGTCATCGATGTGACTGCCTTCAATCTCAGTCCCAGGGGATGCTTTAAAGTACTTTGTCTTGAACAAATTCCAACCAAGCTGAGCTGAATTCCATCTTGTACCTAGGGTTAAGTGTTCAGATTTCAGGGTTTTTTTTTAGTACCTTATGTAACTCTCATGGCCAAACTGCTGGGATAGGAAGCAGAATGTATCTGAAAATCAAGTTTTGACCCACTTGTCCCAGATAGCACAGGAAGAACAAAAACTCCCTCACAGGAGGAGTTTTCCTAGCAGTGCCCTGGGTTTTCTGCTAGAAAAGCAGGCGATGTCTGTGCCATTATCGGTGAAGCATGCTGTGCTGTGCAAGGGCCCAGGGAGGTAGAACTGGCGCTGAAGAGCCACTTTCCTACTTATGGCTTCTGGTGACTCCAGTTCTCACCATTGTGATCACAGTCATTCTAATTTGCACCTGTGTACCCTGCCTGATGGGGCGCTGTGGGTTAATGCACCAGACTGCAAAGCCAACTGAACTGCAAGGTCAGTGGTTCAAGCTCACCAGCTGCTCCTCGGAAACCCTATACAGGGTCGCTATGGGTCGGCACCGACTCGACGGCACTTCACAATAACAACTCTGCCTAGTTAAAATACTCATAGGAGGCATAGCTAATGGTGCTCAAGCAGCTAAGGTTTTTGCACTATCACCCTCTATAGGTTAATGCTGTTAAATGTCATCAAGTCAGTTCTGATTCATAGTGACTCTGCATAAGATTTCTGAGAGTGGCTCATGGGTTTGAACTGCTGAACTGTGGTTAGTAGTCCAGTGCTTAACACAGTGTGTATATAGTGCCACACAGGACTTAAGTATGACCTATAAATTCCAATAAGAAGTTACTGATTTCTTTCAGCTTGCAGTACCCACTATAGCCAGTTTCCCTCATGAGTCCTCATATATGCCCCAAAATCAGCAGGAAGTAGCCATGAGAATGTCACCAATATCCCAAGAATGGTAAACAACAAAGGAAGGAACTGAAGCCACAACTGGCTAAAGGGACTCCATCTGTCAGGAGAGAGAGAGCATCAGCACTCACCTTGGTCTGTACTGTTCATCATAGTTAACCGTCATCTTGAAGGCAACTCTAGGAACACAGACATTCTTCAAATCCCTTGGACCTCTACCGCATGCCGCAAGTCCCTATACATCTCTTCTCCCCTTTCTCCTATGGGTACAGTCTTTGGAGAACATGCAGTCCCTGTTTCCTGTATATCCGATATATGTTAAACCTTGCTTGCTTTACCACACACACAAAAAAAGAAAATGTTTTCTAAGCACAAAAATATAAGACAATTTGTTGTTGTGAAGGGCCGTCGAGTCGATTCCGACCCATAGTGAAATCTGTATAGGGTTTCCAAGGAGCAGCTGGTGAGCTTGAGCCACCGAATTTGCAGTTCAAATGACTTTGCAGTCTGACACATTA
>NW_006408610.1:241240-244112 GCF_000296735.1 Chrysochloris asiatica | reverse complement strand
ATGCAGAGTGGGCACTAAATGTCTTTTAAGGGTGGTAGAATAATTTTTTGTTTTTTGTTTTTAAAGGCTCAACTTTTTCTTATGGGCTATAAAAGTGCTGTTGTTGTTGTTGTTGTTGTTGTTACGTGCTGTCAAGTTGGTTCCGACTCACAGCGACCCTGTAGTTTCCAAGGAGCCCCATTGTGTAATTCAGAGAACAGGCAGTATGATTAGAGAGGGTGTCCTAGTTTTGACTCACACAAACTAGGATTTACTACAATGTATAAACTTTACAAAATGATTCTTACTCTATGAATTAATGGACTCCTGGTGTGGTACTGCAGGATAAGCACGGAATTAAAAAAACCACGTGGTTGGTAGTTCAAGCCCACCTTAGAAACCCTGTACAGGATCGCTAAGAGTCAAAATCGACTCCATGGCACTTATCAACAACAACTATGAATTAATAATATTAGTAAGAGTATTTACTAACCCTAATTAAATGTATTCTATTCTGATACTGTTGTTAAATGTCATCCAGTCGGATCTGGCTTACAGTGACCCAGTCGAAGGTTTCTGAGGAACAACTGGTGAGTTTGAACTGCCAATCTTGTCGTTTAAACCGACATTATTGTCATATGCTTATCCTATAGTTCCACACTAGTACTGCATACTGTAAATGGTATATGTATTACTTTTTCATTATTTAATCCTTTTTTAAAAAAAACTCGTTAAGGATATAAAGGAAATTGCTTTCTTGCCATTTTATTTTACAAAGCTTATCCTGGTATGGTGCTATAGGATAAGCACTGGACTGCCAATTGCAAGGTTGGTTGGTTCAGATCCACTAGTCACTTGGAAACCCTATACAGGGGCACTATAAATTGGAACAGACTGACGGCATTTAACAACAGAGGTTAAATAACTTTTTCAAAGTTACACATCTGGTTATGTGTCAAAGTCTAAGTTAGTCTGTAACAGCCATTAGAATCAATTGTTTAAAGCAGTATAATACCGCAAGGTTGGCAGTTCAAACCTACCAGCCGCTCCTCAGAAACCCTACATGGGGTCAGAACCAACTTGTCAGCATATAACAACAGTAACATGGTTAAAAATATGAGGGGTTAAAAAAAAATAAAAAAATCAAAAAACCCACCACCACAAAGCTCACAGCAGCACTGAAACTCACAACATACATTATCCGAAAGATCGCTATGTTACCATTTTGGCTTACTTCTTCCTTTGTTTTTAATAATTCAGATTATAATAAACATAATTTCCTAATGTGTTTTCACTTTTAAAGTCACCACTTTTCCTTATATTAATGTACCTTTCAATGTGTCACTTAATAACTTCATTTATTACATGTAAATACTGGATCGTTTCAATTTCACTTACCTAAACAATACTCCCAACATCTCTATGGAAAACTCTTTGCTTGTATTTTCAATTTTTCTAAATGACAAACTCCTAAAAATGGATGGGGCAAGATCTGAGCCAAAGGGCCCGAAGAAATTATTTTTGCAAGCTATCTCTCCACGGCACATAACAACCACAACAACATCTCTGGATACTGATCAGCTAATTCCTTGATGATGAAGTCCCAAAGTCCATACAAGGTAAGGAAAGACCATCAGGGGAAAGGACAACAAAAGACTGTTTACACATGGAAGACTAATCTAATATCTAAAATTATTAATGAAGGGAGCCAGAGGTCTCACTATCTCGCAGGGAAGCACAAAAAAGGCAGAGCAAGAAGCCTGTGTTGAATGAAAATTGGAGATGCATTTGTGAATTAATCAAGTCTATATATACGGATAAAAATATGTTCACAAATGTGTAAACAGACAGATAGGCACTCAAAGGAAACCCTGTACAGGGTCCCCGGGTATATGCAAACAAAGGGGCTTCAAAAAGCACAGAGAAGAATTCCATTACTTTTTAATTCCCTTTTTCCACAAACTTTCTGAAGCCCTCCCATCCCCTTAAATTCCTGACTGGCCTTTGAAGCAGCAAACCTCTGAATTGTTAAGTGCAGTACAGTCAGTTCTGACTTATAGTGAGTGACCGCTATAATTGGAGGAGAATACTGAAAGTGCCATGGGCTGCCAAAAGAACCAATAGATCTGTTTTGGAAGAAGTGCAGCCAGAGTACTCCTTGGAGGCCAAGAAGGCTAAGCTTCGTCTCTCATACTTTGGACATATTGTCAGGAGGGAACAGTCGCTGGAGAAGGATATCATGCTTGGTAAGATGGAGGATCGGAGAAAAAGAGGAAGACCCCCAATGAGATGGATCGGCCAGGTGGCATCATTGATGGACTCAAGTGTGGTAGCAGTAGTGAGGTTGGCCCAGGATTGGACATTGTTTAGTTCTGCTGTGCATGGGGTCGCTATGAGTTGGTTCTGACTCGATGGCCCTGACAGCAACATAGTGTTTCTGAGGAGTATCCAGTGGGTTTGAACTGCTGACCTTGTGGCTTGCAGTTCAGTGCTGATCCTATAGCAATGAGACTATCTTGCATCCAAATCGAGGCTTCTAAATACTATTCTCCAATAAAAGGAACCAGAATTCCTTAGAGAAATAGCCAATTCTAGGACTTAGGCTAGTAAAACACAAAAGGAACTTAGAACAGCTTGTGAAAGAAAACAAGGAAATGTTCAAAGATGACAGACTCATCTCTCAAAATTATTGAGGCTAACTTGAAGGGAGCTCCCACTAGCTAAATGAGAGATAATCTGAGAACCAAAATAAATACAAATAGTCAAGATTATACCCCACTGAATAGAAGAGGGGATCAAGAGTCTATAGCTAGAAAATTTAAGGAGCCTTTAAGCAGCAACGAAGCACTTGGCTGCTAACTAAAAGGTCAGTGATTCAAATCCACCAGACACT
>NW_006408610.1:236086-241030 GCF_000296735.1 Chrysochloris asiatica | reverse complement strand
GAAACTACGAGCGGTTCTGCAGGAAAAAGATGAGGCTTTCTGCTCCTGTAAAGATTTACAGCCTTGGAAACCCTGTACAGGGTCGCTATGAGTCAGAACTGACTCCGCAGTACATAACCACCACCACAACAAAGTTGGTTACATAATTTCAAAGTATCTCTCCACAAAACACTAACTGCAGTGGAAAGAAAATAATTTTACAGTGGAAACACCTGGAAGATGCTACCATAAATTAACTAATCAAAGGCAATTCTCATTAATAATGCCACAAATGAAAATCATATGCTAAGTGACGGCATGCAAGAACCCAGCATCACTTCTTAGATATTCCTGCCTAAAATGGACAATCTAAATCTAATAATGCAACTCATCCAAATTGATGGGCGTTCTATAAAACAACTGGCCTGTCATTTTCCTAAGTGCCAAGTTTGTAAATAAAAACAAGGAAAACCTGGAAGACTGTCCCAGATCAAAGGAAATGAAAGATATGAAAAATAAAAGCAACTTACTACAGGAAACATTATTGGGACAACTGGCAAAACTTGCAGCAAGTATGGTGATTAGAGAGTAGAAAATTATCAATGATGATCCCTATGTTAGTGGTGGTGACTCCATGGAAAGCCTACACAGGGTCAGTATGAGTCAGAATCCACTGGACTGCATTTACCACCACCACCACTGTGGTTATGTAGAAAGTTCTTGCTTGTACACAACACATACTAAAATATAAAGGAGCGATAGAGCATTAGATTGCCCACTGTCTCTCAAAGGGTTCCCTCCCGTTCCCAGGTGAGATAGCAGAGGCTGAGTCTCACCAGAGCACAAGAGGCTGTCCCTTCCTCCCCCAATACACATTGTGCACCCTTGCCCCCTGCCTCCCGGCTTGGGAAACTGGTTGCCTCATTCTGAGCAAGTTGCCTTTCCTGCAAAATAGACAGCAATACTGCAAGTAAAAGGGCAGGTTCTGCATAGCATTATTTTAAAATATCGAATATCTGGATATTTAAAATTTATAACATTTAAATTAGTCAAATAAATCATGGCACTCCTTACAATATACAATTCTTAAAACTGGTGTTCTGTGGACTGAGAACCAATAAGAACAGACAACTAGAGAATGACAGACGTGGCAGCATCACCCTGAACTCAATCGACAAATGTAAAGAATCAAAAACAGAATAAAATTATAAGAACAGAGGATCTGGGAGGTCAGTCTACGATCAAAACAATTACAATGTGAAAAAAGGTAAACACAGAGAAACAGAGATCCAGGTGGTGGGAAGGTCAGAGAGATTACAGGATAAAATAGAAGGTCTTAAATAGAGGGAAGAATTAATGGAGTATAAGGTAACCACAGGAGACCTGATGTGGCACTGTGGGTTAATGCGCCAGACTGCAAAGGCGTTTGAACTGCAAGGTCAATGGTTCAAGCTCACCAGCTGCTCCTAGGAAACACTATACAGGGTCGCTAAGGGTCGGAACCGACTCAACGGCACTTAACAACAACAACAAGGTAACCACAACAATGGGGTTGGTGTGGGGGGTTTAGTTCTGGTGTTGGGGAAGGCAATACAAGAAGTGGGAGGAGACGGAAGAACAAAATAGATAGGGGAACACTGAGACAGGTTTGCATGGCCTGTCTGTGGGACAGAGGTAAATAGTGATGCATGCTCGACCTTGGAACAATAGGGCTCTGGGATAGAGGGATCTCTAAAGAAGAGGGGAAATAATAATAAAATGCTTGGCTATCTTATGAATATTAGTTTCCTTTGCCTACACTTGAGTGGAATAGAAAGGAATGCTGGGAAACATCATTACAGAAAGCCCATCTTCAGCCTATAATTGACTGGAATATCTAAAAGCGGTTCCAGAACTTGCCCAGTGAAATGGGCCTCTTGCAAAGCCTTTGCAGAGTATAGGACCCTAGGTGGAATCCTGAGTCCCATCCAGAACCTTATGCAGTGGGACATTCCCACTAGAAAGAACAAGCAGACCAGCCTGGAATAGCTAGAGTGACAGAAGATACATCTTCAAAGAAAGATCATCAGGAAAAACCCAAAACAAAAGTGTCAGCATGACTGGCTACTACAAGAATAAGCAAGCAGTTCCCAGAAAGCCATTAAGGCAAGCAATCAAGTTTGTCCTTGAGGACAAACTCCCCGCCAAGACTGAATCTCAAAGGGAATGCACAAACAAGCACATAGGCTTGCTGGCGACCATATTGGTCTATTGGTGAGTACAAGAGGGGAAAAGGCAGCAATGAAGAAATGGGCTGAGTTCAACCACAGTCCATTGACTCACACTGACCTGGAGATGAGAGAGAGAAAAGGAAGGCTGGTTGGTCCAAAGTATGGTGAGACCTGAGGACACTTGAGCTCGTGGACAAGGACATAGCCACAGAGGCCTAGAGCTGAGAGGGAAGCATCCAACTGATAGGAAGCGAGGGGAGATGCACAAGAACACCCAAACTTGCATACAGTACCAATTTGACCTATCCTGATGGCTCGATAATCAGAACTCGAATAGAGGAAGATTACAAGAAAAAAAAAATTGTTTTTTCCATAAAAGAAATTAGGGTAAATTGCTACAATTTGATGAACCTGACCTATAACCAGAGAGGTTGTTATTCTAAATACCAACAGAGAGGGAAGGAGTCTTCACATCAAGTATCAGTGCTATCCCCTGTGTATACAGGGTAAATAGAGACAGGCAACTTAGACATTGGCTATATAAAATGAGGGGGCGATGAAGGCAGGGAAGTATCTGGCCTACAAGATTTCAAGAGTGAGTTTAGTTTAAGAGTATGGGGGCGGGGGGAAGAAAGAGTCCCCACTGAATACATTTCATCTTGTCTAGATGGGTCTGGTGAAAAGACATGAGGATAAGATTCACGTAATTCAACAGTAACTGTTACCATGACTAATTGCGACTGTCATAATTTTAAGGGTAGAAGTTTTGTAACAAAAACAGGGTGGTTAATCTTACAGTCCGGAAACAGAGAACCCTAGGACCATCAAGGGAGAAGCACACAAGCAGAATGCAGGACCTTATCCAGAGAAGCAGAATGTGCCCTTTGGAGATGAAAATTATTATATATGCCTGAATGTTTTTTTGTTTTTTAAAAAACTAAAGTGGATAGAGAGAAATATAGTACATGGAGGGGATTATAATCATTGTAATGAAACAAGGTATATGATTTGTTGAATGTAAAAATGATGATCTGCCCTGTAAACTTTCACTCAATCCACAACAAAAACCTTAAAAAAAAAAAAGGTATCACTCCCAAAGACTGCTAAGCCCCTGCTTACTTGCCTCAAGCTCCTCGGCTAGCACGCGGACCAAGCAATGCCCCTCCAGGTGGCCGGCCTCCGCCGGACCCGCAGCAATCCAGGTCGCACTCCGATGGGCCCGCAACACTCGGCGCACACACTCCCTCCATAAGCGGCAGACGCTGGGGGCGCAAACATGCGAAAGGTCGCCAACAGACCGTCATTTCCACCGCCCGCAGTCCCCCGCCCATTCGCGTAGCAGCCGGAGCCCCCTGCCAGATCCACAGTCCGGGGAGAGGCAGATGTTGGGGCGGTGGTGCAGAGGAAAAGCCAGACACCCAAAGACTCTTAAGGGGAACTTCGCCCCTCGTGTAGGAATCTCTGGGAGCCCTTCGGCAGGAGTACCAGGAAAGAGGCAGCGTCACCGCAGGGCTGGGGAGCTGGGGCACCCCTAGATCACGATAGGCTCTGCCCACCCCATGCCTGCGGTAAGCGTCCCGCATGCTCGTTCCTCACCCGGCAACCCGCAGCAACGCCTTGGCGGGTAGAAAGGTAAGTACGCGTTCTACCACTTCTGCTAGGTTACTCAAGACGAACGTGCTTCGCGGGTCTGCGGAGGAGTTGTGGCTGTCCCCGCGGCTACCCAGCAGCTCCATTGCTCACGAACTGGCCAGAGGCAAGCACTACGGTGGCCCGGAGGATTTTGCTGAAACCGGCAAGACCCCACCCAGACAGTGCGCACTGGGCAGGCGCGAACGCGCCACTTCCGGCCAGACTGGGAAGGCGCGACTGCAGTACATATGCCCACGTGACTCCGGGCCATCAGGTTTCCGGCGTAGGTCTTAGAGAGGTTTGGGTGTTTTCTGCGGTTCCTCTCCAACTTTATTGAAAGTGGGAGGCTTACTATAATCTTGCAGTCGGGATATTGTAGTCTTCCTTTGAGCCCCCCCTGCACCTGCAGCGTTTTTATTTTTAGTTCCTTGTGGATAGCATTGATCTTTACGGTCCCAGAGACTTAACAGCAATTTTTGAATGCATTGTTTTTAATTGCCATTGACTTGGTACCTACTCACAGCGACCCGGTACAGGGTTTCTGAAGAGCAGCTAGTGAGTTTAAACTGCAACTTTGCAGTTAACAGTCCAGTACTTATCCTACAGTCAGATCTGACTCAGTGTCCCAGTGATAAAGCAGGGATGTGATGGAGGAGGAACAGACACCATCGACCACACTGGGAAAGAGGAGCAGGCCTTTCCCACAGTAGCATGCTAAGTGACAAGACAGCCAGATAAGAAAGGCGCCAGTGGTCACAGGTAGAACAGACCATTAACAGCCACAGGTGTAGTGACAAAGATGATAGGATAAGGACACAGAGATTAGCCTATGTGCTACAAGAATGCCCGAGATGGACATTTTAAAGAATAAATATTCCTAGACAGCCGTGTTCGACACCTATCTCCCTAGCTTTCTGAAAAAGACCCGCTCGCCCTTGGAGTGTATTTTTGCCTTCTATTAAACTCTTCCCCTTGCACTCCTGTTGTCTTAATGTCTTACATCCCCAACACCTAACCTGAGTCAGCGACTCCTTAGTAGTCCGGGAGAATTCCCATGAGTTACTGGTATCACCACTATAGGCTTTTCAAGGAGGAACTAGTGCGTTTGAACTGCCAACCTTGT
>NW_006408610.1:234884-235386 GCF_000296735.1 Chrysochloris asiatica | reverse complement strand
GTTTGATTTTTTTACTTCTGCTTCCATGAGTGTTGATTGTAGATCCAAACAAAATTCTTTCACAACTTCAGTCTTTGTTGCATATGTTTATTGGTCCAGTTGTAAGGATTTTTGTTTTCTTTACACTGAGGCGCAATGTAGCATAGAAAGCTGCATAAGTGACACCTGCCATTTTGAGGCAGCTAAAGAAGATCGCATGCCTGAAAACTCGACTCGGATTCCTCCCTCACAGCATCAGATTCACCTGGGAACTTTGACTTTTTCATATTTTCTCAGACCTTTTTAATCTTTTAAACCTGCTGCACAAGCCCTTTTAAAGGGTTGAAGAGCAAAGATGTCAACTTGAGGACTGAGGTGTGCCTGACCCAAGTAATGGTATTTTCAGTAACCTCATATGCATGTGAAATGGATAGTAAGGAAGACCATAGAAGAATTGATGCTTGTGAATTATGGTGTTGGAGAAGAATATTGAAAGTGCCATGCATGGGCTGCCAAAAGAACC
>NW_006408610.1:174417-227902 GCF_000296735.1 Chrysochloris asiatica | reverse complement strand
AAAGTTGGAAAGCTTACAGCTAGGGGAATTTGTAGCAGAAGCAAGAAATCCATTGACAGAACGACGCTCAGCTGCTCCCAGAGCCACCAGCTTGGGCAGGGCCAAGTGTGGGAAGGATCAGAGCAGCCACTGATGCCTAACAGAAATGCAGAGATAAAGGTGTGGACACTTTTTTTTTTTTTTTTTGGTTTTATGTTCATTAGTCTCTTGATGTCTGTGCACCTCCATTCTGGTGACTACAGGGGATTCCTAAGAGAGTGGACACCCCACCTGCACCCCACCCCCAGAGGGTTCTACTACGCACGTGCACAGATCTCCTCGAAATTTAAAGTGATAGTTTCCACTTAAAACCAAACGGCAGGGCAAAACGGCCACAGCCAGGCTTGAACTGTTTCATCACTAGGCCTGAACGGGAATTGTGAAGAGGGACAGGCAGATTAAAAAAGGAAATAGGCTGCAAATTAAATCCTGAGTTATGTCACAACAACTAACAGTGGCATCTTAAAATTTCTCAGGAAGAACAGTAAAAAGGGAAACCCATCTCCTCAGTGCATCTACCTGGAGGCAATCAGATTGTAGCTGTTTCTGTATTACCTTTAGCAAAACTTTACTCGCTTGAGATATCAAAGAGATTGTCCGATGATTTCCGCAGTCCGTTGGGTCACCTTTCTTTGGAAAGGGTACAAATATGGAGCTCTTCCAATCAGTCAGCCAGATAGTTGTCTTCCAAATTTCTTGGCAGAGATGAGTGAGTGCCTCTTGTGCCACCTCACTTTCTTGAAAGATTTCAATTTTGAGTCCATCAATTCCTGGTGCCTTGTTCTTTGCCAATGACTTCAATGTACTTTGGACTTCCTCCCTGAGTATAGCTGGCTCTTGTTCATATGGTACCTCTTGAAATGGTTAAACATTAACCATTTCCTTTTGATACAATGATTCTGTGTATTCCTTCCATCTTCTCTTGATGCATTCTGTATCATTCAATAATTTGCCCAGAGAATCTTTCAATAATGAAAGTTGAGGCTTGAATTTTTTCTTCAGTTCCCCCAGCTTGAGAAATGCTGACCGTGTTCTTCCCTTTTGGTTTTCTAGTTCCAAATCTTTGCATATTTTATTATAGTACCTGGTTTTATCTTCTTGAGCTGATCTTTGAAATTTTCTGTTCAGCTCTTGGACCTCTTCAATTCTTCTATTTGCTTTAGCTTCTCTACGCTGGAGAGCAAGTTTCAGAGTCTCCTCTGACATCCATTTTGACCTTTTCCTTCTTTCTTGTCTTCTTAATGACTTTTTGCTCTCTTCATGTATGATGTTCTTGATGTCATCCCACAACTCTTCTGGTCTTCGGTCTTTAGTATTTAATGCATCAAATCTGTTCTTCAGATGGTCTCTAAATTCAGGTGGGATAAATTCAAGGTCATATTTTGACTCTCGTGGACTTTTCACTTTCTTCAGCTTCAGTTTGAAGTTGCATATGAGTAACTGATGGTCTGTTCCACAGTCTGCCCCTGGCCTTGTTTTCACTGATGAAAACTTTGAAGACTTAGGTGCACCTAACTCAAAACAAGGTAGTTTCAATCACCATATATGTAATTTGAAAGTTGGAAAATAAATTTAAAAGATTGTAGAAGAAATCAGTGCATTTGAATGATGGTATTAGGAAAGAATATTAAAAGTACCATAGGCTGTCAGAAAAACAGAAAAAAAGAAATCTGTGTTGGAAGTACAGCCAGGATGCTCCTTAGAAGTCAGTCAGCATGGTAAAACTTTGTCTTTCATACTTTGAACATGTTTCCAGGAGGAACCAGTTCCTGGAAAAGGACATCATGCTTGGTAAAGAGGTGGGTCAGCATAAAAGAAGACCCCACCCAGTGATAGGGGTTGACACAGTGGAAGCAGCAACAATGGGCTAAAAGGTAACAACTGTAAGGAAGGTGCAAGACTGGGCAGTGTTTCATTCAGTTGTGAATAGGGTAACACCATAAATCTTTAAGGAAGCAGCTCATCTTTCTGTGTGTAGTGGGGCTAGTAGATTTGAACTGACGGCCTTGCAGTGAGCAGCCCAATGATAAGGCTATAGTGCCACCAGGACTCTTGTATCTGGTACACTACCCATGTTACCACTTTGGTGATAAAGTTCTTCTATGTACAAAAGTACCGAACTCTTAGGAGATTCCATTTATCTGATTTGCCTTTTGTTGCTCGAGCTTTGTTGTGTTGTTGTTAAGTGCCATCGAGTTGGTTCCGACCCATAGAGACCCTGTATAGGGTTTCCGAGGAGTGGCTGGTGAGCAAGAACCACCGACCTTGCGGTCCAAACCGACTTTGCAGCCCAGTGCATTACCCTCCAGTGCCACTTCCTATATGTGGCATGACATGAAACTGTGTGCCAGGGACACCAGGGTCATAACAACCAGGGGTGACAGGGGCAGTCACTTGAATTTATACTAATGAATGAGCGTGGGAAAGAAGAATAGCTGAGGAAAATCCAAGTATACCAAACCAATACCACAGTTTCTGGATTCTTGATCTTCCTTTTAATCAATCTGCTTCTCTTTCTCTCAAGACTTCCCTCACTGCACCCTACATTGCTGTTGTTGTTAAGTGCTGTCGAGTCAGTTCCAAATCATAGTGACCCTGTATAGGGCTTCCAAGGAGCGGCTGGTGAGTTTGAACTGCCAACCTTGTGGTTCAAACCAACCTTGAGGTCCAGTGCTTATCCTAAGGCACACACCAGGATTCCTACTTTAAATGATGCTAATGATCCTAGTCCAGAAACTCAACAGCGTTTACAAACACCTGAAGCAAACAGTAATGTCTTGTCAGTGAAAAATGACAAAAGTATTTTTAAAATGGCTCTTTATTCATAAACTTGATGCAAGTTTACAAAATTTACTGTACATTACCAAACAAATCTGCAATGAAAAAAACCAACCACCAAAGCATGCCAAATGTGCAGCTGTCAATCTGCCAGCCATCAGGATATTAAAGAATTCAATAATGTATTCAAGATTTAGCCTTAGGTTTAAGGAACTTTAATGCGTTAAAAGAGTTCTGCCTTGTCACTTCTTACCTGAGCAACTGGCTACCAGAACTTTATACAAATGTAACCAAGTGAACAAGAAAGCCAAAAATCATTGTCTACTATCCTCTTCCCCCAAACAAAATAAAAATAAAACATGCACAATAATTCAGAAGTGCCAAGTCTCTCTAATGCGTTCACAAAATTAAAGATGGAATCTTAGAGCTAATGCATAAGAAACACTTCCAAACTTGGTAACTTGTTTGTGCAGAAAAATGTGCTTCTGGATTTCTTTTTAAAAGTGCTTAATGTCTAGAGTTTACTTTTAAATTAAATTTGTGTATATAAAAAGATCAATTACCAACCAAACAGGACTGATTCAGGTAAGGCAATAAAATGGGA
Source organism: Chrysochloris asiatica (assembly GCF_000296735.1). Taxonomy (NCBI): domain Eukaryota; kingdom Metazoa; phylum Chordata; class Mammalia; order Afrosoricida; family Chrysochloridae; genus Chrysochloris; species Chrysochloris asiatica. The sequence continues at coordinate 224,481 of NW_006408610.1, read as the reverse complement.
GAGTACACTGATTTGATTCAAGTTTTATAAACAATGAACGTATGTAGAGTTCTTTTGATGTAAAAGCATATGGTAATACATTTTATGACTTTCCAAATTAGATAATCTCTTTGTACTTAACTGTGCAGCTTTTGCTCAAGGAATCTTTGTGCCAATCACTGAAGTCTATTAGTTTATAAACGATTGCAACATCCCTTTAGTAAAATGGAAGGTAAAATGACTTAGCCTTTTAAATAATGTCAAGCTCTATACTGTGGCTTTTCGTCTTAAAAAATACTGAATCAACAAATTCAGTGCAGCAAGACTCTGATGCCCTAGTGGAAATTACATGTATAATAAGCCTTTACTAAGAGTAGGAACTCAGGGGACAGTTCATGTCATCACACAGCCATAAAAAGGTTCAAGAATTTAATGAGTAGGTTTCCTGTCATTATTTTGGCAGTATCATAAAATGGGTTTTTAGACTCGATAAAGTTAACAGTGATTTAGAAGACCTTCTATTTTCTAAATCAATATTAAACAACAATTAAACTTTTATTGACTTGAAATGAAACAATATATTGCAAGTTGTCATAATCCATAGGCTCAATACAGGAAAATTACCCAAAATGAGTCACAACTTTAGTAACCTGATGCTGCTTGCCTGCTTCAAAGGTTTCACTTTTCAAGAAAAAGAGATGAATGGCCAGTTTGTGTATTTACCAGAAAAAATACAGTAACCCCCACTTCTCAGTACAAGATTCCTAAAATGAACAAAATGAAGAGGCTGTAATTTATACTGGATGTCAGCTGACAAATTATCCACTAAAATATCTATTAGCTAACATCTTCGGCACTGCAGTTATAGGGGCACTCAAAGCTTGTGTCTGCATGTTGGAAGATTTTCTTTAAAACAATATTGGTCCAAACATATGACAGTCAACATATTTAACCATCTTCCTTTGGAGGGGTGTACCAGCCTAAAACAGAAAAAAAAAAAAGTTAAACTTGAATTCTTAAAACTGGAAGAACTACTAGCATTTGTTAAACATTAGCTACATGTGCTACTTACAATGTTAATGTTTATACATACTGCAAAAATCACACTGATACTTGGGGGCTGGGAACAGGATTTTAATATGTTCACAATATAAAGTTACTTCCTATGAATAAACGGCACCTTGAACATACGATCTCTATATTAATACCACTCCTAACTAAAGACGGCACTGTGGAATACTAGACTACAAACTAGATTTTATTCCATTTTAGTTTTGTATTTGAAAGTAATCCTCTTAAAGTTATATAATGTTTCTGTGTTATTTTTGTGTGTCTAATGTCAGTTTCAGAAATAACTATCTCACAAACACACTGCTGGCATTTTAGAATAAGAACTTGGAGGCGGCCATCTCAGCAGGTGCAGTGACTAAATGGTTTATGTCTAAGACCAGAGTTAGCAGCAGAAGCCAAATGAGAAGTCATCTTTTCTTATTCTGATTCTACTGCTCTTTCCATCACAGATAAGTTAATATACACCAACACAGTCTCAAATACAGAATCTTCCATAAAGATTTTGAATGGCAATTGTAATGTTTCCTTTAATTTCAGACAAACAAATGAGAAAGACAAAGAAGACACTGTTTGTCAGTCTCAAGATTAAGTACTGTTTGGTATGAAATCACAATTGTAGAGCTATGAAAATACCAAGTTTTGTGGAGCATGTACATGACTTTCGTTAGTTTATAGTCATCTTTGACCAACAAATCTAGTGTTAAAAATGGGTTATTATGAAAACCCAGCCTTATCCATGAGTTTCCTCATTTCCCTATTCAATTTGAAAATTTGTTTGAATACTGTTCTCTTCCTGAAGTTGCCAGTCACTGAAAAAGTGAAGAGTTTGCTTTGTTATTAAAATAGAAGTGAGTACAAATATTATGTTACAACCTGCTACATTTCTAGTGAAGAATATTTTGTTAATGCTCTTAGAAACCCTACTCTTCTTATTTATGCTACAGGAAAAGACCCAAGCTTCACTACCATTGCTACAATGGTTATCTTATCAAATAGCACACTTAGGTACAGAGTGCTACGCATACACACACGACCTTTTCTTCCTCACCAGTTTGTCAAGAAAGATATGCCCATTTTCCAGATTAAGCTTAAAGAGGTAACAGAACTTGCTTATTAGTTAGGCTACAAAGCTTGTGAATGACTACAAATGGGATTTGTAGTCTAATTTTCTTACTTACTAGTAGACACACACACAAAAAAAAAACCTCAAAAAAATGTACATTATGAATCTAGGCAAAATTTCAAGTCAGGCCAATAAAAATTCATAACAGTTCTTTGAAGAAAAGTTTTTCTTTTTTTAATTCACAACTCAAGATACTCTGAAGTGTTCATTTACATTAGAACAATCCTTACTTGAATAGATAAAAGCGTGTAACCCTGGTAGCATTCAGTAAAGATAGTTGTCATCCTAACTGTACTTACTCCACAACAGAACTCCACCTACAGCCATTATTAGTCTCTCCATGTGCTGAAGAAAGAAGAGTAATGAAAATCGAAGATGCTTGGAATTAACTAATCCAATGGCCCAGTGGAGCAAGTGAACACGTCACCATGACTCTGAAACCAGAAGAACTAGCTGGTATGCAGCTACCACTACCAACTGCTCTGAAAGGGATCACACTAGAAGGCCCCTGATAGAGTGGCAGGAAATGTGGAACAAAACTCAAAATTAAGAAAGAAAAAACAAGACCCGGCCTACTGGTCAGAGAAAGACTGGAGGAACCCAAGACTCTGGCCCCTGACCACCCTCTTTCAGGTCTGAAATGGAACTCACCCTCAAGGCCCAATTTCCAATCAACAGTAGAAAGATATATGGGGGCGGGGAGGGGTGGGACACGACAACAACATTAATAAAGTATGGAGCTCTGGTAGCGTAGTGGTTAAGAATTGGGCTGCGAGCCTCAAGGTCAGCAGTTAGAAACTACCAGCTGTTCCGCGGGAGAAAGATGAGGCTTTCTGCTTCCGTAAAGATATACAGCCTCGGAAACCCTGTACAGGGTCACTATGCATCTGAACCGACTCCACGGCACATAACCACCACCACCACCACCCACCATGGAGAGGAAGTGTGATAACTGCTGTTACATGGAAGGGATTCACACAAAACAGTATATGATTTGTGAAATGTAAAACTGATGATCTTGTCTATAAACCTTCACTCAAGTCACAATAAGAAGTTACAAAAACAAAACAAAACAAAACAAATTCCACCTATAAAGAGTTGCCTTTAAATTTAATTTCTATCCTAATACCACACATCTCAAGTGAAGAAAGTGATCCACTCATTCATCTACTTAAATATCTTGAGTCTGACACAGAGGTGGCCAGGCCAAGTTTAGAATGCTAAGATTTCAAATGAAGCACACAGCATGTCTATCTGTATACTCAAGTGACAATTTGTACTATAGCCATTATACTTTATAAGACGTTAAAGCAACAACAGGAAGATATAACATGACAAATATCAATGACACACAAAATATAAAACCGCATAAAGGGCAATCAGTATTTGATGAAGGCAACGTACCATTTTTCTCATGTATCTGTACAATGGAATTATAAGATTGTTGGGCTCTTGCAAGAGTATACTGATTCTGAAAGAGAATTACATATTTTAAATCAAAACATTAAGTAGATGACAATCATTACAATATTTATGATGCATTACCATTGTGCTTACAGGAAATTGAGTTATATTTCGAAAATATTTTTAACTTAATATCTTTATATTTCAATTTCACATTACCTGGTGTGGTGCTGTAGGGTAAACACTGGACTGCAAGGTCGATTTGCACCACACAATGGGTTCAAACCCACCAGTCACTCCTCAGAAACTTTTACAGGGAGGGTCACTATGAGTCAGAATTGACTCTACCAAATTTAACAGCCATTCTTTAAATTTAAAAATATCATCCCAATAGAAGCCTAAAAGCTTTTATCACGGACATGCACAAAGCTTTATAGTTCTAGTGGCCTCTCCATATCAATGAATCAACTGAAATGATATTATCTGAAGTTAATAAAAACTCAAGTGTGTCTTCTATTGTTTTCTAACAAAACTTTCAGATAAGAAAAATGTTAACTTTTAAGAACTACATATACAAGTGACATTTGGAGTCAGAAGAATGCCCATAATTAGCACCAAGTCATTATTACTAGAGAAGACCTTTTTTAAGGGACCAAACTTAAGAGTCCATCTTGTCACTGTACGTACAACTGGCCTACACTCCAACATCCACTTAACATACTGTGAGCACTCTCTAGGTGGTAACATGCCTATCTACTATATGAAGGGGCTTCAAAACGTTCAGAAAGAATGAAATAGAAAGATAATGAGTTTTTGCATGAACTTTTTGAAGCTCCTTTATGTCATAGATTTTTTTAAAAATAAGCACCATGAAACTCTCCTTTCCACCTGCCTCACTCCTATAGGAGCATGAAATTTGAAGGCTTTTGCCAGCAAATGACTCCAGTAAGGCAGAGATTTCTCCATCTTGTGCCTAGGTGTAATTCAGATGCCAATTTTTCTCAAGTCAAACTGTCAAAATTAGAAGCAGAGGATCTTTAAAAGTGAATCTGGGCCACTTTCCCCAGCTGGCCCTTGTAGGAACATTCCTGGATATACCCCTTATGGTCTCCTGGTTGTGGTGCCATACCCCAAGGGCCTCCTCAGGTACCGTCTGTGAACTTTGCTATCTGCACTAGCCCCCTCCCTGATTCCATAGTCCCTGCATGCATATGTGATGTATTGCTAGCATCAGTCACCACATGGAGGTACAACTTTGGAAAGTCATCATAGTGAAAATTTTCTTCACCTAAGTGATATATGCTCGTCTTGTTTTTAACTCCTGCTGTTTAAGAATAAGAGTCTCTACCATATTTATATATTTGAGATGGGTTTTTTTTCTCCTCTACAACACACCCAATCACCAATTCTCCCCCTTCATCCTCTCCTTTCCCTCAATTAAATTAGCCACTGCATTAACTTCTTGTCTATGCCTTCAAGAAGCAAATCCATAAGACAGTCTGTTGTCGTTAGCCACTGCCCCCAGTATTCTCCTCACAAACAGTTGCATGCTATACACACATTCTGACCCTTTTTCAATTTAGCACCTCATGGAGCTTCTTCCTTATCAGCACAAAAGAGTTTACCTCTTTCTCTTTTCAGAAAGAGTACAATGTTCCTTTATATGGATAGTCTACCATTTAATTGCTCTCCTTCTGCTGGGTATTTGGGTTATTTTTAATATTTTATTGTTACAACAGTATAAGGTTAATATTACACATTACTGTTGTGAAGTGCCATCGAATCAGTTCTGATGCATAACAAATCTATATAGGGTTTCTGAGGAGCAGCTGCTGGGTTTGAACCACCAACCTTGTGGTTAACAGTCCAGTGTTTATCTTACAACACTGTACCAGGACTCCAAAACAGCAAAAGCTTCCTAAGGTAGAATTGTTGGATCAGAAGACATATATAAGGGGGCTTTAAAAAGTGAAAAAATGGCAGTATTTTCAATTCTTTTGCCACAAACTTTTTGAAGCCCCCTCAAATAATACTGCTAAACTGTTCTCTATAGAATTATATATATTTGTTTGCCTACCAGCCTCCACACAGCCTCACCAACAGAGAACGTTATCAAACCTTTGTTATTTTTGATAATATAATAATATAGGCTGACAGCAAAAGGTGACTTTTCGCCATATTGCTGTTGCTGTGGATTTACATTTCTATTACTGAGTGAGGTTGAACATGTCTTAAATTGTTCATGAGCTACTTATTTCTATTCCTGCAAACAGACTTCTTATATGCTTTCCCCCCTTTTCTATAGGGGAATCCTCTATAATATCTAAGAACTTGTTAAAAATATTAAAACCTTGTCATAATGTATCTTACAAAGTAAAATACCCAAGTAGTGTTATCTCAGAGCTAACAGAACATTGTTTCCTCCCACTGTCTATCTGACCTTATCTCCAAATTTCATAGCTGATGATCACTTTTCCTGTATTACAGTATTCATGAGTATTTATATCATTGCAACTGGTAGCGTAGTGGTTACAAATCAGGTTGCTAATCTCACAGTCAGCAGTTCAAAACTACCAGCTGTTCCACAGAAGAAAGATGAGGCTTTCTGCTCCTGTAAAGATTTACAGCCTCGGAAACCCTATGCAGGGTTGCTATGAGTCGGAACCAACTCCACGGCACATAACAACAACAATAGAAATTTCAAGGGAAAACATTCATTTACCTTTTAAAATACTTATTCTTTGCAGAAGTATTTATAGGCATAAAGAAATTCAGACAGCATTAAACTATTTACGATGACAGTTCCAACCAGTACAGGGTTTCCGAGGCTGGAAATCTTTATGGGAGCAGAAAGCCTCATCTTTCTCCTACGGAGTGACTGGTAGACACACTGCTTAAGGTTTGCAGCCTGATTCGTAACCACTACGCTACCAGAGCTAGTTTTCATTGTAGTTGTTGTTGTGTTGTTAAGTGCCATGGAGTCAGTTCCACCCGCAGCGACCCTGTATAGGGTTTCCGAGGAGCAGCTGGTGAGCTTGAATCTGATAATCACATGGCTTACTATGAAAGGAATGACAAATTAAAGAGGAATGGTGTCGTGGTCATCATCAAAACGAGCATATTAAGATCTACTTTAAAGTAAAATGCTGTTTGTGATAGGGTAATATCCATACATGTACAAAGAAAACCAGTTAATACCACTATTATTCAAACTTATGAACCAACCACTAAAGGCAGTGATGATGAAACTGAAGAACTCTATCAACTTCTTCAGTCTGAAATTAATCAAACATGATAATTACTGGCAACTGGAATGCAAAGGTAAGAGGAAGGATCAGTTGTTGGAAAATAAGGCCTTGGTGTTAGAAATGATGCTGGAGACTCATGATCAAATTTTGCAAGACCAATGACTTCTTCATTGTAAATACCTTTTTAAAACAACATAAAAGAAGACTATACATACACATGGACCTCACCAGATGGAATGCACTGAAATCAAACTGATAACATCTGTGGAAAGAGACAGTAGAAAATCTCTATATCCTCAGACAAAACAACATCCATTGCTCAGATGCAAGGTCCAGCTGAAGCTGAGGAAAATTAAAACAAGTACACAAGAGCCAAAATATGACCTCAAACATCTCTCACTTGCATTTAAAGATCATCTGAAGAACAGATCTGATGCATTAGACACTAAAACCTAAAGACCAGGAGAGTTATAGGATGACATCAAGAACATCATCCAGGAGGAAAGCGAAAGTTCATTAAGAAGACAAAAAAGAACAAAAAGACCAACATGGATGTCAGAAGAGACTCTGAAACTTGCTCTCCAGCATAGAGATGCTAAAGCAAAGGAAGAAATGAAGAAGAAGAAGAGCTGAATAAAAAATGTCAAGGGGGAGCTCAGGAAAACAAAGTCAAATATTATAATGAAATGTACAAAGACCTGGAGTCAGAAAACCAAAAGGTTTTCTCAAGCTGAGGGAACTGAAGAAAATCTTCAAGTCTTGATATGAAATACTGAAGGATTCTCTGGGCAAATTATTGAATGATGCAGAAAGTATCAAAAGAAGATGGAAGAAATACATAGTCACTGCACCAAATGGAAACGGTCCAATGTTCAACCATTCTGAGCCAATGATAATGAAGGAGGAAGTCCAAGGTGCATTGAAGGCATTGGCATAGAACAAGAAATTGAGGTCCTTCAACAGAATGATTCAGCATTGGAGGCACTCACCTATGGCAAGAAATTTGGAAGATAGCTACTAGGCCAACTGATTGGAAGAGATCCATATCTGTGCCCATTCCAAAGAGAGGTGACCCAACAGAATAAGGAAATCATTGAACAATATCATTAATATTGCATGCAAGTAAAATTTTTCTACAGATGATACAAAAACAGCTACAACCATACATTGACAGAAAACTTCCAGAGGCTCAAGCAAGATTCAGAAGAGGATGTGGAACGAGGGATATCACTGCTGACATTAGAATGGTCTTAGCTGAAAGCAGAGAATGCCAGAAAGATGTTTACCTGTGCTTTACTGACTACACAAAGGCTTTCAATTGTGTGGATCATGACAAGCTATGGACAACATTGCAGAGAATGCGTATACCGGAACACTTAGTTGTGCTCATGAGGAACCTGTACATAGATCAAGAGGCAGCTGTTTGAACAGAACAAGGGAACACCAAATGGCTAAAAGTAGGAAAGGTGTGTGCCTGGGTTGTATTCCTTCACCATGCTTATTCAATCGAGAAGCTGGGATATGAAGGAAAATGTGGCATCAGGATTGGAGCAAGACTCATTAACAATATGTGATATGCAGATGACACAATCTTACTTGTTGAAAACGCAGAGGACTTAAAATACTTACTGATGAAGATCAAAGTCCACAGTCTTCAGTTGCATCTCAAGATAAAGCAAACAAACTTCCTCACCAATAAACAACATTCACATAAATGGAGAAAAGATTAAACTTGTCAAGGACTACATTTGGTTCGATCAACTATCAACACTCACTAAGTCAAACAGCAGGCATATTGCATTAGGCAAACTTTTTCCTAAGACCTCTTTAAAGTGTTCAGGAGCAAATATACCAGCAGTTTGAGGACTAAGGTGTGCCTGACCCAAGCCATGATATTTTCAATAATCTCATATGCATGTAGAAGTTGGACAGTGAATGAGAAAGACCATAGAAAAATTAAAGCATTTGAGTTATGGTGTTGGGCTCCTTAGAAGCTAGGATAGCCAGATTTCATCTCTCATACTTCCGCCAAGAGAGACCAGTCCCTGGAGAAGGATTATCATGTTTGATAAAAAAGTGGAGGGATGGAGAAAAAGAGGAAAGGCCCCAATGAGATGGTCTGGCACAGCAGCAGCAGCAATGGGCTCAAACGTAGCAACAAATGTGAGCTTGGCACAGGAACAAGAAGTGCTTCATTCTGTTGTGCACAGGGTTGCTATAAGTCGGTACTGACTCAATGGCAACTAACAAAAACCGAAGCCCTGGTGTGCTGTAAGATAAGCATAGGGTAAGTACTGGTCAGCGGTTCACACTCCACAGCAGCTCTTCAGCGGCCCTATACAGTAGTCACTGTGTGTTGGAACAGACTTGATGGCATACAACAATATATCTATAAAAGAAGTTTCCAAAATAATAATAGAATAAGCAATGATTATCTTTAATGTCCTTGAGGTTCTACTTTTTATTACAGATCACTATTATAATAAGAGGCTTTATTCTTTTAAGAAAACTAGCCAAATGAAAATGAAATAAATTGTTTCCAAAGTAATCAAGTCAAGATGAGAAGAGGTCTCATAAGGACACATGTTATAGTTAATATGAAAGTCTTTATAAAGTTACCTTGTTTGCTCCAAACTGCACTCTGGCTTTGCCTTTGACTAAGGTGGCATTGATTTGCATGATGACAGATTCTATTGAGTAGGCACTGCTCCAGCCCTAAAAAAGAAGAAAATACTTCTCTAGAAAATTATAGATTCCAGATTGCCACATAAGAAAGCTTAACAACATATATCAACTTAGCAATAGCAAGTTAATATTAAGAAATTTGTAGTTAAGAAGAAAAAGTTGGCCACATTTCTAAATTTTGCTCTACCCTAAAAAACAAAAAAACCAACAAATTCTAGCAGCATAACATAAATAAATTATAACCTTAAATAGACATTATTCTTTATGTCTATTCTACCATTAATTGACTTAAACACCACATAACACTGACACCTCTCTGGTTTCCCTCAAAGGGGTTTTGCCATGTTTAAAGGGGTGTTATTTAAAATAATTTTTAAGTAGGAGCTATTATACAATAGCTTTCCACTCAACACTGTTGTTGTTGTCAAATAAAAACTATATTGAGGTTGAAAATTTAGTGCTATAAGGAAAGAATCACCTGCTTTGTGAGAAGTTCCATACATAATGCGCCTCCACCCAAGACATACCTTGAAAAAAAAAAAATCACAGAAAATTCTGTATTTCAGTACTCCTTATTTAATTTTAAAGTATCATTACTAAGAAAGTATGCGTAAAAATAAAGATCAGAGGATAGCAAGAAACCAGTCCTTAGGGTTACAGGGATATGGGTGATTTAAAAATTCTAATGTTGCTCTAATACAGCCTTTAAAATTAAAAACGGTTTAGTAATGGTTCTTAGTAACAATACTTTAAGAGTACCACATGTCAGAAACTAAGAACTTAGCCCAAAATATTTCTGAGAATGGGCTAGAGAAATAAAGTTTACTTCAATGGCATTTCAAGTATTTGGTGTATCTGAAAATTCCTCTACCATTCCATCATGTTACACAGTCAAAAGTTTCCTGTGATATGGTACATATTTTGCCTTAGCTGCAAGGTGAACATCTGGCACGGTATTCTAGGTTTTGAATTGTTTTTGTCCATCCTGTTGTGAGCTTCAATGGTTAGGGCCAAGGATCTCTTCTTTGGGATTCTTCTTGCTAGGTCTATGGAGTGTTTTCCGAACTAAAAAGAATGTATGGGGATTTCGGAGCTCTCTCGTTAGGCAATCATTATTTAAATGAAGATTCCCAACCTTTGATCCCAATCTCTCTTTTAGTGTTCTTCAAAACTTCAAAATTGCAAAATATAATGCCCCCCACCCAAAAAATAAAGTAAAGGGAATGGAAAAGTCAATTCTCAAATCAAAGTAAAACTCAAACCCCCTAATTTCAAAATTACCCTGTATAGGGTTTCCAAAGCTGTAAATTTTTATAGGAGCAGAAAGCATCATCTTTTTCCTGTGGAGCGAACTGGTGGATTCAAACTTCTGGTTTTGCAGTTAGCAGCCCGGCTTGTCATAATCCGCTATGATACCAGGACTCTTTCCTTACAGACATCATGGATCAGCATTAGTGTTAACACAGCATGCTTCTTAATAAGAAGTGATTAAAAGGAGAGATGCTAAACAGAATATTTTATGGCACAGTCAAATTATTGACAATGACCACACAGGAAAAAAAAGGGGAGGCTGAGTCCTGGTGAGGCACTGTAGGATAAGCACTGGACCACAAAGTTGGTCTGAACCCCAAGGTCAGTGGTTCAAACTCACCAGCTGCTCCTCAGAAACCCTATGTAGGGTTGCTATTGAATTGGAACTAACTCAACGGCACTTAACAACAACAACATGTAAACAAGCAGAGTCCATGGTTATCTAAAATAGAAACATTCTGTGTGTGTGTGTGTGTGTGAGTGTGTGTATGTGTGTGTGTGTATGGCCAGAGGACAAATAATACACTAACGTTATAACAAGCATTTTCAGTTGCTTAGAAATAGCTCATTCTCAACATACTGAAGAGATACAAAAACAAACATATCTTTATGATTTTCTCTCAAGTTATTACATTGTGCCCTACAATAAACCAGAAAGATGGCATAACTATTGGCAGTTCAGAAAAACAGCTTATAGAAATACCAGTGGTCTGAGAATTAGCTATTATCCTAAATTGTCTGTATCTTGCTAATGTATATTTTGTCTCCTCATTCACATATATTTACTGCATACATACATACATACATACTAGACACTGGGCAAGCCAAAGAACAAAAGGCATGTTAAAACAAATAATAAAGAAGGAGAATGAGGAACAGAGTTAAGGGGAATTTATTTTTTTAAACTTTGTGGTCTGGGAACAGCATCTTTACAAGTGACAAACAAGCTGAGATTTAAAGGATGAGTAGGAATTAGGCAAAATATAGATGGGAATCACATGCCAGACAGAGGAATACGAGAGGTCTTCAAAAAGTTTGTGGGAAAATTAAAAGGTAATGGAATTTTCCCACATATTATGAATCCCATCATATATAAAGAAAAGTCATAAATAAAGAACTCTCACTGGGTATTAGGGACTGAAAATCAGACAGTAGGCATAATCTTAGAAAGACAGGGGAGGTATGGTACAAACTGATAGGAAGAAAGCAACAAGAGAAAGATCCATGACAGCTAGTAGAGAATGTGGTAAAGATACTGATTCCAAGAGCAAAGGGCAACCATGGTAACCGTGGGAGACAATTTATGCAGGGGAGGGAGATAACTGGATGGAGAGCTGTAAAAGATCACTCTGTGAAGAAAGCTGACATGGGTGATGACACAGAAGCAGGAGTCCACACAGGAACCCCTGACGTGTCCATGTGAGAACTGACAGCAGTAGAAATGGAAATAAAAGATACGAGAATTTTTTAAGAATGAGAAAATAGACCAAGGTGATAGACCGGATGTGGACAATAAGGGAGATGATGTAAAGACTGACTCCTAGGTACACTGAGTTGGAGAACACTAGAGAGGTGATAATTTAACTGTTTCTTCTTAAGTAGTTTGAGGTGCCTCTCTAAAAGATATTTGAGTACAGGTGTCAAGAAGAGAGTTGAATATTGAACAGTTGCAAGATAGAAACCTGGGAATTAATGATATAAACATATTTTAATAATCTTGGGACCCTTTTCAACAAATGGTAGAGCAGTTGAACATCTACAAGCAAAATAAAATGAACTTTGATCTAATTTCACACAATATACAAAAATCACCTCAAATTAATTTAGAGACTTAAAATGTAAAACAATAAAACTATTCCCCCTTCCTAAAAAAAAAAAAAGGGTGGGGGGTATAAAATATTCTTTGTGGAGTCCTGGTGTGGCGCTGTGGGTTAATGCGTTGGGCTGCAAAGTCAGTTTGGACGGCAAGGTCAGTGGTTCAAGCTCACTAGCCGCTCCTCAGAAACTCTATACAGGATCGCTATGGGTCAGAACTGACTCGATGGCACTTAACAAGTATAACAATGAGATATTCTTTGTAACCTAGGACTAAGGAAAGAGTTGTTAGACTTGAAAATAAAAGTTTAATCCACAAAAGAAAAACCTGATAAACTAGACTTCATCCAAACTGCAAACTATTATTCTGTAAAAGAGTCTTAAAAGGTTGGAATGACAAGTTACAGACTGAGATAAAATATTTTTTAAAATACATATCTGATAAAAGACTTACATCTAGAATACATTAAAAAATCTCAATATATAAATAACTCTCAAAAGGTATACAACTTGTGAACGGAAGAAAAAGTATTCATTTGGAGTAGATGATATGATTGTCTACATGGAAAATGCCATTGTATCAACACAGAGAAATCTGTAATTAAAAGCAATATTAGCAAGATTGGATGATACAAGCTCAGTGCTTTCCTATGTGCCATCAATGACCAATTGGAATTTGAAATGAAACACACGCCACCATTTATATGAGCACACACACACAACGCACAAAAGGTGAGAAAAACTCAGGTATTAATCTAACAAAACACACATAGGACTACATTAGGAAAACTATGTAATTCACAAATGGAGAGATACTAAGTTTCAGAGGAAGGAAGACTCAATATGTTAAAATGTCAGTACTTCAAAATTTGATCTACAGATTCAGCCCAGTCTCAATCAAAATCCTAGCAAGTTATTTTGTTCATACTGACAAAATGATTCTCAAGTTTACAAGGAAAAACAGAGAAGTCAGAATAACACACTACAAGTGTAGAAGAACAAAGTCAAAGGATGGGCACTACTCAACTTTACGATTTACTATAACGCTGCAATGATTAAGACAGCATGGCACTAGCAGATGAGCAGATCATAAATCAATGGAACAAAATACAGAGTCCAGAAATAGACCCACACAAATACAGTCAACTCATCTTTGGCAAAGGAACAACAGTCTTTTCAACAAAGAACACTGGAGATCCACATGCAAAAAAAAAAAAAAATTCAACTCCAGACCTTACACTTGTCACAAGAATTACCCCAAACTGGACCATAAAAATGGCAAAAAATTATAAAGCTTCTAAAAGATTAACAGAAGGAAATCAAGATGAGCTTGAGTTTGATTGTGAGATTTTAGATACACCACCAAAAATAAAAACGAAAACTGGAACTTCATTAAAATAAAAAATTTCTTGTTAAGGGAATGAAAATATTTGCAAAACAATGATAAAGAACTTGTTTAAAAAAATATAGAGAACTCTCAAAGCTTAACAATATGAAACCAACCAATTAAAAAATGAATAAAAGATCTGAACAGGTCTCTTCGACCTGTGGCAATAAGCAGACATCTCAGATAGGTGGCAAATAAGCGTCCGTTCTAACTCAGCAACCCTTTACAGGGTTTTCAAGGCTGTAAATCTCAGGGCGCAGAAAACCTTATCTTTCTCCAGGTGGATTAGAGCTGCCAGCATTGTGGTTAGCAGCCCAATGCATAGCCCACTGTGCCACCCGGGCTTCCATCACATGTCGTTGGTGCCAAATGCCACTAAGTCAGTTCCAACTCATAGCAACAAACCCTATATAGGGTTTCTGAGAAGCAGCTAGTGGATTTGAAATGCTGACCTTGTGGTTCCAAGTCCAGTGCTGATCCTACAGTGCCATACAAGGAGCCATTGTTGTTGTTAAGTGCCATCAAGTTGGTCCTGACCCATAGCAACCCTGTACAGAGTTTCCGAGGCTGTAAATCTTTATGGGTGCGGAAAGCCTCATCTTTCTCCTGCAGAGCGGCTGGTAGTTTCAAACTGCTGACCCTAAGGTTCACAGCCCGATTCATAACCACTACACTACCAGAGTTCTCATACAAGGAGCCATTTGTTGTTCTTAGGTGCTGTCGAGTTGGTTATGACCCATAACGACCCTGTACAGGGTTTCTGAGGGTGTAAATCTTTATGGGAGTAGAAAGCCTCATCTATCTCCCGCGGAGCAGCTGGTAGTTTCGAACTGCTGACCTTAAGGTTCGCAGCCCAATTCGTAACCACTACGCTACCAGAGCTCCTTACAAGGAGCCCTTAGGGAATTGTAAATCAGAACACTAACAAGAGACCATTAAACACCTATTCCAATGGAAAAAATCCAGAACAGTGATCACATCCCATGCTGACGAGAATGTGGAACAATACTAACTCTCATTGCTAGTGGGAATGCAAAACAATAGTTACTCAGGAAGACAATGTAGCAGTTTCTTACAAAGTTAATGTATTACCTAGTAATGATAACTCCTTGAAATTTACCCAAATTAAGTTGAAAACTTATATCCGCATAAAAATCTTCACAAAAATGTTTACAGCAGCTTTATTCATAATTGCTAAACTAGAAAGCAACCAAGATGTCTTTCACAAAGTGAATGAAAAACAGACTGATATATCCTTACATGGAATATTATTCTGTGGTAAAAAGAAATAAGCTAAAAAATAAATAAACAAATGAGAAGACCTAGAGGAACCTTAAATGAATATTGTTATATTGAAAGAAGCCAATCTGAAATGCGACAAGGGGCCTTCAAAAAGTTCGTGTAAAATTCTATCATCTTTTAATTCAATTATTCCACAAAACATTGAAACCCCCTCATACTGTGTGATTGCAACAATATAATATTCTGGAAAAGGTAAAGAATATATTAAAAAGATCAGTAGCTGCCAGGAGCTGTTGGGGAGAATAGAAGGGCTGAGATCTGGGGGATTTGTAGAGTAGTGAAGTATTCTGTATGATACTTTAATGGTAGAAACACTGAAATCAAAAATGTCTCAAAGCACATAAACAAGGTGAATTCTAAGGAAAGCCTATAAACTGTGGACTTGTTAGCAGTAATGTATCAATAATGTTACATCAATTTTAACAAATGTGCTACACAAAAATAAACAATATTAATAAGAGATGTTAGATTTTAAAAGTCTTAAAATAATAACATGGTAAAATAACCCAATTAGAAAAATAGGCAAAAGCTATTTCTCCCCAAGAGTATATATATAAAGTTGCCAAACAAACACTTTAGGAATTTTAGGAACTACAAATTAAGGAAGCACAAGTTAAAACTATGAGAAATCACTATATTCCTATCACAATGGCTAAAAGAAAAACAAATGGCAACACCAAAACAAGACCACTTACATACTGCTGACAAAAAAAGGTTAAGGTGGTAGAACCAATCTGGACAGCTTAGCAGTTTCTTTGAAAACAAAATATGCAATTATCATATGACCTGGCAATTGCACTCCTGGGCATGGACACATTAATGATTGACAGAAAGTATGTATGTGTGTGTGTGGGTGGGTGGGGGGCAGCAGAGGCAAGGGTATATGCTTAAAAGGGCAACTTTGTAGTTTTCAACTGTTGAGTGTCTTGATTTGTGCTGTTAAGGGCCATCAAGTCAGTTCTGGCTCATAGCAACCCTGTATAGGGTTTCTGAGTAGCAACTGATTGGTTTGAACTGCCAAGCTCATAGTAAGCAGTTCAGTGCTTATCCTACAGTGCCACACCAGGGCTCATCTTGACTATGTTGCTGTTGTTAGGTGCTGTCCAGTTGATACAGATGCATAGCGATCTTCCCCAGTTTCAGTAAATTAGGTCTTCCATCTACAAACAGTCTCAATTCAATTCCCTCAGCCCTTTCGTCCAACTAGCTGGCGACCGCTCTGCTTCTCTTCCATAGATAGATAACCCATGCCCTAGTTAGGATCTGGAGTCCTGGTGTGGAGCTGTGGGTTAATGCACAAGATTGCAAAGCCGTTTTGAACTTCAAGATTAGCGGTTCAAGCTCACTAGCTGCTCCTCTCAGAAACCCTATCCAGGGTCGCTATGGGTCGGAACCAACTCGATGGCACATAACAACAACAGTTAGGATCTGCTGCCTCTGACCTGGGTTAGTTTCATCTCCTAAGAGTTGTTGGTTATTATTTTTCCTAACAGGATGCTGTTTTGAGGAGTTGCCATGGAGTCATGTGGCCCCGTGAACAACATGCTTGATCCTGCCCCATCTGCACAATCTTTGATATGCTGCTCAGCTCTGTTGTAGCCACTTTGTGTTTGGAGTGCCTTCAAACCAAGGAGGCTCATCTTCCTTACAGCACTGTATCAAACAATATTCTGTTGTAATCTCTAGGCTTTTCAGTGACTAATTTTTGGAAGTAGATCCTCAGGCCTTTCTTCCTAGTCAAATCACAGTCTGTAAAGTCTGCTGAAACCTGTTCATCCTGAGTGACCCTGCTGGTATTTGATATATTGATGGTATATCTTCCAGCAACACTGCAATATGTCAGCCACCACAGTATGACAAACTGATGGGTGGTGGTCTAACATGATATTGGGCCCCAGTTTCTTTGCTTGACTTTAAACGATCTCTACTACCATGTGGGTTTATTTTTCTCTTGTCATCATTATCACCTCATTCTTTGCCATGTAGGATTTCTCACTTCCGTCAACCAAGTCATGTTGCTCCTCTTGACACAGCACAGCTCTAGGTATATAATTTGTGCTTTAAAACCACACACACACACACACACACATATATGGGACCCTACCCAGAGAAGAAGCGACACCATGGATGGAGGCAAGTATGATGACATCGAGAGCTAGCTAGAGCAGCTGAGGACTCTAGACTCATGAAAAGAGAAAGGCTGTGTGCTGGTGACTAGCAGCAGGCTTGCAGAATGTGCCCTTGATTTTTAAAAAATGATTATATATCCCTGAGTGTTTTTGTGTACATCAAAAAAATAACAAAACAGAGGAACTAAAGTAAATACTGTTGAATGGTGATGCATGGAAGGGATTGTAATTGTTGCAGTGATATGAAATAAAACATGATAAGTACAAAATTGTTGTTCTCCCATGTAAACTACCATTCAGAGCACAATAAAAGCTTTAAAAATATGTGGATGGATAGATAGATAGATAGATAGACAGATAGATAGATAGATAGACAGACAGATAGATAGATATGGTGGTGTGGTGGTTCTGTGCTGTGGAGTCAGTTCCGACTCATAGTGACTCTGTATAGGGTTTCCGAGACTATAAATTTTTATGGGAGCAGAAAGTCTCATCTTTCTCCTGCGGAGCCGCTGGTAGTTTCGAACTGCTGACCGTGAGGTTAGCAGTCCGACCTGTAACCACTATGCTACCAGAACTCCATATATAAACACATAGTATACACACTATATACACATGTTTGCTGCTCATAGAAGGTCTCATCATCGGGGATCACTATGTCCTAAAATTGCAAAACCACTAAGAATCCTAACCCAGTCAAGTTGACAGAAAGCACTTAACTAGAACAATGTATAAACACACATATGTATAGGATAAGCACTAGACTGGTAACCCCAAGATAGGCACTTTAAATCCACCAACTCCTCTTGGAAATGTTATACAGGGTCTTTATGAGTCAGAACCAGCTCGATGGCAGGCACACACACATCTCATAGCAACCCTATATATAGCTTCCGAGGTTATAAATCTTTACAGGAGCAGAAAGCCTTACCTTTCTCCTACAGAGCAGCTGGTGGATTTGAACTTCTGATCTTGTGGCTAGCAGCCCAATGTGTAATTCACTACACCACCAAAATTCCATATGTATATATGTTCCACTTAACAACAAACACACACACACACACACACACGGGAGAGTCAACAACTGTCAGCACTCTAGTTATACTGAAACATCCAAATACTGCTGATGACAACATTGAGTGTGCATGTGAAATGATTCTGTTGAGTAGACGAGTGACAATGGATTATGTGACAAATTATTTGCAAATCAGCCATGGCACTGCCAATGAAATAATCCCCAACAGACTTGGGCTTCAAAAAGTTTGTGTCACATGAACACCGAACCAACTCACAGAAAAACATAAACAGAAGCATTTGGATATCAGCAAACAAAATTTGGACCCATAACTTGAAGGAAGCTAAGTTTCTTTTTTAAAAAATCATTACTGAGACAAGGACTCATCACTAGGAGCCTGAGTGTAAACAGCAGAGTATGGAATGGAAACATCCTCAATGGTCAACCAAGAAAACATTCAAAAGTCAACCATCAGCTGGAAAATTGATGCTTACAGTTTTCTGGGATTCTCAAGGGCCAGTATTGGAATTCCATCAGGAAAAAGGTTCAACAATCAGCAGTGTTTATTTCACTGAGATGCTCACTGAAGAACTGAAGCCTAAACTTAGGATTAAACGCAGCGGACTGTTATCCAAGGGCACTGTGATCTTGCATGACAATGCACAACTGCATATTTCTGCCCACAATATTGACACTCTGCAAAAATTTTGTTTTAAGCTGAAAAGGCATCCTTCCCTAAAACCCTGATTTTGTTCCATCTGACTTTCACTGTTTGGTCCCCTGAAAGCAGTCCTTAGAGGACAAAGATTCACTTTTGATGAAGAATTGAAGACAGCAGTACATTCATGGCTTGCAGATCAGCCAAAAACATTTAATAAGGGAACACAAAAGCTGTTGACAGATGGACAATGTGCATTGAAAAGCAAGGAGATTATGTTGAAACATGATATATTTGTCTTTTCTAAAAGTTGATTGAAATACATTCTACAGCCAGGTAGTAGTGTGGTGGATTAGGAGCTGAGCTTCCAACAATAATAAGGTCAGCAGTTTAAATCTACCAGCTACTCCATGGGAGAAAGATAAGGCTTTCTGCTCCCAAAAACACTTACATCCTCGGAAACCCTCTACAGGGTTGCTATGAGTCAGAACCCACCAAGCAGAGTTCAGCTAATTTTTGAATCACCCTTGTACAATGAAAGCAGTTTGTATCTAACAGCCGCTCGGTGGGAGAAAGATGAAGCTTTCTGCTCCTATAAAGATTTACAGTCTTGGAAACCCTATCCTGGGTCACTATGAGTCAGAATGGACTCGATGGCTCACCACCACCACACACTGGGTATGATGCATTATACTCTTTTTCCTATATATGTGACTGTGTATACTTCCATTGCCTACATGGAAAATTTTCCTTTATATCTTCAACAACAGACAAGACCAATTCATTTTTCAAGGCCCAGCTTAGACCCTACCTCCTCATAACATCTTCTCACATCACTATTGCCAAAAGCCAACTCCATTTTCTTTTAACAGCAGAGAACTTAAGTTTAAGATTGACAGTTGACAATCAACAGATTACTTAGTACTTTTAATATTCTTTTATATTTTTGGTGTAAGAGAAAATACAGTTGATCTTTGAACAACTTGGATTTTCATCAGTGATGCTAATCATCTCTGCATGAACAATTGGTACCTCCAGTAAGATATATCACACAGTAAAAAGTGATCTCTTACGATTCTTACATCATGTTTTGCATCATGTTTAGTGCAAGATCACAAACCTTGAATATCATCAAATTGCCACAAGTAATAATGAAAGGGCTCCCAAAAAGCAGAGAAAAGTCACAACGTTAGAAGAAAAAGTTCAACTGCTTGGTATGTACAGCAGATTGAGGTCTTCAGCTGCAGTTGCCATTTCAAGAGAAATGAATCCAGAAGGGCCATCGTCAAACAAAAGATCATTTGTGAAAGTATCACTGCAGCAGGCAAGAAAACCTTGTACTTTTTGCAAAATATTTTTTATCTCACATTGAAAATGCAGCTTTTATGTGACCACAGTAAGTAATACATATTAATATATATAAAAATATGTGTTATCAGTAAGGCTTATGGCCAACAGTACTTAAATTTTGGGGTGTTAAAAATTATACACAGATATTTGATTACATGGGGTCAGTGCTCTAATCCGGTGTTACTCAAGGGTATTTTATTAGAAGCCAGAGAGTTATATGGATAGATCACAAGTTGACTTATGATTCAAAGAATTCATCTGAATAATGAGGCTAGTAACCATTATGACAAAAGGGACCAATAGAGAGAAAGTATATAAAAGACTGAACAGTGAAAGTGGCATTACTTATAGCTTCATGTGCTTCTCTCAGCAACCAGTTGGACACCACTCAAGATCATAGACTGTTCAAACTATTGTCCTGGGGACTTCTCATACACACACAAATGAATAACTTAATGCTAGCCAATTTTACATGAAATTTCAAAATGATGATGAGAATATTTGCATACACTTATAAAAAATTTTTTTACAGTTCTTCTATTGATTCTTTTTTTTCCTTTTTGAGTAAGGGTTTGAATAGAAAGTAATCTAGAAGTTGCCATCAATCAGAATCACAGGCATGTGGGAATTATGTACTAATTACAACTTTATCTAAACTATAAATCACAACTTATGTTTGGAAAACATTTAATTTTTTTTTATGGTGAAATGTAAATAGAAGCCATTAAAACCTTCATCCATAAAAATATACTGATTTATACCAATTATTCCAAAAGTGGTCCCAAAATCAACATCAACTTCACCTAGGAACTCCCTAGAGACGCAAATTGTCTGGCCCCACCCCAGACTTACTGAATCGGAAACTTTGGATAAGGCCTAGCAATCTGTATTTAACTAAACCTCCAAATGATTCTGATATATGAAATTAAAGAAATAATCAAACTTACCCTCCTGAGAGAACAGGTAACACTACCCGAACAAAGGGAGGATCAAATGGAAAATTATCCTAAAAAGTAAATTAAGTGCAATTAATTTTAAGAACATTTTTCATATTGTATAGTCTATAAGAATGTGTACATTTAACAATCGTTGTGGAAAACTGTGGTGGGTCCACAAAAAGACTAAAAATAGAACTGCAATTTTTGTTGTGTGTCGAGTCAGTTCCAACTCATAGAATCCCTGGATAGGGTTTCCAAGAAGCAGCTGAGTGGGTGGGTCTGAGCTGCCGACCCTGTAATTAGCAGTTCAGTGCTTATCCTACAAAGTCACACCATGACTTCAGAACTGCAATATGACCCAGCAATTCCACTTTAAGATGTATACCCAAAAGAATTGAAAGCAGAGACTCAAACAGAGATGTATATACCGATATTCATTGAGGCACTTATTCACATTATAGGTTTCCCTTGCTACCAGAAAGAAGTATTCCTCTGAGATCTTTCTTCAGCTAAGATGGCGTAAAGTGAAGAAGAAGCATTTACCATTAATTGGTGATTAGGTGTCAACAAGTGGTTCTGACTCATAGCGACTCTGTATAGGGCTTCCCAAGCTGTAAATCTTTACGAAAGCAGAAAGCCTCATCTTTCTCCTGCAAAGCAGCTGGCATGATTTGAACTACTAACCTTACAGTTAGCAGCCCAGCTTGTAATCTACTATGTATGCTACCAGGGCTCCTGATATAGATTGGGAAAAAATGGAGAGTTCCCAAACCCAAAAAACACTCTACCACACCACACCAAATATATAATACCCAAACTAACATGAACATAAAGTGTTCATTCACACACAATTGGTTCATAGCTTTGTATGAGTAGAATTCTTAGGGAAGACCTGTGGTAACACCTCTCTGGCTGCTCAGGGTGTGTACTGTCTCTTTAATGGCTTGCTGAAAACAGGCTCACTGCAAAACAAATGCTGATGGCTAGTTTCACTTTTCACCTATTTTTGTTGGGCAAAAATCCCCTTTGGATTTATTTCCATTTGCAAAAATAGGAACTAATGTAGGTCTTTCATAAAAGTGAACTGGCATAAAACTAACTTTCAAGAAGAGGGAGGATACCTGTAGCCAAAAGGTGGGAACAACCTAAATGTCCAACAGCAGATGAATGGATAAACCAAACTGTGGTACATACATACAATGGAATATTACTCTGCCAGCACAATAAAGCAAGTCTTGAAACATGCTACAATATAGATGGAGCTTGAAGACATTTATGCTGAGTAAAATAAGCCAATCATAAAAGAACAAATACTGTATGACCTCACTAATATAAAAAGCTAAGAAAAGGCCAAAAAAAAAAAAGTATGGAGACCAAAGTTTATTAGTAGTTACCAGGTGTGGGGAGTTGGGGACGAAAAACGAACGAAAGGAGGTTGGGGCTAATTGCTTACTGAGTTTTAATTTATGGTGATGGAAAAAAATTGCATTTATTAAGGAATGTTGCAGCTGATTGTTGGTAAGTACTGTTAATAAACTGTGTACTTGAATTGACATAAGCTGTGGGATAGATATATTTACAACAATGAAAAAAAAAAAAAAAAAGGTTGCTGAGGCTGCTTATGTATATCCAAACACTGCATAGGATTTGGTTCATTAACTTGGACGTTTAGAGTCATGGTTTCATGGGACATCCTAGTTAATTGGCCTAATGTGTTCTCCCTCCTAGACCGGAACTCTTAGTTGGCAAGCAGTCTATCCACCTGGAGCAACAGAGAAATCAGGAATAAAGAGGAGAAAATGGGTTCTGTGGTCTCCATGAAAAACTGCCTCCTTTGCCATGAAACCAAAAGAACTGAACAGCTATCATTATTGAATATTTGACAAAGATCCTATAGACAAATTCTGGTCAAAAGGGAAAAATGCTACACAGAATTTCGTATTATTATGAATCCCAAACTTTCAGGATGAATTCCTGAAACTACTACCCTGAGATAATCCTTAAACCTAAATCAAAAACATCCCCTGAAGTCTTCTTACAACCAAATTGCTAAGCTTACTAGTTAAAAAGGTCAGCCTTTAGCATTATGCTCTTTTAAGATCTATCTATATGTGGCGCTGTGGAGTCCTGGTGTGGCGCTGTGGGTTAATGCGCTAGACTGCACAGTTGGTTTGAACTGCAAGGTTGGTGGTTCAAGCTCACCAGTCGCTCCTTGGAAACCCTCTAGAGGATCGCTATGGGTTGGAATCAACTCAACGGCACTTAACAACAACAACATATGTGGTTCTGTAGGGTAAGGCAAATGTATGGAAGCAAAATATAAAAAGGCAAATATAACTGGACTGCAAGGTCAGTTTGAACCAAAAGGTCCATGGTCAAATTCACCAGCTGCTCCTCAAAAACGCTGTACAGGGTTGCTAGGGGTTGGAACCAACTCAACAGCACTTAACAACAACATATGGGACCAAAGTGACAAGAGCAACTCAAGATTAGATGGGAGTCATAGGGGAAGGGAGTTTATGTTAAGGAGTGAGGAACAACTGGTAACAGGAAGGCAAGAATGCTGTACAAGTCTAACAATGGAATCAGTGTCACTGAACTGCAAAAGTAGGAATTACTGAATGGGGTTTTTCTCAGCAAGAATAAAATAACAATTTTCTCAGCAAGAATAAGATAAAAAATTTACAGGTATACACATCTTGTTATCAGACAGTTGTTGTTGTTAAGTGCCGTCAAGTCGGTTTCGACTCATAGCGACCCTGTACAGGGTTTCCGAGACTGTAAATCTTTACGGGAGCAGAAAGCCTCATCTTTCTCCCACGGAACAGCTGGTAGTTTCGAACTGCTTACCTTGCAGCTCACAGCCCAATTCGTAACCATTACTAACAGAAGCTCCTTTATCAGATAGTTTTAGGGTCATAAAAATAAAAATAACCAAAACTAAAATAAAAACTAAATCGTATAAAAATGAAGTTGAGGTAAGTTTTGGTAAAGTCACTGATGTATGAAGGGGCTCTCTTTTAGTAAAACTGTATAAAAACACTATTTCTATAATGATGTTGTTGTTAAATGCCGTCAAGTCAATTCAGATCCACAGTGACCCTGTATAGGGTTTCGGAGGAGCAGCTGGTGAGCTTGAATCACCGACCTTGCAGTTCAAACAGCTTTGCAGTCTGGCGCATTAACCCACAGTGCCACAACAGGGTATATATAATTCAAACTAACACTCTGTCTGAAAATTATAAAAAGTAGACAAACATAATAATTACAGGACTAAGAACATGGAAACTGAGTAAAATTCACAGGCTCAAGAGGGCTAGGAAAAAAAAACCCTGGAGTTTAGGGTCCCAGAAAGGGGCCTGACAAGTCCCACAATTTAGGTTGTGACCCTGAAGGACATGCTGCAAATTGTCCTGAGTGACAAGGAATCAAGTCTAGCTTTAAATCATCTCAATCCCTGGTTGGATTAGGTGATGTTGGCTTGCTAATGTCCAAGCCCCTGGCAGAGGCAAGTATAAATCCTTTCAAAAAGAGTATCATCCAAGGCTTCAAATTACCTCAATGACTTTTCATATATGACGTCTACCAGTAAAAATAATCAGCCATATGAGACTTACAGACTTAACCAGAAAACAAGAAAGGCAAACAACAGACACAAAACCACAAGGAAATGGGATAACAGAATTATTAGACACAAACTTTCTAATAACTATTCAGAACATGATGTTGGAAGCACTGTAGGACAGGCACTAGAGTGATTCAAATCCACCAGGCTGCTCCTTGGACGCCCTATACAGGGTCACTGTGAGTCAGAAATGACTGGAGAGCACTTAACAATTCAGAACACCTGTGCAAGGAAAGGTGCCGATTCAAAACTCTTTACAGAGACGTACTGTAAACAATGTTACCAAACCATCCTTTCCAGGGCACATTCTGGGTTTGAAATGCACTGCAATGGCCACACAGAACCCAGACACCATGCTCACAGTTATGGGGATTAGTAGGGAAATCAATAGGTTACAACTGAAGGGTCAAAAATGTTCAGGGCAAAGGTCTTCCAGTCACAACCACCTCTCAAGTGCCATGCCCATAGGCAGGACCTCTCTGGTCTTTGGCTCCTTGGCTTGGCCTCTGTCCTGCACTGGCAATGTTACAAAACTCTCTTAGGACAGTTGATGAATGCTCAAAAGGCCTACCACTCCCCATCATAAGCTTCAGCCTGAAGGCACTCAGCTCTAGCTCCCTAGGTCAGCACACCTAGCTCCCTCAATTAAGTGCCTGGAGGCACCCCACTCTGAAAGCAAGCCTCCTGCCCAGCTTTATTTGCTCCATAGGCTGGGAATCCCACCACTCTGTCTCATGCTCTGGGGCTCTTGGTTCTACCACTGCTGTTGCTCCTCTGTCACACTCTGGTGTCACAGCTTTTAGTCCCTGAGAGTTCGGAGGCTCAGTGTGCAGGGATCTTGAGGTCTCAAGAATGAGCTCCACTCTGGTCTCTTTTTGATGGTGTGAGATTCCCCCATCATGTTTCTGAGATGGCTCATTTTACACCCATGTTAGAGTTCCAAGTTTTCATGATAACCTTGCCAGCAGTCACTCACAACAGAATCATCAGCATTCTCCCCCAGGCTTCACCTTCCCAGATCCACCAGGAAAAATTGTTTGGTGGGAGTTTACAAAGCTGATGGCTACAAGAGACATTAAATGCCTCACTACACCATGCCTATTAATGATAAAAATGAACCATATAGAAATTTGAAACTTAAAGATGTAATAACTGAATTCACTTAACCCCAACATAAACTCAGCTATGAGAGACTCTGTACACTAGAAAATAAGTCAGAAAACATGCAGAGATAAAAAGGTAGACGATACAGAAAAAAGCCAGGCATAGGCAAATCTATTGAAAAAACTTATCACATGCAAGTACAATCCTAGAAAGAGGAAAAAAAATGTGACAGAACCAATATTTGCAGAAGTAATAGTTGAAGATTTTCCAAATTTGATTAAAGATTTCACAAGGTGGTTATGCTCCCACAAAGATTTAAAACCTCCGAAACCCTACACAAAATCATTATGAGTTGGAACCAATTCGATGGCACAACAAATACTTCAAGAGAAAATGGAGGCTGATAGAGAATGCCATCTTCAAACGCTGAAAGACTCTAGCAATTTATACGCCATGAAAACAATGTTCTGTGCCATTGAGTTGGTTCTGTGCACATGTACAACAGAAGGAAACACTGCCTGGTACTAAATCATCCTCACAATTGTGCTTGAACCCACTGCTGCTGCCACTGTGTTACTCCACCTCATTGGGAGTCTTCCTCCTTCCTTTTGGCCCTCCACTTTACCAAGCATGATGCCCTTTCTCCAGGGACTAGTCCCTCCTAATAATATGTCCAAAGTATGAGAAAGTCTCGTCATTCTGACTTCTAAGGAGAATTCTGTCTATACATCTTCCAACGCAGATTAGTTTGTTCCTCTGGCAGTCTACGGTACTTTCAGTATTCTTTTCCAACACCATAACTCAAATGCATCCATTCTTCTGTGGTCTAATTTTTACATGCATTTGAGGCTACTGAAAATACCATGGCTTGGGTCAGATGTACCTTAGTCATTAAATTGGTATCTTTGCTCTTGAACACTTTAAACGGGTAAAAATACTCTTCAAAAACGTAAAGATGTTTTCCTTAACAGCAGATCCATGCTAAAGGAACTATTATTTAAGAAGGAGAAATATAATCCTTAGATGCAATCTTAGAGATAGATGCAAGAAGGATGAAAAATTTTTAAAAAGAGCAAATATGTAGACATAAATGAATATTAACTGTATAATAACAACCTAAAAACAGCACTTATTTGGGAAAGAGTACATAGCATCAGAGTGTATTAGGGTCATTGCATTTATTAGAAAAGGGAAAACAATTTATACTCAAATTTGACAAGTCAAAGATAACATATAGTTGCAACTGCAGGGTTGTTGTTGTTGTTAAGTGCCGTCAAGTCGGTTCCAACCTACAGTGACCCTGTATAGTGTTTCTGAGGAGTAGCTAGTGAACTTGAACCACAGACTTTGCAGTTCAAAACAGACATTATAGTCCAGCGCATTAACCCACAGTGCCACATCACGGGTACAATTGCAAGGTAGTAAAGAAAAATAAAGGAGCACAGAACTACAGTGTGTCACCATAGGACCAGCACTGGACTGGGAACCATTAGTTCAGCAGTTTAAACCAACCAGCTGCTCCTTGTAAATCCTATACATGGTCACTATGAATTGAACCAGACTTGACGGCACTAACAACAACAGAGATAAGAAACAGACTAATAGAGATGAGAAACTTAAGTTTAGAAGAAATCAAGAGAAAGAGATAAAGCATCATGGAACAAGAAGAACCAATACAGAGCACTTCTAAAATTATAGATGTAAAATTAAGTATCAGTAATAACAAATAAAAACAGACTAATTGCGCCAATTAAAAGACAAAAACTGTCTGAATGGATAAAAATACATGAATAAACTGGTGAGTTAGGAAAAAAGCCCCAGTTAATCCTCAGGTTACCAAGTACAATTCTGAATTTTGCAAATTCTCATTCTTGGACACCTTCCATATTTTCAGAACCTTACAGATTTCCAGAAGAACAAGAACTTTTTTTCCTTAGTGAACGGAAGCAAAAAAATGTTCACTAAAATTGCCAAGCGTGTTAGAGGTCAGTCCCTTGGTGGACAACAGGAAGTCAAGAAGACTGAGCCTCACTTCCTACAGAGGAACAGAGTAATGGCATATACCCTCTCTCAGTTCATGCAGGAATGTCAACAAGTCTACCTCCAATAACTACAGTCAAACAAAAACAGGTTAAAGGAAGCAAGTAACACCTTTATCAGAAATCAATCTGTGGGTAAGGGAGTTAAACATTTTATCAGATTATTTCCAGGAACAAAAATATTGTTTTAAATGGGAAAAAGACTAAGCAGTATAATTCCAACCCTGTATCTACCCCTGTTACCAGCTTCAAATAAGACTGTGGGGAACATATAAATGATCAAAGTCCAATAGTACTAAGAGAAAACGACCAAGCATAACTGACAGCTAAAGCAGATGATCTCACATTTCTATTGTAAGGCAGAAATGAAGAAATCTACTCAGCAAAAGGTACAAAGTCACTGATAGTTATTACTTCCAAATAAATAGGTCACCATTTACCTCAATACACATGAAAGATACACACCTTATTTAGTGTCAGGGTTTTTTAATTTTAGTATGTGATCCCAAAAAAAAGTTTTAATTGATTATGTGGCAGTGTTGGTGTGACGTCAAGTCAGTTCTGACTCATAGGGATCCTATACAGGGTGTCTCTGAGACTAATTCTTGATGGAAGTAGAAAGTCTCATCTTTCTCCCTTGGAGCCACTGGCAGATTCAAACTGTTGACTTTGCAGTTAGCAACCCAACATGTAACCCCCTACACACTATCAATAACTACCTAGTTGTAAGCAGTTCTTTAGAATAATCCTGCTATATCAAAAGTTAGGAGCTCTTCTGGAACTCAGTAAACAGGTGTTACAGAGACAAAAGAAAAAAAAAAAAATGATCGAGGATGTCTATTAAAATAGAAGTTTGGGTTATCTTAGTGTCTCAACTTGTAATCATCCTCCATTTTATAATATGACATAAGGAGAATATCCTTGGGGGTATGGCCTGGTATGAATATTCTGACAAGCTCTCCTTTTCAAATTCTTTATCCAACTCATAATCACCTGATCTCCTCCAGTTCTTGGGATAAGGGCTAGCAGGACCATCTGACCTGCTGGATTTGGGGCTCCATAGCCCCGGCGCAACCATGTGAGTCAGGAGAAGCCTGGCACCTGACCAACAGATTTGAGACTCCACAGCTGCATGAGCCATGTCTTTGAAACAATCTCTCTCTCTCAGTGATATACACACATCACTGGTTTTGCTTCCTCCAGCTTACGACAACTATATTCTACTTTACCAAATAATAGTACTAAATTGTTTTACCAAACCAGTTGTATTATCATTAGGAGCATGTGAAAGTTCCATTAATATTTTCTTACCTTAAAAGAGAAGCTAAGCAAAATATATTCTATGCCTTCCTTTTCTTTTAAGATCTGAAGATCACTGTGCAAAGGACTATCAGGATCAACCCTAAGGGAGATAAGAAAATCAAAAACAAAAAAACAGTTCCAACACAAATTAGAAAAATAATTTAAACAAAAAAAGGCACCTCACCCCTAAGGCAAGTTACAAACATAGATGGTCTAAAGCTGCTTTATGTCCCAAGAAAAATAAGTCACTATAAGGAGCTCTGGTAGCGTAATGGTTACGAATTGGGCTGCGAACCATAAGGTCAGCAGTTCAAAACTACCAGCTGCTCCGCGGGAGAAAGATGAGGCTTTCTACTCCCGTAAGGATTTACACCCTCGGAAACCCTGTACAGGGTTCGCTATGGGTCGGAACCGACTCGAAGACACTTAACTAACAACAACAATAAGGAGCTCTAGTAGCGTAGTAGTTAACCGCAAGGTCAGCAGTTCGAAACTACCAGCTGTTCCCACAGGACAGAGATAAGGCTTTCTACTCCCGTAAAGATTTACAGCCTCAGAAACCCTGTACAGGGTCGCTATGAGTCAGAACCGATGCCACGGCACATGACCACCACTACCATAGTCCCTCCAGAACCTCAGGAATAAACATCTCAGAAGAGATTCAAAATATTGTAAATCTATTCTCATAAGGAGAGTCAAAATTAGTAGTCATTCAAATAGAAAATTAGCATGGTCATATGTATATAATTCTCTCAAACAAGAACTCAAAATTTTTTTTACTCTATTTCCCTAAAATTTTATTTCTAGACAAGGGGTTTAAAGAAAAAAAATGCCACACTCAAGACTACAAATCATATATAACTGTTTTGTATTGCTTACTTAAATCCTATATTTTAAACTATAAACTGGACATCACAGTAATTCTCAGTTATTACATATACTTTTGTTTCTATGCTCCACCATTGACTCTAGGAAATACTTTAACCACAGCTAGTTTTGGTTTTTTTTTTATCCTCTTTCTCACTTTAATTATTAGGCCTCAGAAACAGCTAATTTTAACAATGTAAGAACTACTCTATACTGAAATGGGTCTAACATGATAAGTCAAAGCTGTTGCATAAAATTATCAAACTAGGTGGGGATATATCTACCCATGCAAAGAGAGAGTTAACATAAAAAGGCCACTTACTTTTGCAGCTTAACATGCCATTCATATAAACTGTCATTTATAAGTTCCACTGAGTAAATCCCTGTAAAGATATAGGGGCAGTTACTTATGCTTCATTTGATTATATAACTATTGCTTTAATATAAATGTATACATTAAATAGTCATCAAAAGTTAGTATCTTTTGCTATTAAAACAAGAAACAACTAAGCTATATTATTAATATTGTGCCACTGAAATTTAGCATGCCACTGACAGATAATTAAGTTTACAATCAAAAGGATTCTTTACAGACTTAAGAAGTTTCTTACCCATAACTGTGAATGGGAAAAAAACAAGAGTATACAAAATCCCATGTATTTCAGTTTTTACCTCTATTGTGCATGCTAACAATTCAATGAAGCACTCTACTTCAGTTTTCAAGACTATTTCCAAATTATGTAAGTCTATGTCAATCCTGCTGTGGCGCTGTGGGTTAATGCGTCAGACTGCAAAGCTGTTTGAACTGCAAGGTCGGCAGTTCCAGCTCACCAGCTGCTTCTCGGAAACCCTATACAGGGTCACTATGGGTCAGAACTGACTCAGCGGCACTTCACAACAACAACAACGCCAATCTTATATAATTACTTAACAAATCTGTAGCAATTTATTTTATGAGCATTATCATAACTTAACCAATTCTATCCAACATCTGGGCTGTTCATTTTTTTTCCTACTACAAACAATGCTAAAATGAGTAAGTAACTAACATTTAAAGATCAACCAGTATAGAAATATGTAACATTATACAATTCCTTCTAAAGACAACTTTTATATTTATTATAAGAAAAGAACATTCAGTTTATTTTATAGAGTGGCAAGATACACCAAACTTTTAAAAGTTCAGGGCTACATTTGGCTATCTTGTACTTTATAAAGCAGATTTAATCATTCTTGAGAATTCTTGAGTGGATCATCATGCTAAGTTTTCAAACAAATGAAAGTTTGGCTCTTTGCTTTATGTAGTGCCGTAAGAATCCCTGTAACAACATGAGTTTTAAGTTTTTATCTTTAGTTAGAGAGGTGTCACAATATTCTGGTCCTACTGGGTAAGAAAGAATATTCTTAAGTCAAATTATGAAATGTAAAAAAGAAAAGCCCTTTATTTTAAACAAAATATTCTAACTATTGTTGTTAGGTGCCACAAAGTCAGATCCAACTCATAGCAACCTATCCATGTACAATAGCACAGAACACTTCCTAGTTCTGGGTCACCCCAACTGGAACTATAGTTAAGCCTTTTGTTGTAGCCACTGCAAGGCTCTTCCTCTTTTTGGCTCTCTCTGCTTTATCAAGTATGATGACCTTCCCCAGAAATAACATTCTAAAAAGCATTCTGGCTTCATTTCTTCTAACGCAGAATTGTTTGTTCGTGTGGTACCTAGAATTTACTTGATAGGGCTTTTCTATCCAGTGTCTTAATTTCCACCAAGTGATAGGGTTGTTGTTGTGGTTGTTAGGTGCCACTGAGTCAGACCCAACTCATAGCGACCCTATGCACAACAGAACAAAACACTGCCCAGACCTGGGCCAACCTCACAATTGTTGCTACGCCTAAGCCCAACGCTGCTGCCACTGTGCCAATCCATCACGCTGGGGATCTTCCTCTTTTTCTCCGACCTTCCACACTTTACCAAACATGACATCCTTCTTCAGGGACTGGTCCCTCCTGACAATATGTTCTAAGTATGAGAGACAAAGTCTGGCCATCCTGGCTTCCAAGGAGCACTGTTGGCTATACTTCTTCTAACACAGATCTGTTTGGTCTTTTGGCAGTCCGTGGCACTTCTTATATTCTCCTCCCAACACCATAACTCAAATGCATCAATTCTACGGTCTTCCGTATTCACTGTCCAACTTTCGCATGCATATGTGGTTATTGAAAATACCATGGCATGGGTCAGGTGCACCTTAGTCCTCAAACTGACGCTTTTGCTCTTCAAGTGACTGGGTGGAAATATGCAAATACAGTGTACAGAACTCTAAAGCTGGGATTGGTTAGTTTTGCCATCCAGTTAGGTTTAAAAGCAACCATTCTCAGAAGCAGGAACAGACGATCCCACCCAGACCATTAAGTAAGAAGAAAGAACATGAGCAGAGTGTGAGATTCCTACTTAGAAAAGCAGCAACATGAAGCAGCTGTCAGCATCCAGGCCCATGGACGGAGTAAAACTGTATGCCTATGAGCAGGAAGCTGGCCTGAAAAATGTGCCCTTTGGACATTTACAGAATGACTAAAGGAGTTTGGTAGCACTTCCCCAATAGGGCAGAGGCTGTGGAGCCCACATGGCTGAGAGGCCAAAGACAAGAGTAAGGCGTGCCTGCATTATGATTGTAATGGTTAGGGTTCTGTGTCAACTCAACTAGGCCAAGATTTCCAGAGGTTTAGCAGTTGGGATGTGCTTATTCCCATGTTGATGAAACCTAATACAGGCATACTTTACTCTATGATGCATGGCTATGAACAGTCAATCAATTCAAGGATGCTATGTCCTGTTTCCAACATAATGGACACACAGAAGGGATTCTCTCTTCCCCTGGGGCCTTGGGACTGAAATTTGTAAGCCATTTCCTTGAAATAAACCTGTCTTTATTTATATACATATACACGTTTCACAGTGAGCTCTGGTAGCATAGTGGTTACGAATTGGGCTGCTAATCCCGCAGTCAGCAGTTAGAAACTACCAGTGGTTCCATGGGAGAAAGATGAGGCTTTCTGATCCCCTAAAGATTTACAGCCTTGGAAACCTGAAACAGAGTAGCTATGAGTCGGAACCAATTCCATGGCACCTAACCACCACCACAACCATGTTTCACTGATTTTGAGTCTCTAGAAAACCCGGCACAAGACAATGGCACAGAAGAGAGGTGTCCTGATTGGAAAACTGTTGCATCCTGAGTTATTTTTTTTTCCTGAACTGTAAACCATTGACTTCCCTAGTACACCCACAGTCATGAGTATTGCTATGAATTGTGTGGCCACTGCAATGGACTGCTGAACCCAGATGTGAAGCGGAGATGATTGGTGTCAGAATAGGGTAAAGAAGGTTGTAGGGTGGAGGCAGGTCTGACCTTCACTTTATAGGAATTGCGCTGATTTTGAGTTTCATTCTCTTTCCCAGTTTGAAGCCAGTAGAAGTCAGATACGGCTCCCGTATGGGTTTTGCAGTTCTTCTAACAGTCAATGGCACATTTAATATTTGTCACTAATGCCATAAGTAATTTTTTCTTTGGTCTTTCTTACGCCTTGTCCAACTCTCTCATGTATATGAGGTGACTGAAAATACCATGACTCATGAAACAAAATGTGTATATACTGAGACAAATGGGAAATTAATACGTGTTGTAAACTTTCACCCAAACCACAACTTAACAACAACAACAAAGCAATGAAATCAAGCAGGGGGGATATAAAAAGAAGTACCATGGCTTAGGTCAGGAGCACCTAATCCTCAAAGTGACATCTTTGATTTTTGACATTATAATGAGGTCTTTTGTAGCAGATTTACTCAATGCAACATGTTGTTTGGTTTCTTGACTGCTGTTTTCATGAGTGTTGATTGTAGATCCAAGTAAAATAAAATTCTTGACAAGTTCAACTTTTCTGTTTACCATAAAATATCAATACAATTATCTCTGTGGTGCAGTAGGGTACACTGACTTGATGGTTAACTGCAAGGTCTGTGATTCACACCCCCGCCCTGCCCCCCAGGGTTGCTAGGAGTCAGGCAGATACAACAGCATGCAAATATTAAGAGTTGATTATGTTATTTTCCAAAAGGGGTGGCCAATCATAATCAAATTCACAATCGTCTTTGTATAATAATTTACTTTGAAAACATATTACTTATGTTTTTTCCCAGATGGTAAAAATTATATGGATTATCCCCCATTTGGAATAAAATAAAAAATGAAACAATGTATACAAAAAGGGCAATAAAAGGTAAATTCATTCTATTTTAACCCACTAAATTCTTTCGGTAACTTCATTAAATTCGAGTTTCACATCCCTACAATGTTAATACAACATTTTCAATCCTATTCACTCCACTTATAAGAAATGACATTATATGACACTAGAAAAGAGCATAAGAAAACGAAGGCAGCAGATATCTAGAGGTCCTTACCTGCTTTGTAACTCTGGGATCTGTATATGTCCCTGAGCTCTTTCATAAGTCTGTCTGAAGCTTGCACTGACCCAGACACTGCACCCTGAAACATAAAACTCTCTGTTTATCAGGATCTCAAATAATTAAACATTTAAGGCATTTGAACCAGCGATAGACGCTTACATGAGATTGTAAAACTGAATCACCACTAAACATTTTAAGAAGCTAAAAAATTTAAATGGAATTAAATGAAGTTTTAACATTAATAAAAATCTAGGGACAAGATGGGTTGATCCATTATTTGAGAGGAAGAGGAAAAAGAAAGTCTAGACCAACACAGAATTTAGTATGAATCTGTTCTGAAAATTTTGACTGTAAGTTAAAGTGTTACTGACAGTTTGAAGGTCTCATTTCTATATTAAGAACCTGAGAAACAACCTATTTGCCTGGATGTAACTGGTGTCACTTAGCATTGGGATCTCTCCAGAAATGAAACTATGCCAACATCTGAATACTGAGGACTGAGAAGGAACTAACCTATTTATTGTAAGATCAAACAAACCAAACAGCAACTCTATGTAAAACGAAAAATTTTATATGCTACACAATACTTTGAGGGGAAAAAATATTTATAAATATTTCCTAGCTATAAAGACTTTGAACACATTACCTGATTTGAACCCCGGTTTTCACATGTAAAGAATACCTATTTCACACAGAAGATTAAATGAGAAAGTATATAAAGTCTAAGTACTTAGCATAACGCCTAGAATGAAAAACTGTTCAAGCATTTATAACTGTTTTCATTATCATTCAAATCAACAAACTCAATCACAAAACACAAAGTATCATTCATTCTGATGCCACAAACTTTTAAAAATAATCAGGATGTGTTTTTGTTGTTAAGTGCTGCTGAGTCCATTCTGACTCATAGAAACCCTGTTTAGGGCTTCCAAGGAGCAGTTGGTGGGTCTGAATAAGCCACCCAGGTTGGCAGTCCAGTTCTTATCATACAGCACCACACCAGGATTCCAATCAAGATGTGAGCTAGGCTAAAATGATTTTCTTTTAAAAGAAAAAGATTTGCCAATTTAAATTAACATAGTAAGATGGAAGGAGACTGTGTAATCTACCCGTTTATAACACTGGGCATCTAGTTGCATAAGAATTCTTCCCCAGTGTTTGAGAACCTGTACTCAAGACAAGGAACTTGGTCCTCATGTTTCATGGGGTTAATAAATAACTACAATACAAGGCAGGAATAGTGAGTGTTGACCAGACGGTCATCTGATATTCAACTACTCTGGCAATTCAAAAGGTATGTGTTGTCTACCTTTTATGTATTTATTTACTTTTAAAGTTTTATTGTGAATTATGTGACAGTTTACATGGGAGAACATTAGTTTTATATTCATCTTATCGTATATTGTTTCATTGCCACGGTTACAATCTCCTCTACGCATCACCAATCAACGAAAGGATACATCCTATAAGCCTGCTTCCCCTTCCCACCGCCCCCACCCCTGGTCATCAGCACACAGCCCTTCTTCCTCCCTGGGTCCTGAGTTCCCAGCTGCTCCATCTCTCCACGTCATCATCTCTGCCTCCATCTCGGGGATTGCTGCCTCTCTGGGCTGGGTTCCGCTCTCCGCTCTTCTCCCTTTATGGTTCCAGGGACCTCTGCTCCCAGCCTGCAAAGTCAATCACTCCCCTCCTTGCCACAAAATGCCCACTTTTACATTTACAACCCTCAGAATCAGTCCCTGGTAACAATTATTCACCCTTGCATCACAGGAGACCTATCCGCGTTTCCTTGAATCAGGCCCGCCTATGTTGACTACATTTTAGACTTGAGTAAATCAAAGTCACAGAAGTATGTTTGTCACCAAACCCAGTGTTCATTTCACTCCCCTGTAATGATTTTGAAGACACTCTGGTGGCACTGTGGGTAGGCACTGAACTGCTAAGTAAGGTCAGCAGTTTAAATCCACCAGCCATTTCACAGGAGAAAGATAGGGCTATCTGCTCCTGTAAACATTCAGTCTAAAAATATATAGTATCACTGTGACTCAGAATCAACACAATGGCAGAGCATTTTGATCTTGGTGCTGCTTTGAATAAAAGATGTATCACGTTAAAATGAAGCAAAAGCCTTAGGAAATTCAGGAAGCAAAACTACATTTGGTTTGGTAAAAGCAGAACAACTCAGAAGTCAGCTTTATAAAAGAGAAAGAATTTGAATTGTACCTTATAGGAGGGTTTGAAATTTAAATACAGAGATACCCTGAAATGAAGGTAACCAGAAAAAACACATATAAACAGGATTGAAAGGGTTATCTATATAGGGAATAGCAGGTACTTCCAGGTTTGGAAGATTAGGTGAACAGGGTAGAAAGTGTCTATGAATAGATGGGGAAGGGAAACTAGGGCAAGAAAACCCACAACCAAGGCATGGATGGAGGAGGGGAGCTGAGATCCATATCTTAATGAACTGCTCCAGATTTACATGATTACCTGTACATACACTTTACATACTTACATTTAGATGGTCTTGCCTCTGAGTCTTCCTAATTTTTTCTAATACTGCCAAATTTTCTTTTTCAATTCCTTCATCTTCTGACCTTTTTCCACTAATAGGCTCTTCTTCCTTCATCTCATAGTGATCCAAGTCTTCTATATCCTACAGTAAGTTAAAAATTTTTTTTTAGTTTAGTTAAGCCATTTTTTTTTTTTCAATTTGTTAGGCCAAAAGTTAAATTATTCTTGATTCAATGGGGAACAGAAAAGAGAGAATGCATCTGTTCTATGGGGAGCAGAAAAAAGCTTCCCTAGTCAATTCTAAAGGTTTCCTCTTTCATACCTTAAACTTTGTTTGACAACTAAAATCTGAGTAAAGCCTATTTAGTAACTTAACAAAGGCAGCGCTATTCGCAGGTAAATCATTTAAATTTTCTATTAAGAGAAGTTTCTGAAACAATGTAGCAGCAGGCAACAAGAGTCTTGGTGGTACAGGGAGTACGTGCTTAGCGCTAAGCCACTCAGTAGCAGAAAGATGAGGCAGTCTGCTTCCATAAAGAGTACAGCCTCCTAGGAAATTCTTTGGGAGTTCTACTCTGTCCTATGGAGTCCTGGCGTGGCGCTGTGGGTATTAACCAGACTGAAAAGCCGTTTGAACTGCAAGGTGGCAGTTCAAGCTCACCAGCTGCTCCTCAGAAACCCTATACAGGGTCGCTATGGGTTGGAATTGACTCGACGGCACTAACAACAACTCTGTCCTATAGGGTGAAGCCATGAGTCATAATTAACTCAATGGCAGAAAGTCTGGCGTTTTGTTTTTGTTTGTTTGGTTGGTTTTGGGGTTGTTGTTTTTTTTTGGGGGGGGCAGTTATCAGGAGGCTTAACTGTTGATACTTTGTTCTAGTATCTTGACCCAATTCTTAGAAACTAGTCTAAAATGTAGACACACTTAAAATAACTTGAGGGACTTAGTTACTGCCCTTGGGGACTTATGACCATAATTTCAGGGACACCTAGGTAAAGTGGCTTAACATAGTCCACAAGGACTGTGTTCTTGGAATCTGGCTTGCAGCCATATAAGATAAAACTATTGGTCTCCTGCAATCTGGAGCAAAGAAGAATGAAGAAAATCAGAAACACAAGAACCAGTCTCCACTAGCTGAAGACCAGAACTGGAAGGAGCCTGGCTACTACTACTGACCACTCTCTCTATCTGGATCAGAACAGAAATTCCTGGACAAAATGGAAAGGGTAAAAAATGCAGAATAAGATTTAAAGCATAAAAAAAGATTTGACATTCTGGTCTGATACACTGGCAGAGCCACTAAGACTACAAGACCTCAGACACCCTTCAAACCTGTAACTAAACCTGCCTCCCGGGATATTACCTTTCAGCCAAACAATAGCTAAGTCTATAAAATGAACAATCACACTTATAAGGGATATGTTTCTCAAACCAACCATAGGAGACCAAAAGAGCAGTATTTGCCCAAAACAAAGCTCAGAGAGCAGAAAGGGGCAGGAATGAAGGACAATGGGAAATGAATGAGGAACTGATTGAGGGAAAGTAGGAAGAATGGTGTTACATTGAAGAGACTGCCACCAGAATTCTATTATCTTTTAATTCTATTTTTCCACAAACTTTTTGAACCCCTCACAAAAACTATTAAATGGAGTACAACTCTTCATAGTATTCTGTTATTATCCTTTTGATTTCCTTTGGTTCTGTTGTGACATCGCCCATGTGGTTTCTAATGCGTGTTATTTGTGTCTTCTCCCTCTTTTCTTTTGTTAGGTTTGCCAATGGTCTGTCAATTTTGTTAATCCTTTCAAAGAACCAGGTTCTTGTCTGTTGATTGTTTCTTTTTTTTTTCTATCTCATTTATTTCTGCTCTAATCTTTATTATTTCTTTTCTTTTGGTGGCTGTGGGTTCCCTCTGTTGGTCTGTTTCTAAGTGTTGTAGATGCTGTGTTAATGTGTTAATTTTGGTTCTTTCTTCTTTTTGGATGTGTGTGTTTATTGCAATAAATTGTCCTCTCAGCACTGCTTTTGCCGTGTCCCATGGATTTTGGTATGTTGCGTTTTCATTCTCATTTATTTCTAGAAACTTTGTGAATTCACGTTTAATTTCTTTTACTACCCCCAGTCACTTTTCAGAAGGGTGTTATTCAGCTTCCAGGTATTTGACTTTATTTCCTTGGTCTTCCTATTGTTGATTTCTATTTGATAGCATTGTGGTCTAAGAAGATGCTTTGTAGTATTTTGATATCTGTAAATTTATGGAGATTTGTTTTGTGGTCTAAAACATGGTCTATTCTGGAGAATGTTCCATGTGCACTGGAAAAGAATGTCTATTGTGCAGTTGTTGGGTTGAATGCTCTGTACACATCTATGAGGTCCAGTTGGCTGACTGTGTCTTTGTCAAGTTTCTTTCTGGTTGTTCTATCCATTTTTGAAAGCAGTGTATTAAAATCACCCACTATTATTGTAGATTCATCTGTTTCTTTTTTCAAATCTATTAGAGTTTATTTGATATATTTTGGAGCTCTTTCATTGGGAGCATAGATATTTATTATGGTTATTTCATCTTGCTCAATTGTCCCTTTAATCATGACATAATGTCCATCTTTATCTATTATGCTGTTTTTTGCCTTAAAAAAAACCTGTTAAATGGAAAACAAATATACTCTGTAAACTTCTCCTCAAACTACAGTAAAAATATATATAGGCAAAGATTTAGTTATGTTAGCGGTTGCTGTTAGGTGCCATAGAGTTGGCTCTGATTCATGGTGACTCTATGCACAACAGAACAAAGCACTGCTGTCTTTCTTGTGCCATCCTAACAATTGTTGTACTTGAGCCCATTGCTTCTGCCATTGTGTCAATCCATTTCTTTGGGGGAATCTTTCTCTTTTGTTTGGTCCTCCAATTTCCTAAGCATAGTGTCCTCCAGGACCTGGCACCTCCTGATAATATGCCCTGAATATGAGAAACAAAAATTCCCCTATCCTTGCTTCTACAGAGCATTCTGGCTGTACATCTTTCAACACAGATTTGGTTGTTCTTCTGGCAGGCCACAAAACCTTCAGTATTCTTCTCCAACACTGTAACTCAAATGCATAGATTCTTCTACAGTCTTCCTTTTTATTGTCCAACTTTCCCATTCAGGGAACCTCAATAACCATGAAGTTATTGGAAACACCACTGTCTGGGTAAGGTACACCCTGGTTCTCAAACTGACATCTTTTGCTCTTGAACATAACAAAGGTCTTCTGCAGATCTGCCTAATACAGCGTCATCTGATTTCTTGATTGCTGCTTTCATGAGTGTTATTGTAGATCCAAGCAAAATAAAATCTTTGACAACTTCAATCTTTCTCCATTTATGTTATTTCTGGTCCAATTGTGAGGTATTTTGTTTTCTTTACACTGATGTGCAATCTTCATCATCAAACATTTTAAGTCCTTTGCTTTCAGCAAGCAAGGTTGTATTATCTACATATTGCAGGTTGTTAATGAGTCTTCCTCCAATCCTGATGTCACATTCTGCTTCATATAATCCAGTTTCTTGGATTATATGCTTATCATACAGACTAAGTATAGCAAAAGAATACACAGCCCTGGTGCACATCTTTACTAATTTTAAACCATTCAGTACCCTTTGTTTTGTTCCAGTGGGTGCCTCTTGATCTAAGTACAGGTCCCTCCTGAAGACAACAACCAAATGTTTGGGAATATTCATTCTTCACAATGTTAGCCACAGCTTGCCATGATCCAACACAGTCTTTGCATAGTCAATAAAGTACAAGTAAACATCTTTGTGGTATTCTCTGTTTTCAACCAAGATCCATCCGATGTCAGCAATGATATTCCTCGTTCCATGTTCTCTTCTGAATCCAGTGTGAGCTTCTGGCAGTTCCCTGTAGCTATACTGTTGTAGCCACTTTTAAATTATCTTCAGCAAAATTTACATGCATATAATATTAATGACATTGTTTGATGATTTCTGCATTCCATTGGGTCACCTTTCTTTGGAATGGGCACAAATACGAACCTCTTCCAATCAATTGACCAGATAGCTGTCTTCCATGTTTCATGGCATAGATGAGTGAGTGTCTCCAGTGCTGCATCAGTTTGTTGAAAGAGTTCAATTTGTAGTCTGTTTCTGTAACCTTGTTTTTCACCAATACCATGAGTGCAGCTTGGACTTCTTTCTTCAGTACCATCGGCTCTTGATCATGTGCGACCTCTTGAAATGGTTGAACATGAACCATTTCTTTTTCGCACAGTGATCTGTGTATACTCTTTCCCTCATCTTTTGATGCTTTCTGCATTCAATAATTTTCCCATTGTTGTTATTACATGCCACTGAGTCGGTTCCAACCCACAGTGACCCTGTATAGGGTTTCCGAGGAATAGCTGGTGAGCTTGAACCACCAACACTGCAGTTCAAGTGACTTTGCAGTCTGGCACATCAACCCACACCACCACATCAGGACTCAATTAATTCTCATAAATGTAGGTAATTTGATCTCTGTGTATTCCAGGTGAGGACCGTGTATATAGTCACCTTTTATGTTGTTGAAAAAGGTGTTTGCAATGAATAAGTCACTGGTGTGCAAAATTCTATCATGAAATCTCCAGCATCATTTCTATCATCAGTGGCACATTTTCCAACTACTGATCCTTCCTCTTTGTTTCAATCTTTGTATTCCAATCATCAATAATTACTAATATATCTTGATTGCATGTTTGATCAATTCCAGACTGAGAAAGTTGGCAGAATTCTTCAATTTCACCATCATTAATGTTTAGTGGTGAACAAATTTGAATAATAGTGCTATTAACTAGTCTTCCTTGTAGGCATACGGATATTATCCTATCACAGACAGTATTGTATTTCAAGACAGATTTTGAAATGTTCTGTTTGATGATGAACGCTATACCATTCCTCTTGAATTTGTCATTCCCAACAAAGTAAACCATATGATTGCCAGATTCAAATAGCCAATACCAGTCCATTTCCGCTCATTGTCTAGTAAATCTGTCTTTGTGTTCCATTTCATTTTTGACAACTTTCAATTCCTAGATTCATACTTTGTATATTCCATGTTCCTATTATTAATGATATTTGCAGCTGTTTATCCTCATTTTCAGATGGGCTCCATCAGCAAATGAAGGTTACAAAAACTTTACTCTATTCGTGTCATCACAGTCAACTCTACTTTGAGGAGGCAGCTCTTCTCCAGTCATATTTTGAGTGTCTTCCAACCTGAGGGGCTCATCTTCTGGCAGTACAACTGGCAATATTCTGAGCTATTATTCATAATGATTTCATCTTCTGGCACTGTTATTGTTCTGGCACAGCAAAGTTTACTGCTATTCATAAGCTTTTCAGTGGCTAGGCTAGACATTCAGAAATAGTTTGCCTCGCTTTATTCCTAGTCTTAGTCTGGAAGCTCAGCTGAAACTCGTCCATCCTGAGTGACCCTGCTGTTATTTAAAATACCGATGGAATAGTTTCTAGAATCACAGCAACACACAAGCCATCACAGTATGACAAACTGGCAGATGAGTGGTGGATTTAGGTATACTGATAATCCATTTCAACTTGATAATTGTAAAAACAAATACAAAACCTGCCATGTTCAAAAACAGCAAAATCAATCCCAAGGAATACAGTTTCTGCTGTTGTGACATGTTGTTGAGTCAGTTCCAACTCATAGTGACCTTGTACAGGTCTGAGCTACCGACCTTGCAGTTAACAGTTCAGTGCTTATCCTACAGTGCCATACCATTTAATAATAGGCAGTCATTAAATATCACATTATCATAAGCATCAATAAAACTTTGAAATAAAACAACAAAACATAAAACTGAATTTCAAGTATGTCAAAATAAGCACAGAAAATGAATTATACTGATATGTTAATAGCTGTTATCTCTGGAGACATTTATTTTTAGCATTCTTCCATATTTGCCAAGTTTTCTATAATGAACACCTATTAACTTTGTAATTAGGAAAAAAAGATTCTGAGTAATATCTATAGACTGACCTTTTTAATCATCACATCATTCTGCAACATCCTTTCCCGTATCACCTGCTCTTAAACACACACAAATCTTTGTAGATTTTAAAAGAAATCAATCTTCTTCAATAATCTTCTTTCTCTTTACATCAATTGCCAAAATCTCTAAAGGAGTTTGTACTTTCTACCCACCAGCTGTTCCTGAGAAACCCTCTACAACACTTAACAACCTCTACTATTTAAGCCAACACCTTCACTGTGAGTTGTAGAGCAGGTCAATGACCACTTTCTACTCAGATTCAGTACACTTTTACTTAAAAAATTCTCTCTTGAAACTCTATTACATTTCTTTCTGCCCATGACTCCAGACTTCCCAGACCTCCCCACTCAGTCCGACGCTCATTTCAAGTTCTATCTTCCATTCCATACTTGCTCCCTCCAGAGCTCTCCCAAATGCCATTAGTATATGTATTTCCTTCTCTACACCTCCAACCTAAGGAGGTCTGATAGTGTAGTGGTTACGAGTCGTCAGTTCAAAACTACCAGTGGTTCTGCAGGAGAAAGGCGAGGATTTCTGCTCCCATAAAGATTTGTAGCCTCAAAAGCCATGTATAACAGGGTTCGTTATGAGTCGGGACCAACTCCATGGCACATGATGGTAACACCTTCAACCTCAGTCACATTCATCCATTCTACTATTAATCAGGAAGTCCGACACAGAATTCATCATTAGCATCTTTCTAAAACATTATTCTCAGCACACTCTTTTCTGATTATGGCCTTCTTATCAGTAATAAATGCACATGTTTGTCTCTAAATCAAGACTTAACCACTTGCTTTTCTAGCCAACCCTGAAACCTTCCTGTCCCAAAAGGACAGCAAACGCTGCACCCACACAAATGGTTGTTCTAGACTTTTCCCACCATACTGATTTAGTAGCCTAGAATAGCTTTTAACTACCCAAACCTGGCATTCTCCAAAATCTATATTCCCCAAAATGTTGCTGCCCCCTTTTTTATCATCCTGTGATGGGGGGAAAAAAAAAGATTTAAGGTACATACATTCCTTGAGGACAAGTACAATGTCCACTTTGTAGCAGAGTGGACCCACAGAAAGGTCTTAAATTAAATGTTTTCATGCAGAGTTTATTCCACTTAAGTCCAATTCCATGAAAACATTAAAAGCAAATTCTCTCTACCCCAAAACCATTCTAATTAAGTAAGAATGATCTTAAGGAGCTCTGGTAGCGTAGTGGTTACGAATT
Organism: Chrysochloris asiatica; assembly: GCF_000296735.1. NCBI lineage: Eukaryota > Metazoa > Chordata > Mammalia > Afrosoricida > Chrysochloridae > Chrysochloris > Chrysochloris asiatica. Next base: position 179,871 of record NW_006408610.1, on the reverse strand, counting down.
GGGCTGTGAACCACAAGGTCAGCAGTTCAAAACTACCAGCGGTTCCGTGGGAGAAAGATGAGGCTTTCTGCTCCCGTAAAGATTTACAGCCTAGGAAACCCTGTGCAGGGTCGCTATGAGTCAGAACCGACTCCACGGCACTTAACAACAACAACAAGAATGATCTTACACCTAATATTAGACTCCCAAAACAAAACCCGCAATGACTTCTTTAGTACTGAGGTATTTTGAAAAGCATATTTTATATTAAGAAAATTCCAAATCGAGAAAATAGGGAAGTAATCTGAATTAACGCTAAGATACAAAACAGAAAAAAATGTTGAAACTAAGACCACATATACTTTATCTGGTCAATGCAGAGACACGGAATTCCATTCTGAAATATCAATTTAAACGCAAATCTTCAAACTTCATGGATCTCTAAATTTACATCAATCCCAGGCAAATAACTGGCCTGAGCTGAGTAGCTTTGAAATTTGCTCTCCTACACTCTTATATGAAGGAGCTCTGGTAGTGTAGTAGTTATGTATCAGCAGGCTGTCAACCCTAAGGTCAGCAGTTCGACACTGTCAGCTATTACGTAGGAGAAAAATGAGGCTTTCTGCTTTACAGCCTCAGAAACCCTGTACAGGGTTGCTATGAGTCAGAAGCGACTCCACAGCACATCTCTACTACCACACTCTTAGATGATTTTTAAATAAGAGGTAGTTTCATTACTTTTGATGAGTACTGTATTTTTTTCATAAATAATTGGTCCATATAAATAACATGTCCATACGTAATGTGCAGAAATAATAAAATTAAAGCTCTATCATAAACTGGCATAAGGCATACATTTATTTGCTTAAGTGGTCCCTGAAATGTTCTTGAATTCTTTTTTAAAAAAATAACCAAATACAGATTTGTTGCTGTTCTGTTGCTAAGTGTCATCCAGTCAGTTCCGACTCATAGCAACCGTGTACAGGTTTCTGAGGAGTGGCTGGTGAGTTTGAAGCGCCAACACTGCAGTTCAAACAGACCTTGTGGTGCAACGAGTTATCCTGCAGCGCCACAACCAGGACTCCAAACACAAAGTAAGTATAATTAGTAAATACAGATCTAATTTTTAGTGCCAAAAATGTTAAGAGCTCTTACTCTGCAGTTACTCAAATCCAAGACCTTCCAATAAGCTATTAGTTTAAGGAGATGCCATTAGTTAGAAGTAAAGCCAGATTTTAGAAATTATATTCAATTCTAAATACAAATTTGTTTTCATTATTCTACATTGACACTTTATCAAAAAAGACTAGAGGATTACCATAAAGTTAAAAAATGAAGACACTATAAAATGTTATTCTTAAATAAAATACCTACTTCACCCATCTCTTCCTCCTCTTCTTCATCTGAAGTCACTTCCTCTGTTGTCCCATTCTGAAATGAAGAAAGAATTTGCCAGGGCTATACAGAACAAGTTAAGCACACGCCAAGTTCATCAGAGCACTTTCTCAGTTATCTGTCACTGTAGTTCCAAGAACAAAGAGCTTAAGAAAGTTAATGAGTTTGTTTTTTAAGTCTAGCTCTGATTTGACAAATAGAAACATAACTATGAACAATTCAATTAATCAATGTTTTAGAAATAAACATCAGTAATCACTCAATGCAATTTAAAATACAATAAGAAAACATTTTTATACATATAACTATTTGAGTAAGATCAATGGCTTCTTTAAGTTTCAAATCAATACCAAATCCATCAATTCCTTAAAATATTTATCTTTTAAACCCAGAAAAGCCTGAATCCTTCCATAAATTAAACTATCTTATGTTTTTAAAGGTCAAATGTGCTATAAAGAAATAATACATTTGTGAACCTCTTCACAAAACTGATTACTATAAATGATCACCACACATCACTAAAATGCCAATTTAAAAAAAATGAACAAATATGCATATACTACAGAATATTTCTCTATAACTTTACATTTCAAATGAATCTTACAGGATTTTAGTAGGAGCTTTCATATCTACTTTTGGCAGAGTTTAGAAAAACAAGTCCCCTGGGCTACAGTGTTATTCTCCAGAGTGCAATACTTAGTTACATTTTTAACTAAAAACTGGGCTTAGGATAGGACAGAATACCTAAGAGGTCAAGAAACTAAGATACAGAGATGACATTAGATCAAAAGATCTTGGCAGTATTTAGGAATCTATTCTTAGATCATCTCATAGCATCATTAATTAAAAACAAAAAACAAAACAAAACAAAAAGAAGTCATTATCTCAAAGGGTGTAACTGGTAACTGTTCTGGATTAGGGAGTTGGAGAATTCTGTGTGGGAGTGGGGTTGGGGAAGACACATGTCCATGCAGAATATACTTGTATTTGTTTTAAATCTGCATCTCTTGAAACATTTGTTATTTATCTCCTAGAAACTGAATGAGGAAAGTACACAAATTCCCAAAATGTTGTGGTTTATCCTTTCATTTCCCTCAACCGTGCATTCCAAAATATGACATTAAAAATAAAAAAAAATAAAAAAAAAAAGACCACTAAACTCCCAAACACCAGTCTGGGAGTATCAATGACGGACACAACATTTTATAAATGCTCATTTCAAAGCCTACTACTCCTGAGAATGTTTTTAAAAGCTCTCTGGGTGATTCTGACTCGCAATAAGCTCTGTGACCATTGATTCAGTCTAAGTCCTTTATTTTACAAATGTGAACACTGAGATCCGAAAACACATTAGCATTGCAAAACCTTAAGATGATTTTCAGTTCATGATGTAGTCTTATTTCCAAAACACCACAGAAATGGCCAAAAAATTTTATAAGAAATTATAAGTCCTTCACAGCACTGGGGGAAAAATAAAAACAAGAAGGATAATTGTCAATGAACATTTTAGAAGACATTAACACAGATGGAATCACTATGCTGATTTTGAGAAAACCACAACTCAATTCAACTAATGCAGAGGGTATCACTGGTTAAGTTATAAGTTAGTAGAATGGTTTTTCCAATTGAATTACAAGACAATGAGATGGAGAACTAAAACAGACCAGAGCTGCCAGAAGACTGTTGGAGCAATGCCCTACACTCTGTTGTATTTGTCCCAACTACAATTACAGCTGGCAAAGGCCACTCTCTTATATACAGGAGAGGCCTGCCTTTGATGAGCTCTTATGTGGCCGTCAGAACCAGAGAGAAAAGAGATGATTCTAAAAAGCAACAGTTCAATCTCCTAACTTTGAATTCTCTCCCTAGCTCCATCAAGACAAGAGTTACCGCTGTGTTTGTTCACCTACGGACCCTCAGCTCTTAAGTACTTTACACAGAATTGTTAGTAAGTGCCACTGCACAGAGACCCTGTATAGGGTTTCCAAGGAGCAGCTGGTGAGTTTGAACTGCCAACCATGTGGTTCACAGTCCAGTAGTGATCCCACAGCACCACCACACCAGAATAGTCACACATATTTGTTGAATGAATGATAAAAACCAACAATGAGTATTCAAGGAACATTCCATCCACATCCCCGCAAATCCTTTCTGGAAGGAAAAATAGAAAGCTGGTATCCAGTGAAAAAAGAGGCATCTTTACAAAAGCTCCTGGAAAAATGAAAAGATAATGGAATTTTTCCAGGAACTTTTAAGCCCCTTCATATTTCAGAGGGCAGAAAAGAGAACCTGTGAAAAGAGAAAGCAAGAACATAGTTCTACAGATACTATGTCAAACAAGTTTCAGGTACTCTAGAGAGAGAAAACTGAGCACAAAATATACTGGGGGTGGGGAGAGCAGATTTCAAAAAGTCTGTGAAAAACTATTCTGTTTTTTTCCATTTTCCACTAACGTTTTGAAGTTCTCTCATATACATCTCCTATTTTCTCTCTTTCCTGGGATTCCATTAATATTTCAGTTAAAAACAAACATTATATAACACAATTAAAAAAAAAAAAAAAGCAGAAGGGGCACCGTAAGAAAAGAGAACTCAGTCACACACTGTTGTTGTTAAGTGCTGTCAAAGAGGATCCAACTGATACTGACCCTGTACAGGGGAGGGTTTCCAAGGAGAGGCTGGTGGATTTGAACTGCCAACCCTGCAATTAGCAGTCTAGTGTTTATCCTACAGCAACACACCAGGGGTCCCACAGTAAGTAGAGGAAGGGTAATCAGTGGGGAAGGGCACCTAGAGCTATAAGCTTTGTAGATACTACTGTTATTGTTAAATGTTGCTGAGTTGGTTCTGATTCATAGTGACCCTGTATAGGGTTTCTGAAGCGCAGCTGATGGGTTTGAACTGCCAACACTGTGGTTCAAACCGACCTTACAGTTTAGTTCTTATCCTACAGTGCAACACCAGGAGTCCGTAGGGGTTGAGAATTCCCAACCTTTTCAGTAAACATCTCAATCACATATGAATGAATCATAAAGGTGGAAAAATACACACAAACACTCACACAAGTATATATTTAATTGCAAATGAGCAACGAAAAATAGTTATTTGAGAATTTTCTTAAAGAAAAACACAATTAAGATAAACTAAGGAAAAATTTATATTAAAAAAACAGATATAGGAGTGAGGGGGACTAAAGAACATCAAAATAGCTAATGAAAATATTTAAGAACATATTACATGTATAAAACAAGAATAATCAGAGAACAAGAAACAACTCTTAGAACTTATAATAGCCTCCTCATTTTCTAAGCAATACAATGAAGCAGTTCCAACCCAAAGAAAGCCTGACCACTTCCACTTTTTGTCTCTTGGGAGCCAGCTACCAAGAGAAGTTGCACGGAGAGGCCCTAGAGAAGGATACGCCACATAGAGGAAAGTCTATGTGAAAAGCATCAAATCAATAGACGTGTAAGTGAAGAGGCCATTTTGGACATTGCAGTCTGTTCAATAAGCTCTGGTAGCGTAGTAGTTACAAATCGGGCTGCTAATCTCACCGTCAGCAGTTCAAAACTACCAGCTGTTCCGTGGGAGAAAGATGAGGCTATCTGCTCCCATAAAGATTTACAGCCTCGGAAACCCTATGCAGGGTCGCTATGAGTCAGAACTGACTCCACAGCACATAACAACAACAAAAACAGTCCATACAATCTGTACATGGACCAAAAGGCAGTTGTTCAAACAGAACATGCGACCACTGAATGGTTCAAATTAAGAAAGGTGTGCGACAGGGTTGTATTCTTTCACCATACTTATTCAGCCTGTATGCTTAGCAAATAATACGAGAATCTGGGTTATATGAAGAAAAATGTGGCATCAGGATTGGAGCAAGACTCCAATTAACAACCTGTGATATGCAGATGATACAACCTTGCTTGCTGAAAGTGAAAAGGACTTAAAATAGTTACTGATGAAGATCAAAGAGCACAGCCTTCAGTATGGATTGCATCTCAATGTAAAGAAAACAAAAATCCTCACCACTAGCCAATAAACAACATTCTTATCAATGGAGAAAGACTGAAGT
>NW_006408610.1:156307-173917 GCF_000296735.1 Chrysochloris asiatica | reverse complement strand
TGTTTCATTCTCTTGTATATAAGGTTGCTATGAGTCAGTACCAACACAATGGCACCTAACAACAACAGTCCATTCAAACATGGAACCCAGTCCCAGCCACCATCTAACTGCAACAGTTGAGAGTCCCCAAGCAAGACAATAGGAGTACTGTCCAGCTAAGCCTAGTTAACCCATGTGATCATAAAATAAAGGGTAAATTGCTATTTTGAATCATTAACTTTGGAGTAATTGGTTAAACAGCAGTAAATAACTAAAACAAAATTTAAAACCATCTCCCACAAAATTCCAAAAGTTGGATGATGACAAGAAAAATCTTTCAGAACCTGGAATAAAAAGACAAACAGATGGAATTCAGAAATAATATAAGAGAGACAATAATCTGGTGCTCACTGTTCCACTGCTATTCATACGGTTTGCAATGACTAAATATTCTCCTTCCTCCTAGTCTTTTTCTGGAAGTTCAGATGAAATCTGTCCACCATGGGTGACCCTGCTGGTATTTAAAATACCAGTGGCAGAGCTTCCAGAATCACAGTAACACACAAGCCACCAGAGTACAACAAACTGACAGATAAGTGGAAGAGAATATTGAAAAGTACCATGTACTGCCAAAAGAACAAACAGATCTGTGTTAGAAGAAGTACAGCCAGAATGCTCCTTGAAAGCCAGTTTGGCCAGACTTTGTCTCTCATACTCTGGATATATTATCAGGACCAGTCACTGGAGAAGGACATCATGTTTGGTAAAGTGAATTGGCACACTGGCAGCAGCAGTGGGCCCAGGTAGCAACGATTATGAGGTTGGCCCAGGACCAGGCATTGTTTCATTCTGTTGTGCACAGCGTCACTATGAGTCGGTACCAACTCTGTGGCACCTAACTACAACAACATTAGAGAGACAAAGATTCAAGACAGGAGGTCTAAAAATCCAGGTAGCAAGTACTCAAAGATGAACTTATAAAGAAAATGGAAAGGAAAAGTTATTACAGAGGGGGGGGGAAAATACAAGAACATTTCCCCTCAAGGTGAAATATTCAAGATTTCAAATTTGGAAAAGGCCCACTGTATGCCGAACACAATAAATAGAGGGGGGGTGGGGGGCAGAAAAACTCCACAACTAATTATATTTTCTAGAAGCTTTTAGAGAGAAAGTCACTAAATAATAGTGACTCAGAATGGCATCAACATCCTAATCTTCAAAATTCTAAGAAAAATCTATTTTCAACCTAGAATTATAGATTCAACCAAACCATCAAGAGTGTGGACAGAATGTAACAGCAGTTAAAATTTACTGGACATTCACTATGCTCCAGGTACTATTCTAAATGACTTACATGTGTCAAACTATTTGCCCCTAACTCCTCCAAATTATAAAACCAATACCCAACCCTCTGCTATCAAGTTGAGTCAGATTCAAAGAGACCCTATAGAATACAGAATTGTTCCTTTTGATCTCTAAGGCTGTAACTCTGAAACAAGATGAGGCTGTCTGTTCCCGTAAAGTTTTACAGTCTTGGAAACTCTATTTAGGATTGCTATACTTAAACTCAACTCAGTGGCAGTGGGTTTGTTTTCTTCAATCTTGAGAGAAGCACACTGCCGTGATCTTTCTCGTATGGCGTGGCTTCATCCACTGACCTTCTGATTAGCAGCAGGGCTCCTTCCTCCCAAAATACACACACTACTTACTATTCTCCTGGGTCCTAACTATGGATAACATTGCAAAGAAGGGGCACTCCATAACACTTTACCCATGCTTATGAGGAACCTGTATGGAGACCAAGAAGCATTCATTTGAACAGAACAAGGGAATACTGAATAGTTCTAAATCAGAAAAGGTGTGTTACAGGGTTGTATCCTTTCACTAAACTTGTTCAGTCTTTATGCTGAGTAAATAACAAGGCATCAAGATTAGAGGAAGACACATTAGCAATCTGTGATATGCAGATGACAAAACTTTGCTTGCTAGAATTTACTGATAAAGATCAAAGACTACAGCCTTCAATATGGACTGGGCCTCAATGGTAAACAAAACTCCTCACAATTGGATCAACTGTGATATCGTAATAAAAGAGAAATGAATGAAACTGTCAAAGACGTCATTTTACTTGAATCTACAATCAACATTCATGGAAGTAGCAGTCAAGAAATCATTAGTGTACTGCTGCTGTATAAAGACCTCTTTAAGGCGCTCTAGTAAACATAGTGGTTATGAGTTGGGCTGTGAACCTCAAAGTCAGCAGTTCGAGACTACCAGCCATTCCGCAGGAGAAAGATGAGGCTTTCTGCACCCATAAAGATTTACAGCCTCAGAAACCCTGTACGGGGTCGGCCATAGGGTGGAACCAACTCTACAGCACACCACCACCACCACAGTGTTAATGAACTAAGATGTCACTTTTTCTATGGTATTTTTATTCGCCATATGCATGCAAAAGCTGGACAATGGATAAGGAAGATGGGAGAAGAAGTGATGCATTTGAATTATGGTGTTGTTGAAGAATAATGAAAGTGCATGGATTGCCAAAAGAAAAAACAAGACTGTATTAGAAGCACAACCAGAATGCTCTTTAGTATGAATGGCAAGACTTCATTTCTCTTAATTTGGACATGTCAGAAAGGGCCAGTCCCTGGAGAAGATAGATCATCAGCATACTTGGTAAAGTGGAGGGTCAATGGAAAAAGAGGATGACCCTCAAAGAGACAGATTAACACAGTGGCAGCAACAGAGGGCTCAAAAAAAAAAAAAAAAAAAAATGTGAGGATGATATAGGACTGGGCAGTGTTTCTTTTATGCACAGGTTCACTGTAACTCATGGCACATAACAATATAACAACAAAATGGGGAATGAATGCACATAGTTAGTTGTTAGAGAATTAGCCCAAGGTCATATGGCTAACAATCAGCAGAATCAAGATTCAAAACCATGACGGTCTTACTCTAAACCCCACACTCTTAACTACTTCTTTGGAAGTTAAAAATTTGTATTTTAGTTGAGGATGTACTCAGGGAAAATTGAGAACGTGCAAACCAATAAAGGTATGAGATCCAGGAAACAGTGATCTACCCTAGAAGAGCACAACCAAATATTTCAAGGTAACAGCTGTAGAACCAGGCCAGAAAATACACTCACCCAAGATCGGTGTTAAAGAACCAAAAGCTAGAGGGTGATGTCACAGAAAAGGAACAGAACAAAACTTTTTTAAACTAAGAATAATTATTATAAGTAAGACATTGTAAAGCAAAAATTTATACAAGAAAAGAAACTTGGCTCTACATTACAAAGTCCTAATATAAATAGTAATTACTCATTATGACTAAAAATGTTTTATGTAGATTGAGAGGGGAGGTGGGTAGGTGAGTAGGTGGTAGAAGAGCTAAATCCTCATCTACTTTAGTAAAAAAGTCAATCAACTATGACTAAATAGGTAAGTCCAGAAATAAACTTTATTTGGATATACAGAAATAATTACCAAAAAACAAAAAGGGCTAAGAGTTTAAAATGATTCATTCTAAATGAACAAAAGGATGCAAGCAATTATTTTTTATTTAAACCTTTTGGCATTATTGGATTTAACTATGCATGCAGCGTTTTGATAGTAAATAAAAACAGAAAAGTTTTAAAAGCAAAAGTGAAATAACTTTGGAAAAATATGTGCCCAATGGATGGTCTTTTTCTTCTAGAAAGAAAGCTGCAATGGAGATGGGAGAGCCAATTTTAGCCTGTTAAGTGCCACTGAGTCAGTTCCGACTCAGTGACCATGTATATAAAGGGTTTTGGAGGAGCAGCTGGTAGGTTTCAACCGCCACCTTGCAATGCAAATCGACCTTGCAGTCCAATGCTTATCCTACAGCACCACACCAGAACTCCTACTTTTTAGATTTGTTAAGTGCCATCAAGTTGGTTATAGCTCATAGAGACCCATATTAGATAGCATACAAAACTGGGTACTAATCAGTCCTCTCTAAGTTAGTATAGGTCTCTTATCAGCCTCAAATCAATGGTCAAGAGTAGAGGTCTGAACCTTGATTAAATACAGAATCACCTAGAGAATATTCAAAAATAAAAAATCTATTCCTAGACTCCATCCCATATCAATTAAAACAGAATCTCTGAAGAACAGAGGTAAAAACTCCCAGATTGATTCTACTGTGCAGTTAGTTAATGTTGGAAATTACTGGTTTAGGAGTAAGTAGAAAGTCACTGAAAAAGAGGACTCTCAATGAAACTGACTGAAACAGTGGCTCCAAGACTCAAGCATAGCCAACAATAATGGTATGTGATCAGGTTATGTCTCACTCTGTTGTACACATGTTGTACATTCTGTTCCCTATAGATGGGAAGCCAGCACCTAACAATAACAGGAATACAGGCAGCCTTGGTATCTAAAACAGGTAAAACTGAACTTGTTTTAAGTATTGGCTTGCTTAAGGATTGGTCTTCCCTCTTTCTCCCTTATTCAAAGTAAATAAAGATAAAGGGTCATAAGAGAAGAGAAGAAAGCATTTAGGAATTCAAAGAAATAGACTACTTTTTAAAGTAAAAGTGACAGTGAGCTGGTAGAATTTGTGCTTCTCAGAGGAGGTAACACTTGGGTTCAGAGATGGCATCTAGGTAAAAGTAATTAAATGAGCAAAGGCTAACAATCAAAGAAGCAAGGAACTTATGGAAACCAGAAATATTTATAACAATAAGGTGGAGGAGAGGCAATTGTTTGCCTGTCATGGAAAATACTAGCAAATTGCTCCTAAGATGAAAATGGTTATTTCCAGAATTTAAAACAATTCAACACAAATACAGAAACTAACATAGCTTCTAAATAAATCATAATAATAAAAAGAAATTTCATCCTAGTTTTACTTTTGCTTGAGAATATTTATTTTAGCTCTTGAACACTGGAGAATATTTTACTTTACCTGACCCGTGGGTAGTGGTTGATCTAGCATCTCAACATCCAGGTGCTTAGGAAGGTTATATAATCTGCAGAGTTCACATATCAACCACTTCAATTGCTGACGAAGCTATAAAACACATTTCAGTAAATGAGCATTATGTTAAAGAGCCCTTAGAAGACATGAATAATGCTAAGACTAATGTATTAAATCCAGTAGGAAATGAAAAAAGCTTGTTAACTGCTCAACTGCAGCCTACAGATAAATTAAATTTTTAACAGACAAATTTTGGGGCTGCTAGGTTAAGAAAAGTTATTGTGGCTTGGGTGCAATTCTTACAACTGACACCTAGGAGAACAAAAAGACAGAGAAAAGGGAGCTTCGGCTGGTGTACAATTTCCAGTTCCTAACTTCTGTTCTTACCCATTTAACAACTTCAGACCAGAGCACATTAATGCATTAAGAGGTGCACCACTTGGGGCTAGAGAGCTGTATACTCCACAGTCACAGTCATTAGAAGCAGAGAGGCATTGTGGTCTAGCAGACAGAACCCTAGAATCTAGATGACCCTGAACACACACATTCTGCATTTGAGTCTCCCAACCTGTAAAACCAGAAGAAAATTAGAATCTCCTTAAAAATGATAGATGAAATGTAATCTGTGAAAACACTTGGCACTTAGGCTCTTGAGTATTTGTTGAAAGAATTCACTAGGAAAACTGCAAAGAATTATTCCTTAAATGTTTAATTCCAGATTTTTTTTGGTAGCAGTTTACTTAAAGCAAAATAAATTTTATGTGCAAATACGTTTTTCTTTGTTTATAAAAAAAGACTTCTCCTCCATATATTTGCTTAGCAATTACAATTTAAGAAGAATAGTCAAAACATAGTAAATTCGAAAGGGAGCTAATAAATTAACAACTTAATGTCATTTTGTCAAGAACATTTTCCTGGGTGTCTCTACTAAAAAAAGAGAGGAAGAGAAAGAGCAGGTTTGTGAAGGACCAAGAAGACATATACATGATTAGAACAGGTTAAACAAAGAAAAGAACGAGTCTTTTCAAAGTGGACAAAGAAGCAAGTAAAAATGAGGAAGGTTGAGAAGTAAATTAGGATGAAACAAAAATCCTCATGCTTACAAGGAAGTACAGCCCCAGTGTGGATTTGTTCTCCATCCAATAAGCTCTGTTTTGTGCTAAATGCATACTGAAGACAAGGCAGGGTGACCTGGGCACTCGAGTCCTGCCCAGGAGGAACCACAAAGAGTGCTGTGGGAAAGGCAGCGGAGTGGTAGAGGCATACTAAGCAACAAGGAAAACATAATGGTACATTTTCCAGGAATCTCAATTTTCAGCTTTTTAAAAATTTAAAGCCTGTGTTGGCGGCATGGGGGAAACAACAAGATCATAGGGAAGGAGTCAAGAAATATTAGAAGGTAGACAGACAGTTCTTAGAAACTGACCAGTCAGTTTGGGAAGGTTGGTAAACAGGTAAAAAAAGAACTCTAAGATAGTTCATAGTTGCAGGTTTCAGGCTTGAGTGACTTGTTAACTAGTTCATTTTGCCCCATTTACAATCACAAAGATAATTATGAAGGAGAAACAGTATTTTAGGAGGTGGGGGTGGTGTGGAGTGTCCAGAGACAGGTGAGTCTAAATTTAGATGTAATCATTTTGAACTCCCATGGCACATCTGAGTGAGAGATTCCAAGAGACACATCATATGAGTGTGAATTCAGGAGATGCATTTTAACTAGAGATACAGACTTTGGAATCCTGGAATTGAGATCACGACTTCAGTAATGAGACTAGAAGAGGTTACTCAGAATAAGCACAGAAATGAGAAGAGAAGAAACAAACAGACCAAGGACAGAAAGCTCAGAGGATACCAAAGCAGTATAATAAAAGACAGAAAACAAAAATAGTTAACAGCAGTCTGATGGATGTCTCCAGTACTTGATTAGTTCCTAGAGGGTAGGGACATTTGTCTTTACATACTTACATACGTATCACAGAACCTGGCAAAGAAACCAGTCATTTAAACATATAATTTTTTATCTTTTCTGTGTTTCACTAATAATAGTTTCCTGTATTCATTCAGCAAGGGGGGTATATAAATACATAAACTAGCATGTTGTTGTCGTTAAGTGCCATTGATTCATAGCGACCCTGTAAAGGGTTTTTGAGGAGCGACTGGTGAGTTTGAACCACTGATCTTGTGGTTCAAACCAACCTTGTGGTTGAGTGCTTAACCTACAGCAGAGCATACCAGGACTCCATAAAATAGCATAGATACAGATTTTTCACAACACTGTAATACAAAAGGGGCCAGACTATATTCTATGCCTTGCTATTTTACTTAGTATACTTGAAAACTTATATATGCTTTTATTGAAAAAATCAGTTACATTCTTTTTAATTATAATGTAATATTATATCATAAAACTATGTATTGTAATTTTATTTAGCCAGCTCCTTATTGATAAACATTTAGTAATGAATGTTTGTTAAATGGAAGAATGTCTCAACAGGAAATAATCAACAGTGTGAAAATACTGCAGATAGGCAATTTAAGGAATAAAAGGGCCGGATTATAGTGCACTGAGGGCCGTATCCAGATGATCATGAGTGAAATGAACTACAGAGGAGGAAAGCTAGCTTCTTCTCTCAGAGACAAGTCTATGAGAAAACAAACAGTGGCTATAACATAGAGGGTGGGGTATGTTTTCCCCTTTATGTTTCAAATAGTCACGAAAAATAGAAATGAAAGATAATGGAATTTTTTCTAGGAACTTTTTGAAACTCCATATTTCATTTAACATCACACTATAAGCATTTTTTAACTGAATAGTTCAGACATTGTTGTCGTTAAGTGCCGTCAAGTCAGTTCTGACTCATAGTGACCCTGTATAGGATTTTCAAGGAGTATCTGGTGGATTTGAACTACTGACCTTGTGTTTAGCAGTCCAGTGCTTATTTTACAGCACTACAATAAAATTAGTTAAATAGCTGAAATCCTACTGATGTAATAGACCACTAATTTTACTATCATGAAGCTGGTATCTTTAGATCTTTAGAGGTAATCGCCCAAAAAGGAGGGCAACAGGATAGTAGTCCATCATCTTTTCCCTCTTGCTGTCCCCTGGCTGAGTATGTGAGCACGTATCTGTCTGGCTTTTTATTTTTACCATTTATGGCTCTCTATACTAGTCTTAAAGGAGCTCTGGTAGCGTAGTGGTACAAATTAGGCTGCAAACCACAAGGTCAGCAGTTCAAAACTACCAGCTGTTCCATAGGAGAGAAATGAGGCTTTCTGCTCCCATAAAGATTTACAGCCTCGGAAACCCTGTACAGGGTCGCTATGGGTCGGAATCGACTAGATGGCACTTAACAACACCAACATACTAGTCTTAAGCTCTGGTAGCGTAATGGTTACGAATCAGGGTGCTAACCTCAAGGTCGGCAGTTCAAAACTACCAGCGGTTCCGCAGGAGAACGATGAGGCATTTTACTCCCGTAAACATTCACAGCCTCAGAAACCCTGTGCAGGGTCACTATGAGTCGGAACCGACTCCACAGTACTTAACAACAACAACAACATACTAGTCTTAAGGAGCTCTGGTAGCGTAGCGTTACGAATCAGGCTGGGAACCTCAAGGTCAGCAGTTCAAAACTACCAGCTGTTCCACGGGAGAAAGATGAAGCTTTCTGCTCCCGTAAAGATTTACAGCCTCGGAAACCCTATACCGGGTCGCTATGAGACGGAACTGACTCCACGGCACATAACCACCAGCATCACTCTGGTCTTAACTCTTCAAATAAGAGTGCTTTACAAACATCTGTTCTTCTTTTCTTAATTTTACTAAATGTTCTTAAGTACCATCGAGTTGTTTCTGGCTCATACCAAGCCTGTATAGGGTTTCCAAGGAGCAGCTGGTGGGTTTGAACTGCCAGTCTTGCAGTTCAAACTGACTTTGTGGTACAGTGCTTATCCTACATAGATGTGTTTAAACCATTTATAACTTATTCTGACTAAAATTTCCAAATGATCAGTTGGGAAAACAATCTATCCTTTCCTTAAGAAGTAAGTGGGAGACAAAGTGTTCAGTCACAATCAACTTGAAGGCAATGTCTAACTGAGCAAGTCTCTCCTCATTACCTCTATTTAAACATCATTTTCCTTTTTATCTATATATTGCTATTTACCTTTCTAAACTGAAAAGCCATTTTGTCAAATTACGAAACTCTGATGGAATTTTATGACAGTGTGTGAGATGAATAAGGAGATATGGGAAGAATTCCTGCATTTACAATATGAAGTCTGCCCCTCCTCCAGGAACATACAATTTTTTTATTACACTTCTTGATACAAGTTCTCTACACTTATGTTTATTACTACGTATTTAACTTTTGCTGTCACTGTTAATAAAATAACTTTCTAGAATATTTTCTGTTTATATCTTAAGATTTGGGAAAGCAACTGATTTTTATATACTATAGTCAGTCACTTTGAAAAATTGTTATTTTCAGGTAAACAATTACATATATGATTGGTATTTTTCAATGAGAATTACATGACATCATGAGAATATGCAATGTTAATGTTTAAAACTATAACCCAAAGAAGAAGAAGAAAAACATACACACCCATACACACAATATGGTCTCAACTATTTATACATATAAGGGGATTTCAAAAAAAGTTCACCAAAAAATCCAATTATCTCTTCATTCCATTTTTCCACAAACTTTTTGAAGGCCCCTCAGTGAGTCATATGACTCGTGAAGACCTCATGTGTGTCAGAGCATACCTGTGCTCCATAGACTTGAATTTTCAATGGCCAGTGTTTGAAAAACAGATCACCAGGCCTTTCTTCTGAGGTACCTCAGGGGGCTCAAACCTCCCACCTTCTGGTTAGCATGAGCGTATAAGTATTTTATTAGCAAAGGGACAAACAAGCATTCACAGGAAACAACTATCATATCAACAGTGATAATCATGTCAAGTACAGAAATGATGAGAATTTTTTATTTTCTTCCTCTTGTTCTCTATTTTACTGTGGTCATTTATTGTTTTCATAATTAGAGAAAACAGTTCTTTTTTAAGTTTGTAAAGTGGAAAGTTATATTTCTTTGTTGTTGCTGCTGTTGTTAAGTACCACAGAGTCGGTTCTGACTCATAGCGACCCTGTACAGGGTTTTCGAAGATTTAAAAAAAAAACAAAAAACTGTGGGAGCAGAAAGCCTCATCTTTCCTCCATTAAGTTTCTTTATATATATTAAAAAAGATTTTTTTCTACTTGAATACCTTTAGCTATTACTAGAGACATAAGAAGCCTTAACAGAAAAAGCAATTCTCTCACACTAATTGGGTATCCTTTTATCATTAATTCCCCTCACATCTACCGCTTATCTTCTGTCATTTTTCTTCTTTCCACCCTAGCTAGTTGTCCTTACAGGAAGCACTTGCTGGATTTAACGGTTAGACTTCAAGGAGAAAAGACTACTTAATTCCAGGTCTAGATTAAGGCGAAAGCTGTAAGGAGTAAAATCAAAAGTGAGGGAGGAAACAAGTGAATCTGAAAGACTAAAAGGAAACCCAGTTTCTAGCCCCTCTTTATTAGTCATGCTTTTACATCATATTACCTCAACAATTTTTATATACAATGTTCATGAAGGAAAGAAAAAATTACTTTGCTTATTTTCTCACCGAATTGCTGTTTTTCGTATCTTCAAGACGTTCCAGAACAGATGTCAGATTTGGATCATCGGAGTCCACGAACCATATTGGTGACGATGATGGGTAAGATTCCTGTGGTGAAGACACCTATGTTAAACATTGATTTACACACAGACTCTGCTGGACAAGCAATTCAACGATAAGGCAAAGTGGCAAGATGACCATGAATTTAAGTAAAATGGATCAGAGAGAAATAAAGCAGCACATTAAAATACAGGCAAGAGAAAAACAATCGTCTTTTTAGGGACTGTTTTAAAACACAAAGCTGCTAAATTTTATGATTTAGTCTTACCTGTTCCATGTTATATAATTTGTAGCTAAAAATTATGTTGTGCTCAAGTAACAAAGATGGGCTTCTGTGCTTGACAAGGAATGCTCTATCCCAACTTGTATTCTCCAACTTTCACATTTTATTTAAAGAATTTTACAGTCAGTGTTGTTCTTAGCTTTCCTCATGGTAACCCCATGCACACCAGAGTAAAATGTCGTTCAGTCCTAGACTATATTCTTATGACTGGTTGTTGATCAGATCATTTTCATAGGCTGATTTCTGCAAACAGACCATCAGGCCTTTATTTCCTAGTCTGTCTTAGTCTATAGAAGCTCCCCTACAACTTCTTCAGGAACACACAGTCCTCCATTGACAAGACAGATAATGCATGATGTGCACTGGCCAGGGATCAAACCCAGGTATCCCACAAGGGAAGCCAGAATCCTACCACTAAAACACCCCTGCTCCCTGAAATCACAGTAAATCCCTCAAAAAGCAAAACAAGAAGCAAACTGAAAACAATTCAGAACCACAAGCTTGCAAAAAAAGTCTATAAACTGTATTTTAGTCTTTCATTGTAATATTTACTTAAGGATTTAATAAGTACATATTTTTAGGTCCTTATGTATATTAAAAATTATTTTTTTTAAAATCTTCTGCTTAGTGTACTCCTTGCTTTCTTAGTAGTATAATTAGACAATTTACTTTGAGATTTTTCTTCATTAGAAAAACTGGCCCTTAAATATATCCCATTTAATTTTGCCTTTTCCTAAATTTTCATATGAGGGGAAAATGTTATTTCTAAAAACCAGGCTTCTTAAATGAGACTAAGAGTATTTCTTGAATACTGAAAGTATTAGAAGGTTCAAGCAACACAGAGCTACCATCAGGGAGAACTTTACATTAGTGCAAGAAAAGACTCCAAGCCTTTACAATGGTTGAAACGCTGCTTGGGCAGCTAGTAGAAGGGGACTGAAATGCAGAATTTGTTGCCACCAGGAGTTGATTCAATCAAGTACTGCTGTTGTTAAGATCCACTGAGTCGATTCCAACTAAGGGTGACCCTATACACAACAGAAGGAAACACTCCTCACAATTGTTACATTTGAGTCCACTACTGCTGACACAGGGTCAACATTATCTCACTGGGGGGGTGGGGGTGGGGGGTGGTTCTCCCTCTTTTTCCCTGAGCCACCACTTTATCAGTCATGATGTGCTTCTCCAGGGATTGGTCCCTCCTGATAATACATCCAAAATATAAGAGATGAAGTCTCATCATCCAGGATTCGAAGGAGCATTCTGGCTGTACTTTCAACATAGATTTGTTTGTTCTTCTGGCAATCCATGGTATTTTCAATATTTGTCCCCAACACCATAAACTCAAATGCATCAATTCTTCCATGGTCATCTATATTCATTGTTCAACTTACACATGCATTGTTGTTGTTAAGTGCCACTGAATCAGTTCCGGCTCATAGCAATCCTGTATAGGGTTTATTGAGGCTGTAAATATTTACAAAAACAGAAAACCTCATCTTTCTTCCACAAAGCTACTGCTAGATTCAAACTGCTGACCTTGAGGGTTAGCAGCCCAGTTCAGTTTGTAATCCACTAAGATACCAGGGCTCCTTTTCACATGCATGAGGCTATTAAAAATACCACGGCTTAGTCCTCAAACTGACACTTTAAAGAAGTCTTGTGCAGCAGATATGCCTAATGCAATACATCATCTGCTTACCTGACCGCTTATTTCCATGTGTGTGGATGTGGTTGTTGAGTGCCATGGAGTCAATTCTGACCCATAGCAACCCTGTATAGAGCTTCCAAAGAGCAGCTGATGAGTTTGAACCGCCGACCTTGCAGTTCAAATGGCTTTGCAGTCTGGTGGAGGCAAGCAAAATGAAGTCTTTCCTCCACTTACTATGATGTTATTTATTGGTCCAATTGGGAGGATCTCTTTTTCTTTATATTGAGGTACAATCCATACTGAAGGGTATGGTCTTTGATCTTCATCATTAAGTATTTTAAGTCCTCTTTACTTTCAGCAAGCAAGGTTGTATCATCTGCATATCACAGGTTGTTAATAAGTTCTCCTCCAATCCTGAGTGAGTTTCTTCTTCATACAATTCAGCATCTCAGATTATTTGCTGAGTATACAGACTGAATATGTATAGTGAAAGAATACAGACCTGGTACATAACTTTCCTGATTTTAAACCATTCAGTACCACTTTGTTTTGTATAAAATGATTGCTTCTTTATCTATGTATAGGTTTCTCATTAGCCCAATCAAGTGTTCTGGATTGTTTCAATGTTCAATATTCTGCTGTGATCTGACAGTATTCTGCTGCTATTCCCAAGGGTTTCAGTTGCAAACCAGTCAGAAGTGGTCTGCTGCTCCTTTTCCCTAGTCTGTCTTAGTCAGGAAGCTCCGCTAAGACCTGTTCACCTGCTGGTATTTAAAATACTGAAGACATAACTTCCAGCATAAATTGCGTAGGGGTGGGTTTGTTTCAAAATGAGGGCAAATTTACATAACATTAGAGAGCAAGAAACTCTCCTAGCTCAGGTACTGCCTGAAAACATACAGATTTCTGCAGAATACTTGACAGAAAGCACCAGTGTAACTGCCCTGTGAACTGAAGGAGCCATTAATGATTGACAATTTTTACTTTCAAAGACTGACAAACAATTGTTATTCCAATAAAAGATTACTTGAAAATGAATGAAGAAAACTTACCATTTGAAAGAAACAAGAGATAGTATTTATTAACAATAATAAAATTCAAAGTTCAAGCAAAATTAGTTTTAGAAAATTTGTCCACTACCATGAACTTGACAGCTTCCACAGAGTCTTCTAATAAAACTAATGAAGATATTAATGAATTAATGTTCTGATACTGTATAATTAAATGTATCAACATTAAAAAAAAAAAAAAAAGTGACGCAACTATTGGTCTCTCCCCATCTGATGCAAAGAGAAGTGAATAAAATCAGAGACACAATCAGTTGGATGTAAACAGTTCAGTGACTGATGGACCAAGTGAACATCAACCCCCACGACCAAGACCAGAAGAACTAGATGGTGCCCAGCTACCACTACTAACTGTTCTAAAAGGAATCACATTAGAAGGTCCTAAGATAGAGTGCGAGAAAATGTAGCACAAAACACAAAAGTCATAAAAATAAATAAATATACCACGTTGACCGGTTGGAGATCGACTAGTGAACGCTCAGACTATGGTCCTTCGTCACCCCTTCAGACTTAGAACTGAACTCATACCCCTTGACTCAATTATCAGCTAAACTATAGTCCTGGTATGATATAGGATAAGCACTGGACTGCTAACAAGGCTGGCGGTTCAATCCCACCAGTCGCTTCTCAGAATCCCTATACAGGTTCACTGTGAATCAGATCCTACTGAACATGCTCAGCATATCTCAAGCCAAAGGAATTGAAAAAATTCAAGCCTCAACTTGAAATACTGAAGGATTCTATGGGTAAAATATTGTAAGATGCAGAAAGCTTCACAAGCAGATGGAAGGAATATATAAAGTCATTGTACCAAACCAGTCAATATTCAACCATTTCAAGAGGTAGCATACAATCAAGAGCCAATGACAGTGAAGGAAGAAGTCCAAGGTGCATTGGAGGCTTTGGCAAAGAACAAGGTTCTGGGAATTGATGGAATACAAATTGAAATCTTTCAGTAGAATGCAGCAGTGGAGGCACTCACTCATCCATGCCACGAAATCTGAAAGACAACTACCTGGCCAACTGATTGAAATTATCAAAGACTTCATTTTGCTCAGCTCAACTATCAACACTCAGGGAAGCGGCAATCATGAAATCAAACAACATATTGCATTAATAAATCTGCTGTACAAGATAGCTTTAATGTGTTCAAGAGGAAAGATGTGAATTTGAGGACTAAGATTTGCCTGACCCAAGCCATGGTATTTTCAATAGCCTCACATGCGTGTAAAAGTTGTACAGTGAATAAGAAAGACCGTCGAAGAATTAATACATTTGAATTATGGTATTGGAGGAGAATATTAAAAGTACCACAGACTGCCAAGAGAACAAACAGATCTGTGTTGAAGAAGTACAGCCAGAATGCTCCTTGAAAGCCTGCATGGCCAGACTTCATCTCTCATGTTGTTGTTGTTAAGTACTGTGGAGTTGGTTCCAACTCATAGTTACCCTGCACAGAGTTTCTGAAGCTGTAAATCTTTACAGGAGCAAAAAGCCTCATCTTTCTCCTGCAGAATGGCTGGTAGTTTTGAACTACAGACCTTGAGGTTAGCAGCCCGATTTGTAACCACTACACTACCAGAGCCATCTCTCATACTTATGACATATTATCAGGAGGGACCCAGTCCCTAGAGAAAGATACCATGTTTAGTAAAGTAAAGGGTCGGAGAAAAAGAAGAAGACTCCCAATAAGATGGATTGGCACAGAGGCAGAAGTAATGGGTTCAAACGTAGCAACGATGGTGAGGTTGGCACAGGACCAGGCAGTGTCTCTCATTCTATTTTGCATAAGGTCTCTATGAGTAGGTACCAACTCAATGGCACCTAACAACAACAGAGATCCAAAGGCAGCATTTACTCAAGAACAAAGTTCAGAAAGGTTGGAAAGGAAGAATTAAAATGGGAAAATACAGGAGAAAAGTGGGATAAGTAATGTTATACTGTAGAGAACTGTAATCAATGACATGAAACAAAATGTGAATGAAAAAATGATCAATGTTGCAGGGGAAACAGATTTGCTCTGTAAACCTTCATCCAATTAAAAATAAAACAAAAACAAACACAGTAAGAAGTTTTTAAAAGTTAAAAAAAAAAAAGTGAACCAGTATATTCCAAATGCTCAACATATGAAATAAAATACAAGAGTAAAAGATGCACTTCAAGTTCAAAACAGAGAATTTGATAGAAAATAAAAAAGAACATCTGCAATTACCCAAATGGGGTATGAAAACACTATTTCTTTTTCCAACCACCATCTGTGGAAGGCTAGGTGTTTTTGGGTTTTTTTTTCATATTATTTCAACCAAAATAACGTATCACTAGAGACTGAATCAGAAGCAAATGACAGACCAAACGTCAATGAGATGTGCAAATCAGGACCATCTACGTCACTATTCTCAGTATTTTTGTTTGTTTTTAAGAAACTGCTTTATAGAAATGCATTATTTATAAGAATTAACCTATTTTTAATGCATTAATATTCTAGATACTTGTTTTATTTTCTAATTATAAACATCAACAAATATAATCTGCATCAACAAAAACTGCTTGTGGTCCTCAAGACATTTTTAAGTGTAAAGGAGTACTGACACCAAGGATTTCAATGATAATCTATGAAAACTGCTGCCACCTTACTCTCTACCTTTTAAAAAAAATTTTGCTCACAATCTCTTCCTTAGGAAAAACAACCTTCACCATCATACTATGTTAACCTATGTAGTTCTATCAGGGCTGGTCTTCCTGCCTCCCTCCCATCTTCTAACCTCCTGCCCTAGACCTATAATGGAGTAAAAGGGCTCTACTACCCCACCCTACTCCCAATGATTGTCAGATAGGTTGAGCCAGAACAATCTGAGCCTCTGGAAAGAATTACCTTTCTTAGAGATAAAGAGTCACAAAGGGCAATGTTGTCCAGTCTGAGGCAATCAGCATTCATCATGTCAAAACAGAGAAGGTACATGAAGCCTGACTGCTTTCTGCTGGTGGGTATGTGATGCTGAGTTGGTCTCAACTCACAGTGACCCTGTATAGGGCTTCCGAGGCTAAATCTTTGTTGCTGTTGTTGTTAAGTTCCATTGAGTTGGTTCTAGCCCATAGTGACCCAAATACGGGGTTTCTGAGGAGTGAATGGTAAACTTGCAGAAAGCTCAATCTGGAAAGCTGCTGGTGGATTCAAACTGCTGACCTTGCAGTTAGCAGCCAAATGCGTAATCCTCTATGCTACCAGAGCTCCTTTCCAGTGGGTCACAAATATTTATACTTTCTTCCATGATTGTGATTTTGTCCATTATATTGCACACTTGCCAACATCTTTACTAATCTGATAAAATCTGGCATCTGAAAGAAAACAAACTGTTCCTAAACAGTAAAATTCATTAGAAAATGTACAGAAAACAATTCCTCATTAAGAACTGAAAGCAACCAATTCTAAGAATGTTTCAAACAACAGTGCTGTTGTTCTTAAGTACCGCCAAGTAGGTTCTGACTCGTAGCAACCCTGTACAGTTTCCAAAGTAGTAACTGATGAGTTTGAACCTCTGAACTTGTAATTAGTCCAGTGCTTACCCTACAGTGCCAATCATGACTCCTGAAATGACACTGTTGTTGTCAGGTGCCATCGAGTCGGAACTAACTCATAGCGACCCCATGCACAGCAGAACGAAACAATGTCCGATCCTGGGCCAACCTCACTACCACTGTCACACTTGACACCATCAATGATGCCACCTGGCTGATCCATCTCATTGGGGGTCTTCCTCTTTTTCTCTGACCGTCCATCTTACCCGGCATGACATCCTTCTCCAGCGACTGTTCTCTCCTGACAATATGTCCAAATTATGAGAGACCAAGTGTAGCCGTCTTGGCCTCCAAGGAGCACTCTGGCTGCACTTCTTCCAAAACAGATCTATTGGTTCTTTTGGCAGTCCATGGCACTTTTAGTATTCTCCTCCAAC
>NW_006408610.1:132044-153988 GCF_000296735.1 Chrysochloris asiatica | reverse complement strand
ACTTCCAATTATTCCAGATTCATACTTCATACATTCCATGTTCCGATTTTCAATGGATGCTTACAGCTGTTTCTCTTCCTTTTGAGTTGTGGCCCATCAGCAAATGAAGGTTCTGTGTGCTTTTCTCCCCCGTGCTTAACTCTATTTACATCATCATGGACAACTCTACTTTGAGGAGGCATTTTTTTTCCCCCAGTCGCATAATGAGTGCCTTCCCACCGTCCGGTCCTGTATCTGACAGTGTTTTTCTGCTATTCATAGAGTTTTCAGTGACTAGCGATTCGGAAGTAGTTCATCACTCTTTCTTCCTAGTCTGTCTTTGTCTGGAAGCTCATCTGCAACGTGTCCACCATGCGTGACACTGCTGGTTATTTAAAATACCAGTGGCAGAGCCCTCAGAATCACAGCAACTCAATCCACCACAGCACAACAGACAGACGAGTGGTGGCCGTTTGGTTTCATTTCTATACTGCTGATAGCAATTGTTAAGTGCCACTGAGTCGGTTCCGACCCATAGCGACCCTGTATAGGGTTTCCTAGGAGTGGCTGGTGAGCATGAACTGCCAACAATGCAGTCCAAACTGACTTTGCAGTCCAGTGCATTAACCCACAGCATCATACCAGGACTCCACATAATGAAGTACCAAAATCTTAAAAAAGAAATAATTGGATTATGGCATGTAAAACCATTTCTTATCTCTGTCCTCCCTCTTTGACAGATTACCTTTCAGAATTGAACTCTTTGAGAATCATTTGTAAATACCAGAATTGTCATGTAATGGCCCTAAGTGGTGCTTTCAGGTTAGAAGGAATTACTGTTTTCATTCATCTGACCAATTTATAATACAGGATCAAATTCCTAGTAGTTATCAATCTTTCTCTCACCCCCCTTCCCAAATTTTATTCTATTCCTTGAAAGGAGTGGATACATGAAGAGGAGACTTCGCTTTCCCTTCATGAATAGTAACTTTATTATTTTGTTAAGTGCCATGGAGTTGGTTCCGACTCATAGCGACCCTGTACAGGGTTTCCAGGCTGTAAATCTTTACGGGAGCAGAGCACCTCATCTTTCTCCCCTGGAACAGCTGATAGTTTCAAACTGCTGACCTTAAGGTTTGCAGCCCGATTCATAACCATTATGCTACCAGAGCTCCTATAAGCTTTCTTAGACCTGTAAAAAGATTTGTTGTTGCTAAGTTGGTTCCGACTCATAGCGATCCTGTAAAGGGTTTCCGAGGAGTGGCTGCTAGGTTTGAACCAACCTTGCGGTTAGCAGTCCAGTACTTACCTTTCAGTGCCACACTAGTATTCCTGTAAAAGGATTGTTGTTAAGTGCTGCGGTGTCAGTTTTGACTCATAGCGACCCTGTTTAGGTTTCCGAGGAGCAGCTGGTGGGTTTGAACCACCGACCTTTTTGGTTAACTGTTCATTGCTTATCCTACAGTGTCATACCAGGACCCCAGTAAAAGGATAATAAAAGATAAATTTCTATTAGTGGAGAGTGGGAGAGATTAAAAATGGAAATAATCCAAATCCATTGCCATTGAGTCAGTTCCGACTCAGCAATTTTCTAGGGCAGAGTATAACTATCCTATAGGAGTTCTGTATGATATGCACTGCATTGAGAAAGATGAGCCCACCAGCTCCTCCCCGAGAGAAAGGTGAGGCTTTTTGATCTTGCAAAGAGGTAGAGACTTGGCCCCAGGGAGCTATCAAAGCAAGCAATCAAGTTCCTTCAGGACAAAGCCCCTTTAAGACTGAAACTCAAAGAGAACACATGAGCAGGCATGTAAGCCTTAACAACAATTTTATTCTGTGGATTTCTGGTGTGGCGCTGTGGATCAGCACTGGACTGCGAACCACAAGGTCGGCAGTTCAAAGCCACCAGCTGCTCCTTGAAAACCCTATTCAGGGTCTCTATGAGATAGCACTTAACAACAGCAACAACTTGACTATGTAAAAGCTAGACAAACAAGAAAATGACGTAAACAGTATTTCCTTATACCCCAGAAAAAGTTGGTACACAGTATTTTCAAAATAAAGTATTGTTGTTGTTATATGCCGTGGAGTTGGTTCCGATCCATAGCGACCCTGTACAGAGTTTCCGAGGCTGTAAATCTTTACCGGAGCAGAAAGCCTCCTCTTTCTCCCATGGAACAGCTGGTAGTTTCGAACTGCTGACCTTGCAGTTCACATTTACATTTTAAAAGAACATTATCAACAACAATGACATATCATCTCACACCAGCAATAACAGCAAAGATCAAAAAAGTAGAGGGCAATAAATGCTGGTGAGGATGTGGAGAGACTTGGATGCTCCTACATTGCTGGTGGGATTGCAGAATAGTCCAACCTCTCTGGAAAGCAATATGGCATTTTCTCAGAAGGTTGAAAATAGAAATACCTTATGACCCAGCAATTCCTCTACTTGGTATTTTCCCACCAGAAATACGAGCTATAACACGAGGAGATATATGCACACTAATGTTCACAGCAGCACTATTTACAATAGCAAAAAGATGGAGACAGCCTAAGTGCCCATCAACTGAAGAATGGACAAACAAACTGTGGTACATACACACAATGGAATGAATACTATGCTACCTTGAAGAACAACAAGGAAGCTGTAAACTATCACAGAACATGGATGAACCTTAAGGGTATTATTTATGTTGAGTGAAATTTGTTGTTGTTGTTGTGTGCCGTTGAGTCGGTTCCGACCCATAGCGACCCTGTACAGGGTTTCCGAGTGAAATTAGTCAGTCACAAAAGGAGAAATACTGCATAGGACCACTACTGTAAAAGACTAAGAAAAAGAACCCATAGCAAACAGGAGTGGATTCTTGGCTGGTTACCAGGATGTGGGGGGTGGGGCGAGGAGAGGGATTAGAAGGTGGAGCACAGGGTAGGGAATAGACACAGGATAGTTTGGGTGCTGGGGGGAGGAGAATGGGAGAACAAGGTGGATGGGGAAATTAGGCAAGTTCGCAAGGGCTATGTGGGACAGAGGTAAATAATGATGTATGCACAACTTTGGAACAATAGGCATCTGGGAATCAGGGATTGAGACATGGCTGGAATGGGCAAAAGGGGGAAATAATGTTAAGATGCTGGGCTGTCTTTTGAATCTTGATTTCCCTGGCATACCATTATAAAATAGACATTTGAGGGGGAGAGAAAGGAATAGCCAGAAATACCACCATAGAAAACTCTTAAGTCCGTCTTCTGCCTATAACTGATTGGAATACCTAAAATGGGGCTACACCGTGCCCAGTGGGGAAGGATTTCTGCGGAGCCTCTGCATTACATAAAACCATAGGTGGAATCCTGAACCTCACCCAGAATCTTCTGAGGTGGGAAAGGTCCACTTGAAAGGAAAAGCAGACCACTCTGGAGAGGCTAGAAGAACAGAAGATACTTCTTGAAAGACCTACAGGAGAAATACAAAACAATAATGGCAGTCCAACTGATTACTACAACAAGCAAGTTGCTCACCTAGGAGACATCAAGGCAAGTGGTTGGGTCCTCTCAGGGCAAACCCACTTCCAAGACTAAGACTCAATGGGAATACACAAGCAGACATGCGTTCGTCACCAATAAGGGGAAGTGAGGGAAAAACAGCAATAAAGCTGGGAGCTAAGCCATACAATGTTCAATAGACTCAGGTAAACCCAGGTGGAGACCTGGTTGGCCAGCACTGTGGCAAGACCTGGGGACTCTTGGGCCCAGAGGCGGTGACATAGCCACAGAAGGCTAGAGTGGCGAATGAAGATAAGAAGAGAGGGCATATGCATAAGAACATCCACACTTGCTGATAATACCCATTCGACTTGGATTCAATCACTGGATGATCAACTAGAAGAAAGAAGAAGGAAAAAAAAAGTAATCTGATACAATTTGACGAACTTGATCTACACCTATGGATGCAGTAGCTCAAAAAAGGAACAAATCTTTACAGTGAGGCTCATTCTCACCCCCTCCATACACAAAGTAGACAGGGATGGGCAACTTGGACATCGGCTACCCAAAATGGGGGCTACCAAGGCAAAAAGGGACTGGCTTATAAGCTTTCAAGAGGGAGTCTAGATCCAGAGGGCATAGAGGAAGTCAGAATTTCCACTGAGTAGTATCCAATCTGTCTAGGCAGGGCTGATGAAAGGAGATGGGGATAGGTCCCTTGTGGTACAATGGTGAATAATTGTTATCAGGACTGACTGTGAGGGTTGGAAATGTAAAGGTGGACATTTTGCAGCAAAAGGAGGGGAGTGACTGATTTTGCAGTCCAGGAGCGGTGGTCCCTGGAACCATCAACAGAGAAAAGCGGAGAACGGGACCCTACCCAGAGACGCAGTGACACCAGAGACAGAGGCAGAGACAATGACATCGAGAGATGGAGCAGGTGGGGACTGTGGACCCAGAGAGGGAGAGGGGCTGTGTGCTGACGACTGGGGGGCAGGCTTGCAGGGTACATCCTTTGGTTGGTTGATGATGCTTGGAGGGGTTTGTAACCATGGCAATGAAAGGATATTCGATAGGATGAATGTAAAGCTAATGTTCTCCCATGTAAATGATCACCTAATTCAAAGTAAACATTAAAAAAAAAAAAAAAAAGACCATTAACATTGCCAAAGAACTTTTACAAATGCTCTTATGCAGGACAAGAAGTATTCTCTTATTTTATAGAGAAACAAAAGTCAAAATACTGATTTGCTTAGTCTTCACTACTACAACTAAATCTTTCTCTTTCCCCTCGATTTCCAGCACTAACATTTTTTAAAATTTAGCATCTTGCTGTGAAGGAGGAAAGGGTGCACTCCTTGGAATGGTGAACAGAAATTTCATCAGCCAAACAAAGAATGTTCCATCAAAAATAGGATGGCAAATAAATAACCACTCATGAAGAAAGAGTAATGACTTATGCTACACAAATATGAAAGAATGAGGTTTCATTTTACCAGTTCATATACTTCCTAACCCTCCGAGGGTGGGGCTGGTGTGACCACTCGCTCAAGCACCCCTATAGTCACCTGAATGGAGGTGCGCAGACAGCAAGGGACCAATGAACAGCTACCAAAAGAAAAGAATGTCCACACCTATACCTCTGCGATTCTGCCAGGCGTCTGTGGCTGCTCCGATCCTTCCCCCACGTGGTGTCACCCAAGATGGCGGCTCCTGGAGCAGCTGAGCGTCCCGGACTAGAAAGCAATAGATTTCTTGCTTCTGCCACAAATTCCCCCAGCTGTGAGCCTTCCAACCTTCCAAATAGTCCTTTATATGTGGTTCAGAGTTCTGGGACCATCCCCTGAGCCTGCTTGGTCGGGTATTCTGTGTTGTTGCTGACAGAGCTTTTACTGTTATCTTTGATATCTCAAGTGAGTAAAGTTTTGCTAAAGGTAATACAGAAACGGCTACAATCATACATTGACAGAGAACTTCCAGAGGTTCAAGCTGGATTCAGAAGAGGCCATGGAATGAGAGATATCATTGCTGATGTCCGGTGGATCTTGGCTGAAAGCAGAGATTATCAGAAAGATGTTTACCTGTGCTTTATTGACTACGCGAAGGCTTTCGATTGTGTGGATCATGACAAGCTATGCACAACATTGAGAAGTATAAGTATTCCAGAACACTTAATTGTACTTCTGAGGAATCTGTACCTGGACCAAGAAGCAGTTGTTCGAACAGAGCATGGGAACAATGAAGGTTTTAAAATTAAGAAAGTTGTGCGACAAGGTTGTATTCTTTCACGATACTTATTCAACCTGTATGCTGAGCAAATAATCCAAGAAGCTGGGTTCTATGAAGAAAAACGTGGCATCAGGATTAGAGGAAGACTCATTAACAACCTGCGATATGCAGATGATACGACCTTGCTTGCTGAAAGTGAAGAGGACTTGAAACATTTACTGATGAAGATCAAAGAACACAGCCCTTAGTAAGGGTTGCATCTCAATGTCAGAAAAACAAAAATCCTCACCACTGGACCAATAAACAACATTCTTATCAACAGAGAAAAGATTGAAGTTGTCAAGGACTTCATTCTTCTTGGATCAACTGTCAGCACTCGTGGAAGCAGCAGTCAAGAGATCAGACAACATATTGCATTGGGCAAATCTGCTGCACAGGAACTTTTTAAAGTGCTGAAGAGAAGAGATGTCAGCTTGAGGACTAAGGTGTGCCTGACCCAAGCCATGGTATTTTCACTAACCTCATATGGATGTGAAAGCTGGACAGTGAATAAGGAAGACCGTAGAAGAATTGATGCCTTTGAGTTGTGGTGTTGGAGGAGAATACTAAAAGTGCCATGGACTGCCAAAAGAACCAATAGATCTATTTTGGAAGAAGTGCAGCCAGAGTGCTCCTTGGAGGCCAGGACAGCTAAGCTTCGTCTCTCATACTTTGGACATATTGTTAGGAGGGAACAGTCGCTGGAGAAGGATGTCATGCTGGGTAAGATGGAGGGTCAGAGAGAAAAGGGAAGACCTCCAACAAGATGGATCAGCCAGGTGGCATCAATGATGGTGTCAAGTGTGACAGCGGTAGTGAGATTGGCCCAGGATCGGACATTGTTTCGTTCTGCTGTGCATGGGGTCGCTATGAGTCGGTTCTGACTCGATGGCACCTGACAACAACAACAACATACTTCCTAAAGGAGATTTTTCACTTGAATATAGTGATTCACTACCAAGAGTCCCCAGAAGCCAAGAAGTCCATAAAAGGAGTTAGTGGAGTTGCCAAGTTATGTTAATATTTCAGGACTAAAAGAAAATCATATTCACAATAAAGCTGCACAGGTTATTAAGACAAGCTGCTCTGTTTTTCGGTGTGAGACTAACAACTGGGTATGCTAGCACTAACTGGCAATTAGGTTTGTTTACTGAAAACAGAAAAGCAATACTTAAAAGTCTGCATGAGAGACATCTTTGCTATTATGAGTTCACAGAAAACAAAAAGACTCCTTTGAAATTGAAAAAAGATCACACTTTTCCCTTAATATTTAAGATCTGGATATATATAAATTAGGGGGGAATTACCTGGATTCCCTTGACCTTGAAAGTAAAACATCCACTATCTTTTGTTTATTTTTATTATTTTTCACATGAAATCAAATTTCTGCTTTTCCAGTTAGCTCTCAGTGCATTATCCATGACACTTCCTTCTTTTTTAGGTAATACTTTTTTTTACTGTAGCTTGGGTGAACCATGCCACTTTGATGTTTTCAACGTACTTTGGCGAACTTTGTGGTAATTAACTATATGATAGTTATGTTTTGTTCAAACAGAATACATCTAGAAGGTTGGTGATACAGTCAGCATGTACTCAGCATCTTTCTAAGTGGAGACGAAAAAGCATAGCTACAGTATATTCTTTCCTGTCACCATTAAAAAAAAAAAAAAAAAAGTGAAAACACCCAAAACTTTTATAACAGAATATCAAAACATAACCAAAGCAATAAACAGAGGACAATTTATTACAATAAACATACACATCCAAAAAGAAGAAAGAACCAAAATTAACACATTAACACAGCATCTACAACAACTAGAAACAAACCAACAGAGGGAACGTACAGCCACCAAAAGAAAAGAAATAATAGAGATTAGAGCAGAAATAAATGAGATAGAAAACAGAAAAACTATAGAAATAATCAACAGGACAAAGCAATAAACAGTAAGGACTTCAAAAGGTAGGAAGGGGAGATAGTAGCGCAAACTAAAAATAACTCAGCAGAGCCTTGAAGGATGGTCGGACATAGGAACATGGTGGTAAAGAGTGGGAGCCAAGGGCTCACTGCACATGGGCAGAACAGCTGATGCAGAAGCCTAAAATAAAAAGGGGTGGCGGGTGGAGGGGCTGGTGCACTACCTTTAGAGGATTATTCAGAAAGTGGCATGTATGTGTATAAGAAAACCCCGTAACATTACAAAACTGCATCAGTATGTGTCTTGGTAAACATGAAAAAGGCAGGGCATGGAAGAAAAGTTCAATGAACATTTGAGCTGTCTGAAAAGAAGAGTCAGTCCTCAGTGTAGGACAGGCATTCAACCATAAGGTCGGTTTTAGCTGCAAGGTCGGCCATTCAAACTCACCAGTTGTTCCTTGGAAACCCTATACAGGGTCAATATGAGTCTGAACCCACTCGATGGCACTTAACAACAACAACAAAGAGGGTAACTTAAGGAATAAGTCTGTGGTACAGTGAATTACTTAGCATGGCTCTTCTAAGCCAGTCTTCATAACTACCAACTACTGAGTTAAGTGCTGATAAGTTAGTTCTGACTCATGGTGACCCTATATTGGGTTTCCCAAGAGCCACTGGTAGGTTTGAACCACCAACTTTGCAATTCAAAGTGCTCATCCTATCTTGATGTTAAATGTCCTTGAGTTGATTCCAACTCATTGCAACCCTGTATAGGGTTTCCAAGGAGCAGCTGATGAGTTTGAACCGCTGACTTTCCAGTTCAAATTGACCCTGTGGTCCAATGCTTATCCTACAGCAGCACACCAGGACTCTATGGTGGTACACAATTACTGGGTTGTTGTAGTTAAAATGCCACTGAGTCAGTTCTGGCCCACAGCGACCCTATATAGGGTTTCTGAGGAGCAGTTGTTGAGCTTGAACCGCCGGCCTTGTGGTTCAAACTGACCTTGTAGTCCAGTGCATTATAGCCCACAGCACCACAGCAGGGCTCCAATGACTGGGTTGTTGCTGTTAAGTACCTAAGTACCATGGAGTTGGTTCCGACTCATGTGACCCTGCACAGGGTTTCTGAAGCTGTAAATCTTTACGGGAGCAGAACTCATCTTTCTCCCACAGAACCACTGGTAGTTTCGAACTGCTGACCTTGAGGTTGGCAGCCTGGCTCGTATCCACTATGCTACCAGAGCGCCTTAATGACTGTGTAGGACTACGCAAATGTGAGGTGCTTGTGGCCCACCAAGGGGAATGGATAGCTTGTTAATTATGTAAATAAGGTGCATGGTACCCTTGTGAGTCAGAACCGACTCCAAAGCACTTAACAATAGCAGCCCTTGTGGGTGTGAGGCCACGCAAATAAGGTATATCGAATCCTAACATGGGGATTGGTGAGTTTTGCCATCCCACTATGCTTAAAATGAACCACCCAGAGGCAGAAAGGGGGGATTCTCCCTACCATCAAGAAATAAGACCCAGGAGATAAAGACCTGTGACACAGGAGACATCAAGAAGCTATCTCAGAGAAACAATAGCAGTAGAAGTCACACAAGTGGCAGCATCGCTGGACTCAAGCGTGGCAACAATAGTGAGGTTGGCCCAGGATCAGGCAGTGTTTCGTTCTGCTGTGCATAAGGTCGTTGTGAGTCAGTACTGACTTGATGGCACCTATCAAACAACAAAAGTGAAGATAATCGGCAGTTCAAGCTCACCAGCAGCTCCTCTGAAACCCTATACAGGGTCATTATGAGTTGGAACCAACTCAACGGCACTTCACAACACAACAACAACAACAACAAGTGAAGTTAGTCAGGAGCTTTGGTAGTGTAGTAGTTACAAGTTGGGCTAAACTACCAGTTGCTCCGAGGGAGAAAGATGAGGCTTTCTGCTCCTGTAAAGATTTACAGCCTTAGAAACCCTATGCAGGGTGACATGAGTCGGAACCGACTCCAAGGCATACCACCACCATCATCACCACCACCTGTGAAATTAATTAGTCAGTCACTGTCCCCACCCCATTTTCTCAAGGTCAAACTCATTTTCTCTTTTTTTTCAAAAGAGCTGCAACTTTTTAGATGAAAGCATTTACAAAAGTTCTGACACTTTAAATGACACCAATTTTTTACTTGTTCTTTCCCATCTAAGCAAATATCAACATGAGCAAGACAAGCAAACTTTAATCAAAACACTCATGCCTGTTTAGAGAGCTTTTAAGCCGTTCTGCGACAGAAAGATGAGGCTTTCTGGTCCTGTAAAGATTTACAGCCTCGGAAACCAAACCCTGTGCAGGGTCACATGAGTGGGAACCGACTACCCAGTAGTTAACAACAACAACAATCTTTAGAGACACAAACCGAAATATCTACAGATTATGTGTTATGTCTGGGAACGGCTTCCAATTATTCAAGATGGGAGATGAAAAAAATTGGCCAAATGTTGTTGAGGCTGGGTACGTTTTGTGTTCCTGTAATAAAAAGTTAACAAGTACAATGAAGCATCTTGTGATAATGACTGTCATAATTCATTACCATCTCAACTTTAATAGTATTTTGAACTGCAAGGTTGGTAGTTCAAGCTCAACAGCCGCTCCTCGGAAACCCTATACAGGGTCACTATGGGTCAGAACCAACTCGACGGCACTTAACAACAACAACCAGGGCTTCAAACTAATCCATTCTGGTTTCACTGCTTGCTGAGAATTTGCTTTCCTACGCAAAGATTTAAAGCCTCAGAAACCCTATGCAGGGTCACTATGAGTCAGAACCAACTCCATGGTACAGCACCACCACCACTCTCTAATATGTTGTTATGTGGCAAATGTTGTTGTTGTTAAGTGCCGTCAAGACGATTCCGACCCATAGCGACCCTGTATATAGGGTTCCGAAGAGCAACTGGTAAGCTTGAACCACTGAATTTGTCCTCAAAATTCTTTGGTCTGGCCCTGCCAAGGCAACTGTAGTACCAGCTCATATTGTTGTTAAGTACCATAGAATCAGTTCCCACTCACACAGACCCTGTCTAGAGTTTCTGAGGAGTGGCTGGTAAGTTTGAACTGCTGACTTTGTGGTTCACACCAACATTGCAATCCAGTGCTTATCCCACAGCACCACCCCAGGACTCCATCACATTGTTGTTAAGTGCCTTCAACTCAATTCTGACTCACAGTCACCCTGCATAGGGTTTCCAAGGAGTGGCTGGTGGGCTTGAACTGTTGACCTTTCAGTACAGAGCATTATCCTGCAGCAACACACCAGAACTCCATCACATTAGCAAAGAGTGACTCCCTGTGTGGTGCTGTACAATCAGCTCTGGATTGTGAACCAAAGGTCAGCAGGGGAATTTTTAAGTTGATAATTTTGTATTATCAGAAAACGAACGATGCTATTAATTTTGGCAGAATAAAGGTTCCCCACCCCTGTTCTAGACCTGCTGTGGCGCTGTGGGTTAATGCACTAGACTGCAAAGCCGTTTGAACTGCAAGGTTGGCGGTTCAAGCTCACCAGCTGCTCCTCGGAAACCCAATACAGGGTCTCTATGGGTCAGAATCAACTCGACGGCATTTAACAACAACCCCTGTTCTAAAAGATAAAAGAGACTCAGGTGATGTTTATAAATCCCCACGTAATAATTATAGATCATTTGGGGGATCATGATGAAATGTAGGTTCTGATTCAGTACATCTGTAGTGGAAAGGCACAGTCTCAGCAAGGAGATGAAATAGAATGAACTGGTTCAAAGCCCCCTGTTGTTAGGTGCCATTGAGTCTGTTCAGACTTATGGCAGGCAACCCGGTATAGGGTTTCCGAGGAGCAGCTGGTGGGGTTGAATCGCTGATCTTGTTTCTCCCAAAGAGTGGCTGGTGAGTTAGCAGCCCATTGTTTGCTCACAGCACCAACACAGCTCCTTGTTATTGTTGTTGTTGAGTGCCACTGCATCAGCTCCAACTCACATTGACGCAGTATAAGGTTTTCAAGGAGCAGCTAATGGGTTTGAACCTTGCAGTTAGCTATCCAGTGGTTATCTTACAGCCCCACACCAAGACTCCATTATTGAACTGTTGAATCGGTTCCAACTCATAGCAACCCTATACAATGTTTCTAAGCAGCTGTTAGTGGGTTTGAACTGCCCAAAACTTGCAGTTTAAACGGACCTGACGGTCCAGAGGTTATCGTACCGGGCCACACTAATTCTCCTTTTGTTGAGCGTCTCTACCTTAGTTCTTACTCCATACTTCAGTTGCCATTATATAACCCAGGTCTTCATTTACTGTCTTTGTCTGCAGCCAACTTCTAAAAGCCTCAATACGGTTCTCAGCAGGAGTACTGCTGGCATTTTAGCTGGGACAATTTGTTGTGTCAGAATGCCTAACACTGAAAGTCATTTGGCATCTCTATAAAGCTGGCACTAAATGCCAAGACAGGAACACTACCACTGTCCCACTGCTATAGCCAAATTCCCACACACATGTATTTCCTAATTCCACTCACCATGGAGATCCACTTCTAACCCGAGATGTCAGATACATTTTCCCAATTTATCTAAGTAACTGTAATGGCTCCAACTGCCTCTAAAGGGAGTCTCTTCCTTCATTCAAATCAGCTGTGGCTTTTCCTGGTCCTAGCCCACCTTTCACCACAATAATTACCCTCCCAGTCATTCAGGCCCGTCTCATCACCCACCTCACGCTTGTTCCTACTTCAACATACATCCTGTTCTAGGAAAATCTTTCCCTTTCCTTCCAAGTCAAATCCATCCCCCCATTCAATTTTGTTTACCCTCAAGTATCACCACGATTTTCCAATTCTCTCTATGAAAACCACACTTTCTTAAGCTTTGGTGGCTTTTGGTGGCTGCATTCTCTCTGCCTTAAAATGTCCCTCCATTCTCTTCCAAAATTGTACTTACCTATGGACTACTGGTGTGGCGCTATAGGATCAACACTGGACTGAAAACCACAAGGTCGGCAGTTCAAACCCACCAGCTGCTCCTCAAAAACCCTACACAGGCTAGCTGAGCTGGAACTGACTCCAGGCACTTAACAACAACAACAACAGCACGTAAGCCCAACTCCAATGTCAGACCTTTGTTAAACATTTTCGGACCAGCTCTCTCCATCAAAACCAACTGTTTCCTGTGGTTTTCCTAACACTAATCACAATGATATGGCGCTCAGGTAGCATAATGGTTACAAATCGGGCTGCGAACCCGCAAAGTCAGCAGTTCGAAACTACCAGCTGTTCCGCGGGAGAAAAGATGAGGCTTTCTGCTCCCGTAAAGATTTACAGCCTCGGAAACCCTATACAGGGTCGCTATGAGTCGGAACCGACTCCACGGCACATAACAATTCACAACGATACCCCAGTATTTGACACACTTTGTTGTATAAAACTCTTTCCCCATAAAAACAGGAATGCTTTTCCGAGTTTTGCAACAACCCATCCTCAAGCAGAGCACTGTGTACTATCCTTAGTACACCATTAGGTTGTTCTGTGCTCACATCTTCTCCCCAGATCTTCGGACGACCACTTCAAGGTTAATTACCCTAACTGCAAGGGTCATGCAAACTCCCAACTGTGCTTAAGTACCAGGCTTCCAGGAGGCTTTTTATCGGAACCTAAGTCACCAGAATTTGTGGGGTGGGTTTTTTGCCATATTTAAAGAAGAACACGAAATCACACCCTGGATTCTGCAGTTAGGAGCAATATCAGAAATCGATTTCCCAAGGACGAGCCTCGCCATATGTTTCCACCAAGAAACTTACTCGACGCTTCAATTCTTCGGCCGAGCCCACTATCTTGGGTTTCTATGGAGCTTTCAGGTTTCAATGAATGAGAGCTTTACTTCGGCTTTGTGACATAAAATCATCTTTGGGGGCAATACACTCGGATACGTATCTCCTTTCCCCTATTAATAACGTTGAAGGCTCACACTAAGGATTTACAGCCTCCACGGCCCACCACCCTACCACCACCTGCCGCAGTACAATGCGCCTTACACAAACAGTAGCGCGAAGCCAGGTCAGGGAAAAGGGGAGAATTCAAGCCGTACGGAAGACTGAATTCCAAACTTTTCCCTTCAGTCAATTTTGCCTGGAACACAAACTTAAAAAAATAAATGAGCTAATAAGCAGGGCTGAGGGAAATCGACCTGGAGAATGAGACGTTAAAACTTGAGGGCCTTTGCCCTTCCCCGCCTGGGCTCAAACAACAGCCGGGGGACGACCTGCCTCGCCCGGGTCCCCAAACTGCTGCGGTCGGCCATGGCGACCCCGCGAAAGCTCCCAAGCCGAGGCGCGGCGACGGGGGCCGGCAGGGGTCAAGCTGTCCAAACCCAGCCCCGCGGGAAGAGCCGGAGAAACGCGCCCTCAGCCTCCTCCCACTGCAGCCTCGAGCGGCGCTGGCGGGGCTGGGCCGGACCACCGGCTGGGGGAAGGGGAGGGCTCGCGGCACCCGCACACCCGGGGGGCCTCTCAGGGGCCTGGCGCCCCTTTGTCCGGGGACTCGAGGCGCCCCCTTTCCGCCCGCGCCCGGAGCCGGCCCCCTCACCGTGATGTTGCAGTGGAGAGTGAGCGGCGGTGGCGGCGAGTGCGGGCTGGCCGGCGGCGCCGGAGGCGGCACCAGGAACTGGCAGTGCAGCTCATCCAGCTTCCAACTGACGATGCGGAATCGCTCGTGGTTCTTGTCGAAGATGGACGCCAGGAACTTCAGTTCAGCTTTAAGCCCTGACACGGACATCTTCCCCTCATCTCCAGCAGGAGGGTGCGGAGGGGGAGCCGGGCCGAGAGCAGCCGTCACAGCCGCGACAGCCCCACAGGGCCGGCACGGGCCGCGCTCTCGCGGCTCCACTTCTCTCTGCAGCCGCGACCCGCGTCCGGTCGGGGCTGAAAAATGGCGGGGGAGGGGGGACCGTCGGAGGAGGCCGTCGAGATCTGAGAGAGAGGCTGTGCGGCGGTCGGAGCTGTGTCGCCTTTCCTAACCAACTCCTCAGACTGAAGGCGGTGGTGGCGGCCCAGCGGCTTAAAAGGGCAACAACGACACCGCCCCCACTACCGCCTGGGAAAGGGCAGCCCCCACCCCGCCCCCATCCCCTCCCCGCCGCGGCGCGCCCTGCGCGCCCCCGCTACAGCGTGTGCACGCG
Source organism: Chrysochloris asiatica (assembly GCF_000296735.1). Classification (NCBI taxonomy): domain Eukaryota; kingdom Metazoa; phylum Chordata; class Mammalia; order Afrosoricida; family Chrysochloridae; genus Chrysochloris; species Chrysochloris asiatica. Next base: position 139,155 of record NW_006408610.1, on the reverse strand, counting down.
GCAGGGGGCGCGCGTCCGGCCCGCCCCCTTCTCGCAGCGACCCAGCCCCCGTCCGCCGGGCCCATCCGCTCCGTTCGGGGCGCCGCGGACCCCAGGTTCTGGGCCAGCTGACACCCCGACCTTCATCATCGGGAGAAGCCAGGGCCGACCCCCGCTCGCCACCTCCCACAGTCTGAAGCCAAACACAGGCGCTGCGGATCACGTTAGTCACGTCGGCGCGCCGGCATGGCGACCTTTGGGGGCGGCTCCTCAGAGTGACCCTGGAGAGATGCAAACTGCGGGCAGCACCTTGTTCCCCTCTAGGCCCACCCAGCTTTACCTCAGCTTCTCTCACCCTCGTCTGAACCACGATTCCCTGTAACCAAGGTTCCTGTTAGGACCTTCTAACCGGCTTGCTATCAGTCCATTTACCAAAGATGGTGATTTGACCCCTTCAGGCAGCTCCCTCCCACTTTCCCCATAACCACTACCTCTGTTCACTCTGGACATCTTTGTGTCTGTCCTGCTGGAAGACTTTGTCCTGTTTTCCAGGGTTGAGATAACCCACTAAACCTCACCCACTTGCCTTAGAGGCAGAGCTGGGTTCTTTCCATCAAGATCTTAGCTCAAATGTATGTCATCTCAGAGAGGGCTTCCTTGACCATCCAATCCAAAATGGCCACCCAGTCACCTGGTATCACATCAAAAAAAATGTGTCTTAAAGTGATTTGAAAAATGAGGAAAGGTACTATTTCACATAATAGGAAGTTGAGAGACAGGACGGACTCCTGGATTCATTGGTTTGAGCCGCAACAATATCCTCAAGGGCCCAGGTTCTTTCCATTTCTCTGCTCCGCTTTTCAGGCTTAGAGCAAGGTGGCTAGTAGTTATCCTGGGAGTCAAATTCAGACATGACTATCTAGAGACAGAAAGGGCTATTTCTTCCTGTATAAGTATTTCCTTCTAAGATACGGAAATCTTTTGAAGCATCATCCCAGCGTGTGTTGTTGGCCAGAAGTGTACCACACTCCTAAACAAATCACAAGTAAATGGATAGTATCACTCTGACTGGATTGCCAGTCATCTGAGATGGAATGAATGTTGAGGAGTCCACTACAAAGTGTATTACAGATAACCTTCAATAAAGACAGTACCAGATCACGTGTAGAAAAGGTTCAAAATTTCCTAAATATCAGGGGAAGAGGAAAACAATTCTGGAAAATGCTTGCATAAAAACAGGGTCATGTTCAGGGAACATCCAAGAGCCCCATTGATTATACCGTACAGGAAGAGGCCAAAATGGAGATAAAGCTGATCAATTAATTTGAGACCAGATTTCGGAACCCTGAAATATCATGCCAGGGACCATAGTTGCATTTGGTGAAAGTCATTATTTTTAAGATAGGCGTTAGTACACAAAATGGATCGCAGGGGGTTTAAACCTGTTAATTAGACATGAAGAGGAGGCAAGACACCCAGCTTCTAGATCTGCTCTGCCATGAATAAGTAAAGTCACATCCAGCTCAGAGTCTCTAGCTACAAATGGTTTGGGGATTAGTTAAAATAAAAAAAATAAATAAAAAAAAAACAACCTGAAGTGGGAAGTAGTGAAGCCACACTGATTCTGGTGACATATCTGAAGTAGAGCCACTCGATTTTGGAGATGATGTGGGGATAGAGGGAAAGAGACAAGAAGTGTGTTGGTGTTAAAGTAACACTTTGAAGTTTCTAGAGCAGGGAACTAGAGGGAGTACCATGGACACAGCAGGGAAAGATGTTACGATTGGGATGCTGATGGGACCCTTTGGTAGAGAATGTGGACCATAGGCTTGAGGCTTATAAGAGAAGTCAGACAAAGGACATGCCATTGTGGTCCAGCCAGGATGGCAAAAGCCATGGGTGTGGGTGTGATCGTTGAGTCACAGAGGAAAGGAAGGCAGCCTGGGCCATGGAAGCGACCCTGCACATCTCAGTTCTCTAGTCCTGCTATAACAGGGATACCACACGTGGCTGGCTTTAACAAACAGAAATGTATTTTCTCACAGTTTAGGAGGCCAGCAGTCCAAATTCAGGGTGCCGGCTCTAAGGGAAAGCTGCTTCTCTCTGTTGACTCTGGAGGAAGGCCCTTGTATGTTCAGCTGCTGCTTCTTGGTTTGTTGGAGACGTCCATGTGTTTTGGCATCTATGTTACCCCATCTCTGCTGTATTCTTGCTTTATTAAATCTCTTTTATATCTCAAAAGAGATCGACTAAAAACACTCCCTACACTAATCCTTCCTCATTAACACAGCTAAAACATCCCATTCCCAAAAGAGATTATAGCCATGTTGTTGTTGTTATTGTTAAGTGCCATTGGGTGGTTCTGACTCACAGTGACCCTGTACAGGGTTTCTGAAAAGCAGCTTGTGGGTTTGAACCATAAACCTTGTTTGCAGTCCTCTGTTTATCCTACAGCGCCACACCAGGAGTCTACCATAAGTATGTTGTTATTACGTGCTGTGGAATAGGCTCTGACTCATAGTGACTCTGTACAGGGTTTCCGAAGAGTGACTGGTGGATTTGAACCACCAACCTTGCAGTTAAAGCCTACTTTTCTGTCCAATTCGTTATCCTGCAGTTAGCCACACCAGAACTCCACCATAGTCTGTTGTTGTTGTTACATGCCATCAAGTGGGTTCAAACCCACCTTGAGGTTGAGGTTGGTGCTTATCCTACGGTACAACACCAGGGCTCTCACCAGAGGCATGGTGGTGGTGGTGGTGGCGGCGGTGGTAGTGGTAGTGGTGGTGGTGGTGCTATGCCTTGGAGTCAGTTCTGACTCATAGAGACCTTACGGAGAGTTTCAAATTCTGTAAATCGTTACAGGAACAGAAAGCCACATCTTTTTTTCCCCCAGAACAGATGGTAGTGAGGTTAGCAGCCCAATTCATAACCACTTGTGGCACTGTGGGTTAATGCTCAAGACCGCAAAGCCGTTTGAACGGCAAGGTTGGCGGTTCAAGCTCACCAGCTGCTCCTCAAAAACCCTATACAGGGTCGCTGTGGGTCGGAATCAACTCAACGGCACTTAACAATAACATGCCACTATGCTACCAGAGGTGTCCTGGTGTGGCGCTGTGGGCTAATGCGTCAGACTGCAAAGTCATTTGAACTGCAAGGTCGGTGGTTCAAGCTCACCAGCTGCTCCTTGGAAACCCTATACAGGTCGCTATGGGTCAGAATAGACTCGACAGAATTTAACAACAACGTGCTACCAGAGCTCCTTACCAAAGGTGTGTTGTTAAGTGCGATCGAGTCCGTTCTAACTCATAGTGACCTTGTATCAGGTTTCTGAGGTATAGCTGATGAGTTTGAACTACCAACTTTGCGGTTCAAACCGACCTTGCAGTTGAATACTTATCCTACAGCTTCACACCAGGACTCCTACCAGAGGCATAGAGGTTAAGAATTACAATATATATTTTGGGGGAACTGAATTCAATCTATAACACTGAGGAAAGCTAATCATTGGGGGTTGAGTAGGAAAGGAGTCATTGAAGCAGTCCGAGGATGATCCATTGGTGGAAAGGACGAGAAAGATCATGATGAACAAACAGCCATGACTTCAGGGTTTAGATGATCAAAGGTGTTTTCAGAGAAAATCATTGCAATAGTATGGTAGGCATGGGGTCAAAGTGACGTGGAAATGCAGATAAAATGTGTAGATTACTTCCTTGAAGGGTTCCAGAGTAACAAAGAGATGGAATCGTAATTTATAACCACAAAGTACAGGAAAGTTTCAGGATTTGTCTTTTGTTTTTATTATAGGACAGTCAGCCAGAAGAACAAACATCTGCTTTGGAAGAAGTATAGCCAGAATGATCCTTAGAAGAGAAGATGGTGAGACTTCGTCTCTTGTGCTTTGGGTATATTGTCAGGAGGGACTAATCCCTGCAGAAGGACATCGTACTTGGAAAAGTAGGGGGGTCAGTGAAAAAGAGGAAGACTCCCAACAAGATGGACTGGACAGTGACTGCAGCAACAGGCTCAAGCATTAACAACAATTGTGAGAATGGTCCAGGAACGGGCAGTGTTTCATTCTGTTGTGCAGAGCGTCACTATGAGTCGGAACTGACTTCACAGCACCCAACAACAACAGGCAGATGTACTGTGAAGCTAAGTAAGCTTCAGTGCCTCTCACTTGCACAAGCCTAATGTTTTAAGTAAATATTAACTTTTGTTCCTAATTTAATATTTGCAACTGTATATTCTTTTTCCTGAAGAATGCTCCCAAGAATGGACACGCCTCAGGCCCTGTAAAATATCTGCTCCTAAGGAGAGAGCCATTTATAGACACTGAAGATACAAGAGAGGAGATAAGGTACAGAATTAAGTCCTGGAAGAGGAGGGAAAAACAAGATGAGGAGTAACTCAAAGCAAAGAAAAAAATCCACCCTCCTCTGAAGACCAGAGCTGGGAGAAGAGAACGAGAGAAAATCCTAGCTCATAGCAACCCTATAGGACAGAGAAATACTGCTCCGTAGGGTTTCCAAGATTATAATTTTTACGACAGTAGATTACCTTGTCTTTCTCCCGTGCATCAGCTGGTGGGTTTGAACTGCTGACCTTTTGGTAAGCAGCCCAATGCTTAATCCACTGCACCACCCCAGGATGAGAAAAGGCACACACAAAAGTTGAGTTAGAAAAATGGTTTGCAAAGAGACCTCATGCTGAATAGACTTGGCTTCAGCAAGGCAAGGTTGGGGATTGGCAAGACAGATAAATATAGATGCCAGGAGCAAGCAACTGTGGAGTGCTGACAAAAATTGCCTGAAAAATGCAGTCACACCTAGATGTGCATGGAGGACGATGAGAATAGAGTAGGGTCAAGGTTCTTGAGTCTTCAGTAAAAGAGACCAATTCACAATTATACAAGGATGGGGAGAAGTCACAGTTTGTACAAAAGAACAATTTTGGACTTTAAGAACTTGAATAGGGTGCAGGATAATGCACTGGACCGCAAGGTTGGTGATTCAAACCCACTAGCTGCTTCTTGGAAACCCTATATAGGGTCACTGTGAGTTGGAACCAACTCGATGGCACTTAACAAGAACAACATGCTGTGCATAAGGAGCCCTGGTGGGATGACAGGATGGACACTGGACTGATAACCGACAGGTCTGCAGTTGGTACCCTCCTGCCACTTTGAGGAAGAAAGATGAGGCTTTTTGCCTCTGTAAAGATTTGGTAAACCTGAAATACAGGGTCTCAATGAGTCGGAATCAACTCAATGACATGGATTTGTTCCAACATATCCTTTAAGGCTGTGCTCAAATGCCACCTCCTTGATCAAGCCTTCCCTAGTTCCCAACACTGAGTTCAGCGGCTCCTTTTCCTGCATTTCCCCACCCAGCACCTTTCCTGCTACGTCACTTATTTCATTCTGCCTTGGTTATGATAAGCTGGGTTCCTGTCTATTGACTCTGTTCAATTAGAAATGTCTTGCCTGAACCATCTTCACAACCACAGTACACTGCCCATTCCCTGGCACATAGAAAACACCCACTAAGTAGTTGTTGGGTAAAGAAAGTCTACTGGAAGTGAAAGTCACCTAATGAGGCCTTGAGTTCTAGAGACAGTAAGTAAATTGGGAGAGATGTTCTCTGATTTCACTGTCATCTCAGGGAAGCTGTGAGGATGTCTCTCTGTATACAGAGTGCACACATCAGCATGTGGCCACATATGCCCAGACAACCACATGACTATGTAGGAGACACAGGAAAGAGAGCCCATCCCTCTTGACATGAACAAGTGACTCATTACTCAGCGGCAGCCAATTCCTCAGCCAGAAGCCACTCTAAGCGCAAAATTTCACAAGTTTTGGACTCTGGTTTATAATGAAATTCCCATCTTTGTAGTTTTAGTTACCAACATTCATCATGTCTTCTTTGTCTGTAATACCAGTTGCCATTGAGTTAACTCTGTCTCATGACAACTGCATGTGTGTCAAAGTCAAACTGTGCTCCACAAGATTTTCAATAACTGAGTTTTTTGGAAGAAGAGCACCAGGCCTATTTTCCCAAATGCCTCTGGATGGATTCTAACTCCCAATTGTTTGGTTAGTAGCCAAGCCATTTGCTCCACCCAGGGACTCTTTGCCTGTATTTTTACCTACCATGTTCAAGCCGATGTAAAATGCAAACTTATTGCCATTGAGTTTTTTCTGACTTGTTAAGTGCCATAGAGTCAGTTATGACTCAGTGACCCTGTTTAGGGTTTCTGAGGAGCAGTTGTTGAGTTTGAACCACCAACCTTGTGATTCAAACCAACCATGTGGTCCAGTGCTTATCCTACAACACCATACTAGGACTCCTATGTCGCACTTTTAAGACTATAAATCTTTACAGTAACAGACAGCCTCATCTTTCTCCCAAGAAGTAGTTGGTGGGTTTGAATCACCCAACTTGTGATTAGCAATCCAACAACTAACTCACAGCACCATCAGGGATCCGTAAACCAAGGAAGAAATGTGAGGTATGTCTGATATGAATGCTATTCTGGGGAGAAGCTGTACAACAGCCCTGTCCAGGAGAATGTTCTACAATGATGGGAATGTGCTGTCCAGTACAGTAGTCACTAGCCACATGCTGCTAGTGATCACTTGAAAAGTGGCTAGCACAAATGAACAACTTGATTTTTCATTTTTATTAAATAGCCACCTATAGCTAGTGTCTACCATATTGGAAAGTGCCCACCTAACCCACTACCATAGAGACAGTTCCAGTTCAGAGCATATACATCAGAGATATCAATGTATAATGAAGTTAACTACAAAGCAAAAAGAGGGAGTAGTATAGAAAATGAACTTCAAAATGGCTAGGAAGTTAAGTAGATTTCAAGATGAAACAGACTGTTCTAAACAGGAAAAATTGATAAATTACAGGGTAACCTCAAAAATGTTTACCTGTGCTTTATTGACTACGCAAAGACTTTTGAGTGTGTGGATCATGACAAGCTATGGACAACATTGCGAAGTATGAGTATTCCAGAACACTTAATTATGCTCATGAGGAATCTGTACCTGGACCAAGAGGCAGTTGTTCGAACAGAACATCGGAACACTGAATGGTTTAAAATTAAGAAAGGTGTGCAA
>NW_006408610.1:117835-131448 GCF_000296735.1 Chrysochloris asiatica | reverse complement strand
GTCTCTCATACTTAGGCCATGTTGTCAGGAGGGACCAATCGCAGAAGAATATCATGTTTGGTAAGGTGGAGGATCAGAAAAAGAGGAGCCCCCCACCAATAGATGGATTGGCCAAGTGGCAGCATCAATGGACTCAAGCATGGCAACGGTAGTGAGGTTGGCCCAGGATTAGGCAGTGTTTCATTATACTGTGCATAGGGTCGCTATGAGTCGGTGCCGACTCAATGGCACGTAACAACAACACCTCAAAAAATCAATAACCTGAACATCAAAATAAAGATACAAAAAAAAGAGCAAATCAGAAAGGTTTAGTACACATTAATACAACAGAAATAAACATTTTCTCTGTACTTTTTACTGTCTCTTTCTATTCTGGAATTCCAATCACCCATAAATTGTTCCTTTTTATGGTGTCCCACATAACTGTTACGCTTGCTTCTGCCTTATTTGTTGTTCTTTATTCTGATTCTTCTTCTAGCATACTGGTATTGAGAGATTTACCTTCAAGCTCGCTAATTTGGGCTTCCATTACTTCAAATCTACTCCTTTGTCTTTTCAATGTATTGTCCATTTCTGAAATCTTACTATTAATCTTCTGGATTTCTAATTGCAGGTTTTGTATTGGTTCAAACTTTGCTTCTAGTTTGTCTGTTTGTGCGTGTAATGTTTTCCTGAATTCTTCTAAAGTTTTGTTGTTTTTTTTTTTCTGTTTTCTCCTTACTTTCCTTGATCTTTCTGTCAATCCTTTGGAGGTACCTAATATCATTCTTTAGAATTCTTTTTCAGTTAGTTCCATTACCTTTTCTTCATTAGAAACATTTTCTGGCTCTGCGTCTTGATAATTTATTTGAACCATTCTCTCTTGTTTCTTTGTATGAGTTTAAATTGTCTATTGTCTCTGGGGCGTTGTGGGGTTGTCATATTTGTATTTAATTGATAATTTTATGTTGATGTGTTCTTAGGCTTTCACCAAATGTCTCCTGTGGGTGTTGTAGTTAGAGGATGGAAGCTTGTACACTGGTCCCATTCATTATTTGTACACCTCAGCTTAGGATGGGTTTAGTAGTGTTGATTACTGTCTATCATTGATCAGGTGGTACAGGAGCTGGTACTGGCTCTTGCCCAGTGGGTGAAGCTTCAGAAGGTATGGTTGTGGCTTGGCTGTATGGGCATGGTTGCTGTCTCCTGCCCGGTGGGAAAGAGAAAACCCCTCCCCCACACACACCAAGAAAACAAAACAGAATAAACAATGAAGGAACCAACAATGAGAAGAGAAAATAATAAACAGAAAAAAGAAAGAAAAACAGGCAGCAACTAGGAAAAAATAACATAATAACTATAAAGACAAAAGAGGGACAGGGAAATGGAGCTATAGAAGAGAAAAATAAGAGAGAAAATAGAAGGAAGAAAATTTAAAAACACACACTTAAGAATAACTTAAAAGAAAAAAGAGGGACTGGAAAATGGAACTGTAGAAGAGAGGCTTTGTGCTCCCACAAAAGGTGTACAGCCTTGGAAACCCTATACAGGAATTGACTCAATGGCATGTAACAATAACAACAACATAATTGCCATGTCTTTGGAGATGGGTTCTATCTTCTCCCCTAAGACAGACTTAACAGGTAATTTTCCTTTTCCTTTCTGCTTATTTATATTTTCTGAAATGTATTAATTTAACACATGTGATTTAGATAATTGTTGTTGCTGTTAAGTGCCGTCGAGCCAGTTCCAATGCTTAGAGAGACTGTGTAGAGTTTCCCAGGGGCGGCTGATGAGTGTCAATGGTTGACCTTGTGGTTCAAACTTACCTTGTGGCCCACTGCTTAGCCTACATAAATGGACTCCATTTGTGTAATAAAATAATTTGAATTGCTTTATAAATATTTATGGAGTCTTGGTGTGGCATTGTGGGAGAAGCACTATACTGCTAACCACAAGGTTGGCAGTTCAAGCCTACCAGTTGATCCTTGGAAACCCTATATGAGATAGCTATGAATTGGAACTGACTCAATTGTACTTAATTGCACAGTCACTGAAAACCCTATGGATAGCAGTTCTACTTTGACACATGTGGGGTTGCTACAAATTGGAATCCACTCCAGGGCCACTGGTTGTTGTTGTCAGGTGCCTTTGAGTTGGTCCCAACTCAGGGACTCTGTACAACAGAACAAAACACTGCTGGGTCTCACACTAGCCTCACAGTTGTTGCTATATTTGTAGCCTCTGTGTCAGTCCATCTCCTTGATTCTTTTTCTTCCTTTCTTTCCTCCTATTTTATTAAAACAATTTCCCATTCATCCAAGAGAGCTAATGTCTACTCTCCAGCCAGTGATCCACTTTCTCCTCCCTTCACACCCCTGGTAACCATCAAAGAATGTTACTTTCAGTGTGAAACTTGGTTCTTTTTTTTAACCTCTGACAATAATGGTCTTTTTTTTGTTTTTGTGTGACTGATTTATTTTACTCGGCGTAATGATGTCCAGGTTCATCCATATTATAAGGTGTTTCACAGATTCAGTGTAATTCTTTAATGTTGCATTGTATTCCATTGATGTATGTACCAAAATTTGTTTATTCACTCTACTGATTGATGTTTAGTTTATTTGCATTGTTTTGCTATTGTGAATAGTGCTGTGATGAACATGAATGTGCATAGATCTTTGTGTGTCACTTTTATTTCTCTACAATGTTGAGTAGAGGGATTGCTGGATCAAATGGCATTTCTAGCTCCAAGTTCCTGAGGACTCGCCATACCGGTTTCCACCATTTCATAGTCCAATCAGCAGTGTAGGAGGGTCACAGTCTCTCCACACCCTCACCAAAATTGGTTGTTTTCTGTTTTTTTGAACTTTGCTATTAATGCTGGCGTGAGATGCTATCTTACTGTTTTGACATGCGTCTCTCTAATGGCTAATGATTGTGAATATTCATTCTCATGTCAGTTGAGCACCCAAATGTCTTCTTTCTGGAGTGACTATTCATGTCCTCTGCGCATTTTTCACTTGGGTTATTTGTCTTTTTCTTGTTGAGAGGTTAACATCTTCTGTTAAGTTTAAAGCCTCTACTAAGCATAATGTCCTTCTCCAGGTACTGGTTCTACTCAATGATGGATCCAAAGTATGTGATATGAATGAGGTCCTACCACTCCATGGCCTGTTCTGAACCTGGCTTGAACTTCTGGCACCTTCCTATCAATATAGTGTTGCAACTGTTTTTGAATTATCTTCAGCAAAATTTTATACCTCCATTGGTAATCTCAAGCCAAAACACACTGCCACCAAGTCTCTTATGACCCACAGAGGCCCTATACGACAGAGTAGGACGACTCCTTTGGTTTCCCAAGACTGTAAATCTTTATAGGAGCAGACCGCTTTATCGTTCTCTCAAGGAGTGGCTTGAACCAACAACCTTGAGCATAGCAGTCCAACATTTAACTGCGCCACCAGGGTTCCTACCACTGGTAAATCAGTCAGTGGCGAATCTTGCAAAAGATATTAGAGGTAAATCAGAGGAAAATCTTGCAAAGAAATTTCAAAGGGCCAGTGAGTACTTGGCTACTGGTTTTTTCTATCACACACACACAAAAAAATAAGAGCAGCTCCTGTTTACAAAAACTTCAGGCCCACAGTTCAATATTTTCTCCATTCATCATCACAATGTTGCCTAATGGTCCAGTTGTGAGGATTTTTGTTTGCACAAACTGCCAATTCAACTTTTGAAATCCTAATTTCTACTGGAAGAGTTTTCTTTACTCCCCAAAACAAAGTGAGTAAAGGATTTTAGGGTCTGGGTTTAAGTCATAGGGTTTTACATAGGTATGTCCTCCTCTATTTTGCTTGTTGGATCTTTTGTTTAACCTTTTACCTTCTCTGCAGAGCAACTGCAGTGTAAACCAATACCTCACCCCACCCATACTCCAAGGCTTCAAGGTAGTATTAGTATTACTGCCAGAAGGAATGTATGGAAACACAAACTTGATTCTGTGCTGGAGGTTTGCCATAATCAATTAATGTGCTATAGGACTTTGAATAGCCCAAAGGCCCTCTACAGCTGTCTCCTTGGTTACATTTAGGTCTCTTCTCACGAGATATGAAACAGTAAGTAGCAAGAAGCGTAGGCACTTCAGTCCTAATGGGCCAACAGGAAGAAGATTTGCCTCTCTAACTCCAGTGCTGTCAGATTGATTCCAACTCAGACCAAACCCATGAGACAGAGTAGAACTGTCCCATAGGGTTTCCAAGGCTGCAAATTCTTATGGAACTAGACTGTCACATCTGAGTCCTCCATGGAGAAGCTGAACCTTTTGGTTAGCAGCTGTGTGCTTTAACCACCATGCCACCAGGGCTCCTTGGCTCTCTCAAGACAAATATTTTTTTAACATCTTAAGGAGCTCTTGTAGCATAGTGGTTATGAGTCGGGCTGTTAACCTCATGGTCAGCAGTGCAAAACTACCAGCCATTCCGTGGGAGAAAGATGAGGCTTTCTGCTCCCATAAAGATTTACAGCCTCGGAAGCCCTGTACAGGGTCACTATGAGTCGGAACCAACTCCACGGCACATAACCACCACCACCATAAGCATGATCCCCCTGCTAGAAGCCTTTGACTCCACTCAGAGACAATAAAACAATCCTGGAGAGGTTTCTGTGGTACAGAACCAGAGGAATGCTGTCAGACTTGAAAGTAATCTCACTCCCTGGTCACTCTTCATGGAATATTTGGACAATGACGTCCCCTAATTTAGCCTCGGTTTCTTTGTGTTGGATAAGGTTCATATTTTCATCATTCAGACATTCACTCAGTTTCAAGTATTTGCAAGGCAGTTTGCTAGCTCTAAAGGGGATAAAGGTCAAGAAGCTTAAAGGCAGAGCACATAGAAACACATGGAAAGAGAGCATGTGAACACTCCTATGATGGAAATCCTTGTGCTTTTGGGGGTGTGGGGAAGTGGACGGGGGAGGGAGAAATACTTTGTCACAACTGAGAAACTGATGGGTTTTTTACTTTCTAAATATAACAAGTTATTTCATTTTCCTCTGGACTTCCAGGAAGGCCAGAGCAGTCTTAGTTTGGGTTCTCCCAGAAGCCCTCGGAAACTGGAGGGCCGATATGAGGTGGAACCTACAGCACGTAACAACAACAAAAAAAGTAGCCCAGAGACCAGTCATTTATTTTAAAGGGAGATTGCAGGAAGCAACAATAGGGGCTTGGGGAAACGATACAAGGAAGAGAAACTATTACAGTGTAGACAACCAGAGCCTCAGTTCTTTCTGGGAATTCTAGGAAAGTTGTCAAATATGCCTCAGAGTTAACTGGACCATAGCAGGGGACACTGGGGTACTTATCTACCATTCACTGCAGGCTGCTTCTGGAATATTCGCTCTCTGGGACTTTCAGCTTGTACTGTGCATGACCAAGCACACCTAGTTGATAAAAAATGTTTTAACACCAAAGCAGTTGCCAGAGTTGATTCCAATTCATGGTGATCCCATGTGTTGCAGAGTAGAATTGTGCTTCATAGGATTTAAATGATTGTGACCTTTCAAATGCAGGCTGCCTGCTTTTCCTCTGAGAAACCACTGGGTGGGTTTGAACTGCCAACTTTTTGGTTCGGAGTGCCACTGAGGGACTCCGTGCCAAGACAAAGGGTTACAAATGTTGTCAATCATAATAACTTTGACTCTTATTTTTGTATATTAGTGTTCTGTCTGTGACAGACTATTAGTTGTCCCAAACCTGCACACACATATCCTGCCCTTTCAGAGTAAAGGTTTTAACTGGACATAGTCACCTAACCAGAGATAATCTTTTTCAATTTTCCTGACAAATGACTGTGGTCAAAGAGCTAAGTTACAGACAACAGGATGTGGCTAATGCCATTTCTTGTTCTTCAAAGGATGGGCACGTTCCTTCTGCTGCTGCATATGAGGAAAGGGTAGACGCCTCAAGCTAAAGAAGGAGGAGTTCCCCTTCCAACTCTTGCCTGTACCAGGATGAGTCAAAAAGCATTGCTATAAAATCATAGAAACACTTATTAAACAAGCATATCAAAATGTGAAGCTATTGTTTCTTAACATATCCTATTGTTGTTATCAAGTACCATCAAGTTGGTTCCGACTGATAGTGACCCAATATAGGGTTTCCAAGGAGTGGCTGGTGAGTTTGAACTACTGACCTTAAGGTTCAAACAGACCTTGTGGTCCAGTGCTTTATCCCACAGCGCCACACCAGCACTTCATCTAGGTCTCTACAATTCTGAAGGCAATGTTTCCATCTCGCGAGCCCTTTTCCAAATAATGTTGCATGCTTCGATTTACGCCCTGTCAAAACAACAAGCACTTAAACAGCGTTCTCTTTAAATGTTCTTTGAGTTTAGGGAACAAAAAGAGGTCTGAATGGTATAAGGTGTCCTGATGGAAGTCTCTTAAATAGCTCTTGATATCCTGAAATAATGAGTAGCTGCATGGTCATGAAAAAAAAAAAAAAAAATATAAATATATATATATATATATATATAGTTGTTGTTGTTATTGTTAAGTGCCGTGGAGTCAGTTCTGACTTATAGTGACCCTGTACAGGGTTTCCAAGGCTGGAAATCTTTACGGGAGCAGAAAGCCTCATCTTTCTCCCGCGGAGCAGCTGGTAGTTTCGAACTGCTGACCTTGCAGCTCGCAGCCCGATTCGTAACCATCTCTCTCTCTCTCTCTCTGAAACTTTCCTGGCTTTTTTCTCACTACATAGTTTTCAGTTTTCTGAAAAATTCTTCCTAATAAGCTCCTGTGATCGTTCTGCATCCTTCAAGAAAATCTACCAAGATTATCCCTTTGGGATACCAGGAAAACAGTTTCCATAACCTTCTGAGCTGAACTTTCTTCATTGAATGTTAACTGGTCGAGCAGATTCCCTCAGGACCATGGTCTCAGGGTACACCAAAGTCAATTAGCATAGCACATTCCAAAAACACAACTATATCTTACTTTGCTGAGTAGTGACTAAAGTCTTAAAAGTTAATCAGGAGTCATCTAATGTGCAACTATTGGTGTGTCCTGTGGGAGGAAAGAAGAGCCAAGAATATCAAAGACTCATGGACCAATGAACCACATGAACATTACTCTACATAACCCTGAGAGCAAAACTGTAGGGAGTTTGGCTACCACTACCAACTATTCAGAAAGATATAACATTAGAAGGCTCTGGATAGTGTGGGAGAAACATGTGGAACAAAACTCAAAATCATAAAAAAAAAAAAAAAAAGAAGGAAAAAAGAGCAGGGTTACTGGTTTGATACAGACTGGTAAAACCCTCGAAACTGTGGTCCGTGGGCATGCTTCAGCTCTCAAAATCATCCTCATTGCTCAATTTCAATCAAACAATAGATGAGGGGAATAATAGCAAGAAGGAGGTACATATGTCTTAGAATAATCAACCATTTGAGATTTAAAAAAAAAAGGCAGCATTTACCCAAGGACAACGTTCAAAGGGTTAGGAAAGAAGGAGAAATGAACTAGAACCCATGAGGAGGAAGCTGGGTAAGTGAGGTTCTATTGTGGGGACTGCAGTCAATGACATGAAATAAAATGTGTAGGAATTGTGGAATGGAAAACTGATGCCCTGCTTGTTAAACCTGAAGAAATTATTTTTATGAAAAAGCCCCTACTTTGTTCTTCTTCAATAGTAATGCTTTGCTTATCTGAGGTCTCTTACCTTTCTAGTGATTAATTTGTCCATCTCGTTAAGCAGTGATGTTGGAATCTGGATTGGAATTGCATTATCTCTAACGATTATTCTGGGGAGTGTTGTTGACATTTTCACTATGTTAATTCTTCCTATCCACCATCTTCCATTTCTGCAGATCTCATTTGGTTTTCTGTAGTAGAGTTTTGTAGTTTTCTTTGTATAGGTCTTTTGTTTATCTGGTTTGATTTATTCCGAAGTATTTCATCTTTTGGGTGACTATTGTAAATGGTATTGTTTTCCTGATTTTTTCAGAGCTCTCTTTATTAGTGGAAAAGAATACAATAGATTTTTGCATGTTGATCCTGTACCCTACCACATTGCTGAATCTTTGAATGAGTTCCAATCATTTTCTTTGGGATTTGCTATTCATAGGATAATATCATCTGCAAATAGAGAGTTTTACTTCTACTGTGGCACTTTGTTGTTGTTAGGTGCTGTCAAGTTGGTTTCGACTCAGCAACTCTATGCACAAGAGAACATTGCCTAGTTATGCTCCAGCCTCATAATTTTTGTTACACTTGAACCCACTGCTGCTGCCACTGTGTCAGTCCATGTCATTAGGGTCTTCCTCTTCTTTTTCACTGATCCTCCACTTTACCAAGCATGACATTCTTCTCCAGGGACTTGTCCCTCCTAATAATATGTCTGAGTATGAGAGACAAAATCTCACCATCTTTGCTTCTAGGGAGCGTTCTTGCTGTACCTTGCTGTGCCTTCAACATAGATTTGTTTGCTCTTCTGGCAATCCATGTTACATTTAATCTTATTCTCCAATACCATAACTCAAATACATCAAGTTGATGGTAACAGTCTTCCTTGTTCCTTGTTCAACTTTCACATGCATAGGAGGCAATTGAAAATATCACGGTTGGGGACAGCATACCTCAGTCCTCAAACTGGTATCTTTGTTCCTGAACACTTTAAAGAGGCCTTGTGTAGCAGATTTGCCTAATGCAATAGACAGTTTGATATCTTGGCTGCTGTTTTCATGAGTGTTACTGGTGGATCCAAGCAAAATGACATATTTGACAACTTCAATCTTTTGTCCATTTTTCATGATGTCATTTATTGGTCCAGTTGTGAGGATTTTTGTTTTCTTTACATTGCGGTACTATCCATAGTGAAGGCTGTACTCTTTGACCTTCATCAGTATTGTCAGTCCTCTTCACATTCAGCAAGCAAGGATGTATCATTTCCATATCACAAGTTGTTAATGAGTCTTCCTCCATCCAGTTTCTCAGAGTATTTACTCAGCATACAGATTGAATAAGTATGGTGAAAGAATGCAAACCTAGCACACATCATTTCTGATTTTAAACCATTCAGTATCCCCTTGTTCTGTTGTAACAACTGCCTCTTGGTCTATGTACAGGTTCCTCATGAGCACACTCAGGTGTTCTGGAATACTTATTCTTGAGTGTTATCTTAGCTTGTCATGATCCACACAGTCAAAAGCCTTTCTTTAATTTCCCTTTCCTGCTTCATAGCTCTGGCTAAGACATAATATTAAATGGGAGTGGTGATAAAAGGTGTCCTTGTTTGGTTCTTGTTCACAAGGGAAACCCTTTCAGTTTCTCTACATTGAGAGAGATGTTGGCTGTTTGTGTTATATATATATGTTGTTGTTATATATGCCTTTAATTATGTTGTAAGGAGATCTGGTAGTGTAGTGCTTACGAGTTGGGCTGCTAACCTCATGGTCAGCAGTTTGAAACTACCAACTGTTCCATGGGAGAAAGATGAGGCTTTCTGCTACCGTAAAGATTTACAGCCTCGGAAACCCTGTACAGAGTCACCATGGGTCAGAACCGACTCGATGGCACTTAACAACAACAACAATTATGTTGAGGAATTTCCCTTCTGTTCCTATTTTGTTGAATGTTTTTATCAGGAATGAGTATTGGCTTTTGTCTAGTGCTTTTTATGCATCAATGGAAATAATCATGTGATTTTTTTTCCCCTTTGTTTTTTAACTATGTTGTCAGTTACATTGATTGTTTTTTCCAATATTGAGCCATCCCTGAATTCCTGGTATGAATTCCACTTGATCATGATGCATTACTTTTGTAATATGTTGTTGGATTCTATTGATGAGGATTTTGTTGATAATTTTTGCATTTATGTTCATGAGGGATATTGGTCTATAATTTTCTTTTTTAGTGATGTTTGTGGTACAGTGGTGAGTCCTGGTATGGCGCTGTGGGTTAATGCGCCAGACTGCAAAGCCATTTGTACTGCAAGGTTGGCAGTTCAAGCTCACCAGCTACTCCTCAGAAACCCTATTCAGGGTCACTAAGAGTTGGAATTGACTCAACAGCACTTAACAACAACAAAATGGTATCGTGGGATAAAGCAGTGGACCACAATGTAACCATAAGGTTGGTGGTTCAAACTCACCAGCTGCTCCTTGGAAACCCTATACAAGTCGCTATATAGGTCAGAACCAACTTGACAGCACTTAACAACAACAATGCCTGGTTTTGGTATCATGGTTATACTTGCTTCATAAAATGAATTCAGGAGTTTTCTTTGTCTAGAATTTGTTTGAGTAGAATTGGTGCCAACACTTCTCTGAATGTTTGGTAGAGTTGTTGTAGTCATTAAGTACCTTAGAGTTGATTCTGACCCATAGTGACCCTGCATAGGGTTTCCCCGGAACAGCTGGTAAGCTTGAACCACCAATCTTGCGTTTCAAAGCAACTTTGCAGTCCTGCACATTAACCCACAGCACCACATCAGGACTCCATTTGGTAGAGTATTCACCAGTGAAGTCATCTGGGCCTAGACTTTTTAAAATTAGGAAGTTTTAAATGACTTTATCAATTTCTTCTCTTGTTATTGGCCTGTTCAAGTTTTTTACTTCAGTCTGTATTAGTTTAGGTAGGTCATGTATTTCTAGAAATTTGTCCATTTTTTCTAGATTTTCAATTTGTTGGAGTACAATTCTTTGTTGTATTGTGTTATTATCCTTTTTATTTCCATTGGTTCTGTTGTGAAGTCACCCACATAATTTTTTATTCATGTTATTTTACATATTCCCATTCTTTTCTTTTGTTAGACTTCCCAGTGGTTTGTCAATTTTATTAATTCTTCTGAAGCACCAACTTCCCATCTTGTTGATTCTTTCAATTGCTTTTCTGTATTTATTCGATTTCATTTATTTTTGCTCTAAACTTTATTATTTCTTCTCCTTTGGTGGTTGTAGGCTTACTTTGCTGCCTTTTGTAATTGTTGGAGATACTGGTCTAAGGTTTGGATTTAGATTCTTTCTTTTTTTTGGATGTGTACTATAAATTGCTCTCTGAGCACTGCTTTTGCTGAGTCCCAAAGGTTTTGGGACTATGTTTATGCTGTGTTTTTGTTCTCATTCAATTCAAGGAATATTTTTATCTCAATTTAAATTTCTTCTATTACCCAGTAGCTTTTCAGTAGGGATGTTGTTAAATTTCCATGTATTTGATTTTTTCCCTTGATTTTCCTATTGTTGATTTCTAATTTTATAGTACTGTGCAAAGATGATTTGTAGTAATTTGGTTTTAAGTCTGTTGAGGTTTGCTTTGTGGCCTAGTCTGGACAATGCTCCATATGCATTAGAAAAGAATGTGTATTGTGCTGTTATTGGGTTGTTGTTGTTGTTTGGTTACTGGTTATTTGTTATTGATGGTGTGCCATCAAACCAGTTCCAACTCATAGAGACACTGAATAGGCTTCCAAGGCTATAAATCTTTATGGGAACAGAATGCTTCATGGTTTACCTGGGGAGCAGCTGATAGAATTCAAACTGCTGACCTTATAGTTAGCAGCCCAGTTTGCAACCATTAGGCTAGTAGGGCACCTTGTTACTGGCTTGAGTGCTCTGTGTATGTCTATGAGGTCAAGTTGTATGATTGTGTTGTTTAGTTCTTCTGTGTCTTTGTTGAGTTTCTTTCTAGTTCTGTCCTTTATCAAAAGTGATGTATTAAAATCTACTATTATTGTCTATTTCTTTCTTCAGTTCTATTAGATTTTTATTTTAAGTATTTTGAGATTTTTTCATTGGGAATATAGAAACTCATTATGCTTATAGCCTCTTAATCATTACACAGTATCCTTCTTTGTCTCTTATGTTGTTTTTTGCCTTAACATTAATTTGATCAGAGGTTAGTATTATTGGTTTTCCTTTGTAGGTAACATTTTGTTTTCTTTTGCTTTGCTCTCAAGATTCTTTCCTTGTTTTTTTGTTTTGGGAAGTTTGATTATAATATGCCTTGGTGATTTTCTGTTTATGGTTTGTTTAGTTTCTTAAATGCTTAACCTTTCATCTTTCATTATGTTAGGGGAGTTTTCTTCCAAAATGCTGATAATTTTCTCTGGTCTTTTTATTGTCTCTTTATGTTCTGGAATTCAAATCACCCATAAGTTATTCCTTTTCATGCTGTCCCACATAAATCTTAGACTTCCTTCCAATATTTTCATTCTTTTTTCTCATTGTTCTTCAAGTTTACTAGTTTTGAGAGATTTACCTTCAAACTTACTAATTCTGGCTTCCATTGATTCGAATTACTCCTTTTCTCTTTCAATGTAGTGTCCATTTCAGAGATTTTAGTATCAAACTTCTGGATTTCTGACTGTAGGTTTTGTATTATTTCAAACATTGCATTTATTGTGTCTGTTTGTTCCTATAGTGTTTTCCTGAATTCTTCTATCCCCCCTCAGCCATTTTCCTTCATCTTTCTGTTACTACATTGAAGGTACCTAAGTATCATTCTTTAGAATTCTTTCTCAGGGTGTTCCATTACCTTTTCTTTCTCAGAAATGTTTTCTGGCTCTGCATCTTGGTCATTTGTTTGGGCCACTGTCTCTTATAGCTTCATGTGAAATAAAATTGTCTCCAAGACATGGTGGTGTTGTGTGTATGCATTGAATTGATGATTGTATGTTGGTGTGTTCTTAGGCTCTCACCAATTGTCTTCTGCTGGGTGTGAGTAGAGAATGGAAGCATGTGTGCTGTTCTCTGTTTGTTGTTCTTGCAGATCAGTTTAAGGTGGGTTAGGCTGTTGTTGGCTGCAGTTTAGTGTTGATCAGATGGTACAGAAGCTGGTATTCACTCTTGCCCAGTGGGTGATGTTGCAGAGGGTATGGTTTTGTCTGGGTTATATGGGCACTGTTGCTGTCTCTTGTTGGGTGGGGCAAGAGGAGAAAACACATACACAAGAAGCAAAACAGAACAGGGGGCTTGATGGCGGCTAGGGTGGAGGTGCAGTGAAGTTCGCTGTCAGCAACACCACAGAATACCAGGCAAAGCAGATACAGGGCAGAGCTTCAAAACTCAGAACCACAGAGATAGGAATATTTTAAAAGTTTGAAGGCTTATAGCTTGTGGAAATTGGAGCTGAAGTAAAAAACCACGTACTTTTGAATATGCCGGGCTGGGCTCGGAGGCCTGGAGCCGACATCTTGGGCAAGACCAAACAGCAAGATCAAACAGGGGGAGCAGAAATACCATGGAAAAATGCCACAGGAACTTTGGGACAAAGGTGGACAATATACTTTGTCAGTTTTGCTTTGTTCTGATTTTCTTTTTTATTTGTTTTTGTTTTTTTGGTATCTGGTCGTTGACACACCCACTGTTTTCCCACCTCCATTCTGGTGACTAGAGGGGGAGCCTGAGTGTGTGGACACACCCCCCCCCACTCACCACTGGTGGGTTCTTCTGCCACGCATGTGCACAGATACTCAGCCCAAGAGCAGACCCTGAACTTTTCTTATTTGTTTGTTTTTTAACATGGGAAAGAGGAGGAGAGGGCTGTAGAGAGGGAAAGAGAGTTTAAGAACAAAACAGGCCAAAAATTAAATTAAAGCCCGAGGCATAGCATAACAACCAACACTGGCATCTTGA